>NC_091954.1:81059395-81659395 GCF_031021105.1 Erythrolamprus reginae
GTTAATGATGTTTATTTATTTATTTATTAATTTTATTAGATTTGTATGCCGCCCCTTTCCGTAGACTCGGGGCGGGGTCACAACACAATAAAACAGTTCATGATAAATCTAATAATTTGCAATTTTAAATTTAAAATAGTTAAAAAAACCCATTTTTAAGCAGACATACCTACAAACATACCATACATAAATTATATAGGCCTGGGGGAGATATCTCAATTCCCCCATGCCTGACGACAAAGGTCGGTTTTGAGGAGTTTACGAAAGGCAAGGAGGGTAGGGGCATAGGTTTTGAGTGAATATACAATATTGCACTATGACACGACTTGGTTTAAATATAATTTTTGAATAGCTAAAATGGCTGGCTCCTGGTGTAATGTTTGGTTATAAACTGGTTTACAAAACACTGGCTGACTTCATATATATTGCTATTTTAAAACCAAATAAAGTATCTTTTTATTACTTTTGCAGATAAGAGCTACCTTCTCTTTGCTCATTTGAACATAGTAAGCTATAGATATGATATCCATTAGTATGTTACAGGACAAATTAAAAAATGAGTAAAAAATATTTTGTACTTATCCTATAACTTTCTCTTGTTCTTCCATTCTTGTTCTATTACATTACTTTCTTTCAAGATTTGTGATATGTATAACAGTAATGAAGGAAAAATCATAGTTTAATTCATTCTTATTCAGATATACAGTGATCCCTCGATTAGTGCGGTCTCGATTAGTGCGAAACGCTATACCACGGTTTTTAAAAAAATAATACATTTAAAAATAGTCCGCGTTTTTTTCCCTACACCACGGTTTTTCCCGCCCGATGACGTCATACGTCATCACCAAACTGACGTCGGCCATTGCTGATTGGCCGAAATCTCAGCCAATCAGCTTTGCAATCGCAAAAAAAAAAGCTTTGGAACTGTTGGAACTTGTTAAGACTTGTTGAAAGATGGCTCCTAAACGTTGCACGCGGAGCGGAGGCGGCGATGCTAAAAAGAGCAGGAGGATACTCACAATGAAGGAGAAAATTGAAGTTTTGGAGATGCTGAAAGAGGGACGCTCTTATGCAGATGTTGGTCGGCATTATGGGATCAACGAATCGAGTGTGCGATCCATTCGGAAAGACGAAAAGAAGATAAGGCAAAGTTCTCTGATGACATTCAACAAGGCTGCAAAAAGAATGGTGATGCCTAGAAACAAATGCCTTATGAAGATGGAAGCTGCTTTGTTCGTGTGGGTACAAGACTGCCGTAAAAAGAGCATTGCTTTGGATACCAGCACCATACGGACAAAGGCACAGCAACTCTACACCCGTCTTGCAAACACAGAAGGAGGCGATGCAGATGAGGGAAACGCAGGTGAGGGCTGGGGTTTTTTATTCTGTCAATATTTAAGTGCTTTTACCATACAGTACTGTATGCTTTCATTCAAGAGTCACTTCTCTCTCCCTTTCCTGTCATTCTCTGCAGATGAAGGTGCTGATGAAGGTGCTGATGACTCTGAAGACTCCCAGAAAAAGAAACTGCGCCAACAACTGCCCATAACTATGTTTGTCACGAAAACCAAGATCATGTCACACCATCACCTTCAGCGTCCATTGTAGAAGTGCCCGATGAAATGGTGATAGAAGAAGATAGAAGAAGATCCCGAGTTATCCTAGTTATGCTAACCCCCCCCCCCCAAAATGTAAAATTGTAAATAAATATTGTTATCATTTCTAACTATCAGGATGACTAAGTGTCTTATTCAATGTGTACAGTACAGGTACAGGTAGAGGTACAGTATAGTACAGTAATTAAGGGGATGGGAAATGGTAATTTGTGGGTTAAAAGTGTTGGGACTGAGTGGCATACAGAAGAATGAATGAATGACTGAGTGAATGAAATTCAAACACAGGTGAGGGCTGGGGGTTTTTATTCTGTCATTGTTTAAGTGTTTTTTAAGAAAGGAAGGAGGGAGGGAAGGAAGGAAGGAGGGAAGGAAGGAAGGAGACAGGGAAGGAAGGAAGGAAGGAAGGAGGGAAGGAGGGAAGGAAGGAGGGAGGGAGGGAAGGAGGGAGGGAAGGAGGGAGGGAAGGAAGGAGGGAGGGAAGGAGGGAGGGAAGGAGGCGGGCATTCTAAACGCCGAGAAGCTGTTGCCGCCAGCGCTGCTGCAAGAGGACTCGTGCCCCAAGAAAGCCGGTGAGAGGGGCGAATCGGGCGGACGGGAGGTAGCGGCAAGGAGGCCGGAGGCACTGGGTGGGTGGCCGACATTAAAAATAACCATTGCCAGCCTCCGCACTTTCGTCGCTCCCCGGCTCCACCATCTGCGCATGCGCGACCATGGAAAAAGGGCACGCATGCGCAGATGGTGTTTTTACTTCCGTACCACTATACCGCGGAAAATCGATTAGTGCGGGAGGTCTTGGAACGTAACCCCTGCACTAATCGAGGGATCACTGTATTAACACTATACAGTAAGTAGAGTGCAAACAGTAAACAAACAATTTTTATACCATTTAGAAACATAGAAACATAGAAGACTGATGCCAGGAAAAGACCTCATGATCCATCTAGTCTGCCCTTATACTATTTTCTGTATTTTATCTTAGGATGGATATATGCCTTTATTCCAGGCATGTTTAAATTCAGTTACTGTGGATTTACCAACCACGTCTGCTGGAAGTTTGTTCCAAGGATCTACTACTCTTTCAGTAAAATAATATTTTCTCATGTTGCTCTTGATCTTTCCCCCAACTAACTTCAGATTGTGTCCCCTTGTTCTTGTGTTCACTTTCCTATTAAAAACACTTCCCTCCTGGACGTTATTTAACCCTTTAACATATTTAAATGTTTCGACCATGTCCCCCCTTTTCCTTCTTCCACCACCTTCCATCATTCTTGTAGCCCATTATATGTAGACATATAATGTCTCTTTTTTGTCTCTTACCAAAATAAGGTTTTCTACAACTGCACATAATTCAAAATTGATTGCTGGGTACAACATCTGCAACAAATACACAGATACTGGTAAAGGTGAAACATGAAAAGGTTTTAAACTGGTGCAACTTGTTAAAAATAGAGATCAGAATTCAAACTAATGTTGAATTTATGTTGATCTGCATTTAAAAATACATTTATTATAGCTTATATTTATTATAACAGTTGATTTTGGCATTTTGTCTTCTTTCTTAAAAAGTCCATTGTTAAAGGGGAAAAAGAAAAAAAATCCTTAATGAGCAGGGAGAAAAAAAAACAATTTACGTTCTTCAAATGCTCTATTGATTTCAATCAGTGTCAGAATGTAGCCAAAATTGAACTTCAAAGTATTTTGTCTTATTTTGACAAGGTCAGCAAAGACGATCAGTGCACACACTGTTATCACAAAAAGGTGCTAGTTTTTTCTAATCTAGTTAAAGCTGTCAGTATTCATGACATAATGCACACTATATAAACTAGGTTATCAACAAGACTCAGAGATACCCTTGGATATTTTTATGTCTGCATCAGCCTGATAATGGTCTCCTATGGCACATTCTCTGGATTTTACACTCATATATCATTAAGATTTCAATATTAGCATTGTGTTCATAGATTTCTAATTTGATATTTAGCATTAGTGGAAGCAACCTCCATGATTTACAGTTATAAAATATTCTCAAAGTTAATCTCAAAGAGAAAATTAGTATTTAATGATGCAGCTTGACTCCTCCAGTTAAATTCACTTCCTCTGATAGCCTTAAGCATTTTTCAAGGCCTAGCCAGAGGAAAAATGACATGTAATGCACTCTTATTTGTGAACATGATCTCATACTGAATTCTAAAATGTTAGACCCTTAGTGGCAATCTATTTAGTATGAATGCAGTCTCCTAAGGACATTTGGCAAATATGTGAAATGTTTTAATGTGAAGGCAGAAGCAGACAAACTAAGAAACAAATGCCATACAATATTATCACACGCAAAAAAAGTGGGGGGGAAGAACCGTTGAACCTACCTGAACGGTCTTCTCTATGCCCTGTAAGGAGTGTCCAGCGTGGGTTTAGCTCAGGTCTTATTGGTAGGGACTGAGTTTAAATTAACATAATTAACATATTAATCAGGTACTGTCCCCTAGCTGCCCCAGGAGCTCAGTTTTAAAAAACGAAGGCAAAGATAAGAGTAACAGAAGTCACATGGGGACCTATATGGCACCCCATCCCATGAGACTGGTGTCTATCGTGAGAATGGTGTACTCGAGATGGCCAAAAGAGGAACCTTGACATAATGCTGGGGACTTCCACCATCTCAGGGAATCATGCACCTCCCATCCCAGGGGGAACCAAACTGTGTGAATGGCTGATCCTCCATTGTAAAGTCCAGATATGGTACTGTGCCCAAGGGACAATATCTATGCATGAGATCAGAGTACCCCATAACTTGGACGGTAAAGACAGTGGTACCTTGCGCTCACCCTGAAGCCTGGACACCTGTCTCTCAACTTTGTGTTTTTCTTTCTGGAGGGAGATAGATCTTCCTGGAGACCATATTTATCACTGATCCTAAATGAAGGAGGTTGGTTGTGGGCACCAAATGGCTTTTCAGCACATTGATTGTGAACCCATGGTCTTGTAACATTGTCATGGTGGTCCGTAGATCTACTTGTGCCCTCGTCGAGCTCCTGGATGTCGTCTAAGTAAGCCAGTAGCCTAATTGACTGAGAACAGAGCCTGGCCATCAACGCGTCCATAAGTTTGGTAAAGGTATGCGGAGCTGAAGACAGGCCAAACGGCATCGCCTTGTATTGATAATGGGTGCCGTGTAGACAAAATCGGAGGAACTATCGCTGATCCGGGTGTATAGGAATATGCAAGAACACCTCCTTCAGATTGATTGATGTAAGGAGGTGTTGGGTACGTATTGCCACCAGGATGGAATGGAGGGAGTTCATCTTGAACTTTAGATAGAGTACATACATGTTCAGTTGCTTTAGGTTCAAGATGAGCCTGTAATCTCCCGATGGTTTAGGCACAATGAAGACCATTGAGTGGAATCCTGAGCCCTCCATCTGGCGTGGTACCCATTCGATGGCTTGGATTTCCAGCATGTGTGAAATCTCCTGCTCTAGCAGAGATCTTTTGGTTGAGTCCCTGGGTATAGGGCAAGTCACAAAATAATTCGGAGGAATCTTCAGAAAATCGATGCATAGGCCTCGGGACACCGTGGACAAAACCCATGCAACGGAGGATGTAACTCCCCAGGAGGCACTGAAGAGTTGAAGTCTGCCCCCCAAGGGAATCTTGTTGGTACAGTCACTTGGAACATTGAAAGTTCCATTGGTTAGACCCTCTAAAGGGACATCTGGACTGCTGGAAGCCCTTGTTTCTATCCTGAAAATAGGCCCTATCGCTCCTGAATGGTGCTTGACTGTATTGGCCCTGGGAATACGACTTCACAGGTTGGGAGGTACTTGAGGAAGAATCCCAGAGAAAGGGCTTTCGGCAAAAGTGCAGAACGGTCCTATGATCCTATGGTCCTAGGATCTGGACTTGGCCTTTCTGGCAGATGGTTTTTCCTTGCCTGTAGAGGCCACAGGGGGTATCTGGGCCTGCTCCCCCCCCCCAATGTTGATCTGTTGGTCATTCGTATTACCAGGCTCTTGACCAATAACAGGGGCAGCGTACTCACTAGAAATGTAATAACCACAGGAGAACAAGCTCTAGTGCTGTTAATACTGCATAGGCACAGCAGCAAGAATGGCTTTTATCAGTTGAGGCTAACACGCCTGTGCTACTCCTGGTGCCCTGCCAAGTCCTGACAGCTCCCTCTCCATTCCATTAGAATGCTGTAGCCAAGCAGAATAGAGTCCTGATGCTGTCTGGCCCTTTGCCATCTTCACGCCAAATAGCTGATTCACGCCAATCGCGTTTTGTGCCGCCGCCTTCAAAATGGCAGGCGCGCTGAGGAGAGTGCTCAGGAAGGCCTCCGGAGGCTTTTCTTGCCTTTCTGTTGCCGACGCTATAAAGTCTGGTTTTAAAATCAGCTGAGAAGCAGTGCTTGGCTTCTCCCGACATTGCAGTTCCCTGTGGAGGGAAATCAGCTGGGAAGCGGTTCCCAGGGGACAATTTGCCCGCGGTTCTTCTGTCCTCAGATGTGCAGCCCTTTCAGTGGGGGGACGTACCCCCCTGACATGGGGTGACAAGGGACAGGTATGGCCAGGGAGGCCAGTGACCTGTGGTCCCATCTCTCCTCTTCTGGGCAGTACTCGCTGGGACAAGAGGCCCCATAAGGAGAATGTCGGGGGTGTTGCCCGCGGAGGGCAGAGACCTCAGGGTATGCTCCTTACCTGTTAAGGAAATAAACACAACAGTAATTAAAACTATTTTATCCACAGAATCAAAACCTCATTTTTAATACCAAATTCACAGAGGAAAAAACTCAGAGTCCCTATCCTTGACTGAGTTTTTTAAAACTGAGCTCCTGGGGCAGCTGGGGGATGGTACCTAATTAATATGTTATGTTAATTTAAACTCAGTCCCTACCAATAAGACTTGAGCTAAACCCATGCTGGACTCTCCTTCCAGAGGCATTGGAGAATGAAGGATGTTATTACAAATATACTTCCATAATAACAGGAGAAAGCAAGCAAACACAATGTTACTTTGTCATTAAAAATGCAAAAGTAATCTGAATTCATTGAGACTCTCATCAAGTAATAGTTCAGCTTACCATGCCCCCTAAAAATTATCAGTACATTTCTTACCCAGAGGACACTATATTGAAAATATTTAATAGATACAATTGTTGCTTAAACTCTTCCTAGGAATCTGAGTTGTTGGCAATTTTGAAGTTGACTAGGGAGATCCTTGCCTATGTATATGGGTTATCTCTCACAAAGGAAGTGAATCTATACATCCTAGGATATTAAGGCTAGAGAAAAGTTCCCTGAAGATGGGATCTAGCATGAGTCCAAAAGCCTGGAAGGTAAAATTTCTGGTCCTGGGGAATGACCCAGATTGTATCCTGGGTTGTCTCTGTTGTTAAGTAAAATTGCCCTTTCAGTAGTGACAGCAGCACTTGGAAAATTTATTATTAAAGAAGTAGAACATTGAATGATGTGATATTGTCAGCAATTTGTCTAGACAAGTAGCACATTCAGAAATACTAGCTCTACTTTTTTTGGAAAATTATATTTACAGACTCTTGAAATCTCCCGCCTCCACCTTTACAAACCCAGACGCTAGGGAGGATCTCTTCTGAGATGTTTGCCACATGTTTCTGTCAGCTAAGCTTCTGCCTACCTACTTGTAGTTGTTCCGCCTGTCTCCCAATGTCATTCCCACATCCCAGTTGCATCTATTGCAATTTTCTTATTAGTGGAGCCCTAAGGCTGTATTGTAAATGAGTGAGAAAAACTTCGATTTTGTGGTTCAGACAGGATTGCAGGAGATTTGGTTTGCAGACAGGAAAGGTTATCTGGATCTGATAGGATTAGACAAAAAGAGATACATCTATTTTTTCCCCACTATATATCTCTTTACCTACGTAGAAAGGCAGTATATAGCAATACCACAACTATGAGAGTTTGTTTGTGCATTTTTATTTTGAACGTTTGCCATATGTTTAACTTTAGGTGAGGATTTGTGATGACCAACAGTTTTAAACTTATATTACTTTGTTTCATTACACTTTGTTGAATTTATTCTATTTTAATTTAAAACCACCTCATTTTTTTTGTGTTGAGATCATATTCTCATATCACACCTTCTAACTTGGACCAGTCTGATTCTTTCTGAAACAACCTGAAGTTGGTTGAATGTGATTTGGCTGGAATGTGATGTCTTTTATAGAAAATAGAAGATAACCTTGTATGTGAAACATGTGAACATTCTATATCACATTTGTATGCCGCCCCGAGTCTACGGAGAGGGTCGGCAAACAATTCCAATAAATAATAATAATAATAATAATAATAATAATAATAATAATACAGAAGGACTAATACTGGCGGCACAAGAACAGGCCATTAGAACAAATGCTATCAAAGTCAGAATTCAAAAATCAACAGACGATCCAAAGTGAAGACTCTGTAAAGAAACAGATGAAACAATCGATCACATACTCAGCTGCTGCAAAAAGATCACACAGACTGACTACAAGCATAGACATGATGATGTAGCACAGATGATCCACCGGAACTACCATTTACCAGTGGCAAAGAACTGGTGGGATCATAAGCCCGAAAAAGTGGTCGAAAATGAGCAAGCAAAACTACTGTGGGACTTCCAACTTCAGACTGACCGAATTCTGAAACATAACACACCAGACATTGTGATCGTGGAGAAAAAGAAAGTATGGATCATCGACATCGCAATCTCAGGAGACAGCAGAATTGGGGAGAAGCAGCTAGAGAAATTAGTGAAATACGAAGATCTAAAAATCGAGCTGCAACGACTCTGGCATAAACCAGTGAAAGTGATCCCAGTGGTACTTGGCACGCTGGGCGCATTACCAAAGGATCTCAGTGGACATTTGAAAACCATCGGAATTGACAAAATCTCCATCTGTCAATTGCAAAAGGCCGCTTTACTGGGATCGGCAAACATAATTCGCCGCTACATCACGCAGTCCTAGGTGCTTGGGAAGCGCCCGACTGGTGATGAAATACGAAATCCAGCATAGTGATCTCATTTGCTGTGTTGTACTGACATAATAATAATAATAATAAGAATAAGAATAAGAAGAAGAAGAAGAAGAAGAAGAAGAAGAAGAAGAAGAAGAAGAAGAAGAAGAACTCTTGAGAAATATTGTAACTTCAAACTGATTGTCTACAGAACTGTCTTTCCCTCTCTACGACATATCTCTGTGCCTCTACAGCTATTTTAATTGCCAGATTCCTTACTTATGTAGCTCATCCTTCCTTTATACAGTAATGAAATATCAAGAGCTCATGGTAGATCAAAAGAGAGTCTTCTATAAGCTTGCTATTCCCATCAAAAGCTTCATGCAGTCTTAATTCAAAGCCATCATCATCTCTCACCATGCCAATCTAAATCTTCCTTACTATCTCCACTACATTATCTTCTAGTCTGCCTGGCTGATTCTCTCTCCCTTCTCCCATTGACAAGCGATCAGATCAAACATAGATCCTTCTCACACCTGCTGCCTTTGTCCTTTCTTCTGTGAAAACCTCAAACTGACAGTCTCTTCCATTATGACTGCAAAAGTGATCCTGAAATGATCACTATTATCTCAGGGAAACTTTTCTGGATACTGCAAAAATCTGGTGATTGATATTGTGCTAATAAAAATTACATAATTTTATTTAATAAAAAAATCTTGCTATTTGCATGTTTGTTTATTAAATGTTTCTTAACTGGAACAGGTAGCCAGATGGACACAAAGAAAGGATTTAATGGCACATTTATGCCAACAAATACCATATTGCCTATTCTTGCACTGTTCAACACTTGCAGATCTTATTCAAATTTTCTATTCAAAATAATAATAATTAAAAAAAAACACTGAATATTTTTATATGGAAGACATTAGGCCAATGAGTGCAGAAGGAGGGGTGGGGTTTTTTTTTGCAAGAAACAAAGAAAAGTGGGGGTGGGGGAGATAGAATGGTGAAAATCCATCTGCTTTCCAGACAGTTTGTACTTATTCTGTGATGCTCTTGACAGAGTCTAGAGGGAGTCAGTAATAAACAACAGTTCTGGCAGGCTTTAGGGAATTGAGTTGTTACCATGAACAGCACCAGAACTAGCTATGCTCACTTTATATATCAATAACTGCAGAGCAGCTTGATGACAATAGATAACTGGAATTAATCCAGAGTGTGGGTGGGAAGCAGAGATAAAGAGAGAAAGAGAATTGCTAATGTAAAATGACAGAAATAAAGTTCAAAACAGCCTGGTTAGATTAGAAGCAGACCCAGATAACAGCATGGCAATTGAAAGGAGACCTGCAAGGTATATCAAACTTTAAGAAAATTAGAATTCATTGCAAAAACCTATGGAAACTTGAAAAACCTCAATTCGGGGTGACTCTTCATCAGAAAATGAAACATAATGAACGAAGAAAATTATGGTGAATGACATACCTTGAAAATCTTTATTTTGAACTTTATAAGGAGAAAATGAATTAGTTTCGAATATCTTGAGCTATGAAAACAGGGAATTCTCTCAAAATATACATCTCTTTGAATCAATCTTGTAATTTTAAACCAAGGTTCTTTGATTTAACTTCTAAGAATGGGATCGAACATTTTCAAATGGAAAAATGGTTCTGTGCAAGCAATTTATGAATATTTTTGTATCAGATTCTATATTACTATATTCAGTGGAGTAGGACTCTTGTCTTTATGTATTTTACATGAGAGAGTGACATGAAAACATAAGATAATGAATCTTTACAATATGGTCTAGAACAAGTTGTTTGACTCAGTTAGTTTTAAGTGATATCAGTGGCTATTCTCCAAAGCACCTGAAGGCTGAACAAGAAGCAATGGATGAAGATTAATCAACCTAGAACTAAGGAGAAATTTCCTGATATTAAGAATAATTAATCAGTGGGACCATTTGCCTCCGGAAGTTGTAGGTTTTTAGGAAGAGATTTGACAACCATTTGTCTGAAATGGTATTGGGTTTCATTACTGAGAAGAGGTTTGACTAGTAAGGGGGTTGAACAACCTGAAAGTCCCTTCTGACTGTACTGTTCTGTTATTCGGTGGCAAAGGAGGAAATATTTGCAAGATAATAGGCACTCTGTTACTGTATAAAAGCCATTGTGCACATAGGTACAAGGATGGGGCTTAGAATATGATACTGCATCTGCCATCCAGCACATTTTGACCCCTGCCTCTGACGGCAGCTTTCTATAATTATCTGTGCTCAAAAGCATATTGTCTTCAAAAATAAGTTTAAATAGAAATCCCTCATAGATTTTTGTGTAAAAAAATATGAACATGATATATAGTTTTTATTATAGAAAGAAGAATGTTATATTATAACTATAGAGTAAGAGGTAAATTTATAATTGTATCTATACATGTTATAATGAGATTGGAAGTTATCTCTGTATGTAATGCTCTCTACATGGGGCTACCTTTGAAAAGTGTTCGGAAACTTCAGATCGTGCAGAATGCAGCTGCAAGAGCGGTCATGGGCTTACCTAGGTATGCCCATGTTTCACCATCACTCCGCAGTCTGCATTGGCTGCCGATCAATTTCCAGTCACAATTCAAAGTGTTGGTTATGACCTTTAAAGCCCTTCATGGCACTGGACCAGAATATCTCCGAGACCGCCTTCTGCCGCACAAATCCCAGCGACCGATTAGGTCCCACAGAATAGGCCTTCTCCGGGTCCCGTCAACTAAACAATGTCGGTTGGCTGGCCCCAGAGGAGGAGCCTTCTCTGTGGCGGCCCCGACTCTCTGGATCCAACTCCCCCCAGAGATTAGAACAGCCCCTACTCTCCCTGCCTTCCGTAAACTCCTTGAAACCCACCTTTGTCGTCAGGCATGGGGGAACTGAAACACCTCCCCCGGGCATGTACAATTTATGCATGGTATGTTTGTGTGTGTGTTTGTTAGAAAAATGGGGTTCTTTTTAAATATTTTAAATTATATTTGGATTTGTTATGAATTGTTGTATCTTGCTGTGAGCCGCCCCGAGTCTGCGGAGAGGGGCGGCATACAAATCTAAATAATAAACAAACAAACAAACAAAAAAATAATAAACAAATAAATAAATAAATAAATTTCTCCCTTTCTTTTCCAATTTTCTTTTTTCTTTTTTACATTATTAACTTTCTCCTTCATTTCTTTTTCTTACTTTTTCTGACTTTTGTATTAGTTTTTATTACTTTTAAATCAATATTTAATATATATATATTTTAAAAACTGATATAAACATAGATATTAAGCCAAATTTGTCCTTTTTATTATCTTACATTACATTAAAAAAGTAATGACAGTCAGATGATCAGCAATATGAACGAAGATTACTTATGAACATTGTGGGTGCTTAGGGAGCTTGTTCTAGACAACTAGATTACTAAAATGATGAGTGTGCCATAATGCCTAAGCAAGATGAGACTGTGTGTTATTTCTAAGTATTTGGATGGATATGCTTCCTCTTTGTGTGTGCAAATATATTTTATCATCTATTAAAGCTGAGCCATTTTGAGAATGATTTGTTGAAATACAGTGGTACCTCAAGATACGAACCCCTCGTCTTACGAACAACTCGAGATACGAACCCGGGGTTCAGAAAAAATTTGCCTCTTCTTACGAACTTTTTTCATGTTACGAACGCCAAACCCGAACTTCCGGGTTGGCTTCGGGGAGGTTGCTGGGAAGCCCCCCAGCCCGGCTATGCCGAGCAGCTCCCCAGCAGTCTCCGAAAGCGGTTTGCTCTCCATGTGTCCTCAACCTTTCACGGAGGGTTTTCCACCTCTCCTCTTCCCAGTTTGCTCTCCATGTGTCCCCAACCTTTCACGGAGGGTTTTCCACCTCTCCTCTTCCCAGTTTGCTCTCCATGTGTCCCCAACCTTTCACGGAGGGTTTTCCACCTCTCCTCTTCCCAGTTTGCTCTCCATGTGTCCTCAACCTTTCACGGAGGGTTTTCCACCTCTCCTCTTCCCAGTTTGCTCTCCATGTGTCCTCAACCTTTCACGGAGGGTTTTCCACCTCTCCTCTTCCCAGTTTGCTCTCCATTGTGTCCCCAACCTTTCACGGAGGGTTTTCCACCTCTCCTCTTCCCAGTTTGCTCTCCATGTGTCCCCAACCTTTCACGGAGGGTTTTCCACCTCTCCTCTTCCCAGTTTGCTCTCCATGTGTCCTCAACCTTTCACGGAGGGTTTTCCACCTCTCCTCTTCCCAGTTTGCTCTCCATTGTGTCCCCAACCTTTCACAGAGGGTTTTCCACCTCTCCTCTTCCCAGTTTGCTCTCCATGTGTCCCCAACCTTTCACGGAGGGTTTTCCACCTCTCCTCTTCCCAGTTTGCTCTCCATGTGTCCTCTACCTTTCACGGAGGGTTTTCCACCTCTCCTCTTCCCAGTTTGCTCTCCATGTGTCCTCAACCTTTCACGGAGGGTTTTCCACCTCTCCTCTTCCCAGTTTGCTCTCCATGTGTCCTCAACCTTTCACGGAGGGTTTTCCACCTCTTGAAAGGTTGGGGACACATGGAGAGCAAACTGGGAAGAGGAGAGGTGGAAAACCCTCCGTGAAAGGTTGGGGACACATGGAGAGCAAACTGGGAAGAGGAGAGGTGGAAAACCCTCCGTGAAAGGTTGGGGACACATGGAGAGCAAACTGGGAAGAGGAGAGGTGGAAAACCCTCCGTGAAAGGTTTGGGACACATGGAGAGCAAACTGGGAAGAGGAGAGGTGGAAAACCCTCCGTGAAAGGTTGGGGACACATGGAGAGCAAACTGGGAAGAGGAGAGGTGGAAAACCCTCCGTGAAAGGTTGGGGACACATGGAGAGCAAACTGGGAAGAGGAGAGGTGGAAAACCCTCCGTGAAAGGTTGAGGACACATGGAGAGCAAACTGGGAAGAGGAGAGGTGGAAAACCCTCCGTGAAAGGTTGGGGACACATGGAGAGCAAACTGGGAAGAGGAGAGGTGGAAAACCCTCCGTGAAAGGTTGAGGACACATGGAGAGCAAACTGGGAAGAGGAGAGGTGGAAAACCCTCCGTGAAAGGTTGGGGACACATGGAGAGCAAACTGGGAAGAGGAGAGGTGGAAAACCCTCCGTGAAAGGTTGGGGACACATGGAGAGCAAACTGGGAAGAGGAGAGGTGGAAAACCCTCCGTGAAAGGTTGGGGACACATGGAGAGCAAACTGGGAAGAGGAGAGGTGGAAAACCCTCCGTGAAAGGTTGGGGACACATGGAGAGCAAACTGGGAAGAGGAGAGGTGGAAAACCCTCCGTGAAAGGTTGGGGACACATGGAGAGCAAACTGGGAAGAGGAGAGGTGGAAAACCCTCCGTGAAAGGTTGGGGACACATGGAGAGCAAACTGGGAAGAGGAGAGGTGGAAAACCCTCCGTGAAAGGTTGGGGACACATGGAGAGCAAACTGGGAAGAGGAGAGGTGGAAAACCCTCCGTGAAAGGTTGGGGACACATGGAGAGCAAACTGGGAAGAGGAGAGGTGGAAAACCCTCCGTGAAAGGTTGGGGACACATGGAGAGCAAACTGGGAAGAGGAGAGGTGGAAAACCCTCCGTGAAAGGTTGAGGACACATGGAGAGCAAACTGGGAAGAGGAGAGGTGGAAAACCCTCCGTGAAAGGTTGGGGACACATGGAGAGCAAACTGGGAAGAGGAGAGGTGGAAAACCCTCCGTGAAAGGTTGGGGACACATGGAGAGCAAACTGGGAAGAGGAGAGGTGGAAAACCCTCCGTGAAAGGTTGGGGACACATGGAGAGCAAACTGGGAAGAGGAGAGGTGGAAAACCCTCCGTGAAAGGTTGGGGACACATGGAGAGCAAACTGGGAAGAGGAGAGGTGGAAAACCCTCCGTGAAAGGTTGAGGACACATGGAGAGCAAACTGGGAAGAGGAGAGGTGGAAAACCCTCCGTGTAAGGTTGGGGACACATGGAGAGCAAACTGGGAAGAGGAGAGGTGGAAAACCCTCCGTGAAAGGTTGGGGACACATGGAGAGCAAACTGGGAAGAGGAGAGGTGGAAAACCCTCCGTGAAAGGTTGGGGACACATGGAGAGCAAACTGGGAAGAGGAGAGGTGGAAAACCCTCCGTGAGGGTTTTAAAACAGCCGCGAGGCCCGCCGAAAGCCATTTTTTTGCGGGGTGGTTTTTTGGTTGCACGGATTAATTGACTTTACATTGTTTCCTATGGGAAACAATGTTTCGTCTTACGAACCTTTCGTCTTACGAACCTCCTCCTTGCACCAATTAAGTTCGTATCATGAGGTATTACTGTACTGATCTTTTCCATAGTCACTGATCTTTCCCATAATTACTGTTTACTTGTTTTAATTAAAAAGTAGACAGTAAGAAGTTTTTACAAGCTTTTATGTAGCCCCTTTAAAAAAAACACTTCCACTGGCAATCTGACTAATATTTGAAGTTAGAGACTGTTAATTTTGTCTGTCTGTCTGTCTGTCTGTCTGTCTGTCCGCCCATCCATCCATCCATCCATCCATCCATCATCTATCTATCTATCTATCTATCTATCTATCTATCTATCTATCTATCTATCTATCATCTATCTATCTATCTATCATCTATCTATCTATCTATCTATCTATCTATCTATCTATCTATCTATCTATCTATCATCTATCTTTTTAGCATAACTAAAAATAAAAATTCCATATACTTAATCCTGAACATTTCGTTCATACTCAACTGTTGTCACAAAGTACAGAATGTTAAATTCAACTGCCATCAGGTTCCATCTATAAGAATTTCATTTTTTGACTTCAATTGAAAATTAGGTCTTAGAGAGAGAATAGAACACTTTTAAAGGATTTTCTGATAGTGCATGAATTATATATTGCTTCCATGTATTTAATTATTACAGTCTATTTCTTCTTCATCTTCTATCAAGATAACAAAATATTGTATGAAAACCAGACCTCCATTATTTATATATATATGTCACATGTTTTTTTGCTGAATTTGAAAATTAAGGGAGAGTAGGATAGATCTATTTCGGCCTTATTTTGGCCTCATCAGCTAGCCATACCCATATCATATATAAATGAATGATCACTGGTTTTAGTTTTCTTATTTTTCTTATAAACCTTTTAGTTTTAACCACTAATATTCACCATCTAGAGATATACCATTCACATTAATTCTACTATTATTGTTTTTCCATAGTTCATAATGCCTTTGTATAAATGGGAGGTTTGCTCTGCTTATTGATATCATCTATCTTTCTATGAAGGACATTTTAATCTATTTCATCCTTGCCTGGGTTATCAGACTGGATACAAGAGGCATGAAGGCCAGAATGTGATAGAATCAAATAATTAAACACATAATAAAATGAAAGCATAACAACAGCATAACATATTATATGAAACTATAATCATCTTTAAAATTATGTTTTAACCTGGTATCAAAGTTATAGAAGCAATTTTGTAAGCTGGGAATCTTCCTTAAGATGTTTGTAATGTTGACCTTGTATCCAGCAAGCTTTTCTTGACAAAGGAACACATAGAAAAGCAGTTGTATTTGAGCTTCAAGATATTTAGCATGTAAAAATAAAAACATAGAATATTAGCTTGGACATGATAGCAACTAGGTAGCCAACATAAGTATTTAAATGTCAAATTAATAATTTTGCACTATGATTAGCAAACAATTAAATAATAATAATAATAATAATTTATTGGATTTGTATGCCGCCCCTCTCCGCTAACCATTTAGATACAAAAAAAAGCTTTCAATGGCAGTTCGAGATTCAAGACTGTGCAGTGCAAAGATAGCAAGCTTGCGTTCACTAATAATTCATATCCGGAAAGATTTGTAGCCAGAAAATCAATGGAAGGTTTGTAAAGACACTTGGTGTCACTGAGGATCTCTTACATCCTCAACCAGCCATGCTGAATCAATCCAGAGTTCCTAAATGTCTGTTATTTTAACAGGTATACACTTGTATTTAAAAGTGGATATAAATATCACCGGATACAGATGTATAAAGTCATAGGTAATTGTTTTTGAAGGGTACTCTAACTAGTTATGTTCATTTGCTTCAAGATAGAATGAAACTTTCTGAAATAGAATCCACAGTGGCAGGAAACTATTTGATTAGATAATATGTTCAGTGTATAAAATGCTTCATCATCCATCACTATTTATATCCATTCATCAATTCCAATATAGTAGGCATGCTAGTATAACCAAGACAAAGGATTTATGATGCATCTATAAAGGCAGAGACAGACTTGATTATCAATGCTATAGCTATGTCTCTATGAAACAAAGTAAATAAAATGCACTTAAAATTGAACTAAGACATAGCAAGATGTCATGTTGATTACCAGTGGAAGTAACCATTCAATAAAACTCTGCCTGCTACAGTATTCTTTCCAAAAGTGTTCCTTTATGCACAGCTTTGTGACATCAGATTGCTTTTACTTTTCACAAAGCACATTTATTTATTCTGGCCATGATACTAATGGATATTTTGCTCATGTTCAACAATAACTAACGTGGCAGTTTGCCAAATAAAATTATATGCCTAAGTACTCCATACGAGTATAGTATATTGATAAGTTTGTTGGATCCAAACCAGGCATATCTAGTTACAAGAGCAGACTCAGTCAAAGACACTGTG
The DNA here is from genome assembly GCF_031021105.1 of Erythrolamprus reginae. Taxonomy (NCBI): domain Eukaryota; kingdom Metazoa; phylum Chordata; class Lepidosauria; order Squamata; family Dipsadidae; genus Erythrolamprus; species Erythrolamprus reginae. Next base: position 81,076,673 of record NC_091954.1, read on the forward strand.
ACTTCAATCCAGTTATTATTTCTCTGTCCAGGCTCGTTTCGATTAATGTGAGAATAAAAAATGAGGGGTAGTTTGGCCTTCCGCCCATTTGCACCACCATTTTATAAGAAGGGTAGAATATAAATACAATGAATTGATATATATAAATTCTCAGCAGTATGATTGGTGAGTTGAATTGAAACCCGCTCATCTTAAAATGACCATATTTCAAAAAGACTGGTCTATACAGAATACAGAGATATATAACATCCCTTCAATCGGTCTGGTAACAGAGAGTGGTTTATTCTCACACAAAAGTACTCTGAAAAAAGTGCAGCCAAAGGTATGAAAAAGGACATTATAAAAAGAAAAGTGTAAACAGTTTTGATGTCAAAGTTAGCAGGTGAGTAGAAATATTTTTCCTGGTATGTATTTATCAACAGTTAATTTCATCGGCTTATGTATTTGTGATTTGTATTAACAGAATAAGACTTCTATTTGATATTTGTGGCTCTGTTATTTACTTTATTAATTCAATATTTTCATTAAAATTAATACTTAACTAAAATTTAACAAGAGTTTTGTCTCCATGCCTCCATCTTTGTGGCACTATGCTCTATTAACTCAAATGCTTTATTGCCAATATATAAAACAGATAAAAGACTGCATGATGAAGTTTCCATTAACCACCCAACCGATATAGCAAAAGCAGTCTAGTTAAACTATTGCAAGTAAACAGAAGTTGTTCTAACAATTATCCATTTATCTCCAGAAGATAGGTGCAAAATACAGAAGGATCTTGACAAACTTGAACAATGGGCAATATCTAGCAAAATGAAATTCAATGGTGAAAAATGTAAGGTTCTACATTTAGGCAAGAAAAACAAAATGCACTAGGGCAGTATATGTAGTACATTGCTCAACAGTAGTAACTGTGAGAGGAATCTTGGAGTCCTAGTGGACAACCATTTAAATATGAGTCAGCAGTGTGCAGCAGCTGCCAAAAAAGGCCAACACAGTTCTAGGCTGCGTTAACAGAGGGATAGAATCAATATCACGTGAAGTGTTAATACCACTTTAGAAGGCCTTGGTAAGGCCACACTTGGAATACTGCATTCAGTTTTGGTCACCACAATGCAAAAAGGATATTGAGACTCTAGAAAAAGTGCAGGGAAGAGCAACAAAGATGATTAGGAGACTGGAGGCTAAAACATACGAAGAACTGTTGCAGAAACTGGGCATGGCTAGTTTAATGAAAAGAAGGACCAGGAGAGACATGATAGCAGTGTTCCAGTATGTCAGGGGTTGCCACAAAGAAGGAGTCAACCTATTCTCCAAAGCACCTGTGGGTAGAACAAGAAGCAATGGTTGTGAACTAAACAAGGAGAGAAGTAACTTAGAACTAAAGAGAAATTTCCTGACAGAATGGTTGATCAGTGGAACAGCTTGCCTCCAGAAGTTGTGAATTCCCCAACACTGGACGTTTTTAAGCAGATGTTGGATAACCATCTGTCTGAAGTAATGTAAGTTTTCCTGCCTAAGCAGGGGGTTGAACTAGAAGACCTCCAAGGTCTCTTCCAACTCTGTTGTTGTTGTTGTTGTTGTTGTTGTTGTTGTTGTTATTATTATTATTATTATTATTATCATCATCATTATCATCATCATCATCTTCTTCTTCTTCATTTTTCTTGGATGATTAATTTAATACCATAGCAATAATCATATATAAGGCTGTCAGCTTCCTTATTATCTCTTTTGTATTTCAACATATTTCAATATGAAAATAAGGGAAGAATCCTAACTGGGTTAAAAGTCTGAATTAGGGATCTGAAGAGTATAGAGAATTTAGCCTGTTTTTGTTCTACTTGGGATGGTCCTTTAAATATTAGAATACACTTACAGTTGAGTCTACGGAGAGGGGCGGCATACAAATCCAATAAATAAATAAAATAAATATCAACACACAAAGAATTATCATCAATTTTGAAAGAAGTAACACGTGTCAGATGAACAGATTTTTCTTTCACCATGATTATAATAGCAATAGTACTTAGACATATATACCACTTCAACAGTTCTGCCTAAGTGATTTATAGTCAACATACTGGACCCTCATTTTACTGACTTTGGAAGGATGGAAAGCTGAGTCAATATTGAGCAATTCCGAATCAAACTCCTGAAGTGAACAGGAGTACAAATTTCAGACGCACACACATTTGAAAATTCAAAACAATGTTCTTTATCACAAAATTCAAAATAAACTAAGCACTCTTTTTGTATTGCAAAGAGCACTCTTCCCAAAACAACCGGGTAGTCTACAATTTCCCTTAAGCAGACATTAAGTACTTAGCTAGCAGCTGTGAAGAAACTTCACACCCCTTCTTCTTCCAACGAAGTGAGAGACACACACACATTGCTCTACTTTGGTTTCAAAGGTGTGAAAAAGCAACAAAGTCCAGCAACACAAGATTCCTGATGAACTCCGATCAGATATTCTTCTACAGTGGCCAAACCCACATGCTGCTATTTATAGCAGCAGCCCTAATTACTGGAGCCCCACCCAAACACAGGTGGCCTTCCTTATTTCCTGTAATATGTTCTTACTTGGTCTCTTCTACGCATAATTCTGCACTTGTGTGGGTCCAAAATGTCATCATCTGAATCAATGGAAGATAAGGGAGATTGACTGCCTGGGCTGTGTGCCAAGCCCTCCTCTGCCGAGTCACTCCCACCTTCTTCTTCGTCCGAGGAAACTAAACTCTGAACTGATTCTGTCGGCAATAACACAGGCCTGTGACATGTTGAATTTTCCCCTGCATCCACCTCCCCATTCCCTGGAGCAGGAGCTGGACCAGAGCCAACCACAACATATATGATATTTTTCTTATATTTAAAAAAACAAACTGTCAAATTCTCAGCCCAAAGGCTGCATGTGTTTGGCCATGCCAACAGCTGGTTTAGTGAAGGGGGGTGGGAATCCTGATACATCATATGATACTGCCATGATGGCATGAGTTTGACACCTCTGTAAAAGACAAAGACTTTCTGAATAAAGCTCAATTTTTGCTGATTATATGGAAATACTCATGTAGTTTTCTTGAAAGAATTCAGAAGAATGCTCATGTACGTATTCTTACATATTCTGGGACACATGCTTTATATGATAGTTTGCAAACTGTGTCAGAAATAAAACAAATAATTTGCGATATAGTTATATTATATGGAAATGATGGTTTTTTTAATTTTTAAGGAATGTGTTTAATATGTTTCTTTTTGCTTTAAAAATGCTTTGGGATAATTATTTTGAATCTTGTGCAAGTGTAAGTACAAGACCTGCCTGTAATTTGTTGCAACCCTCTTTAATGAACCTGAAAAAATAATCTATCATGAATTTAAGAGTTGCACCAATGTTAAAGAGTGGATTATTTAAAATTGCAGCAACTTTTAAGGCACTTGTGCAGATGCTTTAATTAATAACAGAAAGATACTACATTTCTGACAGAACCGAAGGACTCTTTTTAAGCATGCATTACCATTTGCCTAATTCTAAAGAAGTAGATGCTCAAACATTATTCCACAAGATCCACCCTCCTGTCAAGCAACAGAAGAAAGAAGTTTGGTTTTATTTATTCACCAATTATTTCTAAATAAACCAGCTATCAAAGACCTTGTGGAAGGAGATTTATTTCTTTCCTGTAATTCTGTTTGAATCCAGCACGTATTCTCATCTGTTGTTTTCTGGAGGGAGAGTGGCTTACCTCCCTCTGATGCCTGCTGACAGTTTGCACATGGAGTCATGTGGGCATAGAGAACACAACAAGATAGATTTACTCAGAACTGGGGACAAATTGTGAAAACAATGAGAGGCTAGCAGGGAAAAATAGAGTGGGAGGGAATATAATTTTGAATTTATGCCTCTGTGGTTGGACTTATAAACCCACATCTTCAGAAGGGAAAATATAAGGAATGCCATAGATTCCAGATCTCTGTTGTTCTTTAGAAATGCAATGACTGGTTATAGCTTTCTGTAAAGTGTATAATTGAGGGCACAACTTAAGGGGAATTAGTGTGGTTAAATTAGTTCCTGCATATGTGAACAATTTGTGAGTGTATACACATACATCCACATACATATACCAACTGTTGCTAGACAAATATACTTAAATTATATGTATATCTTCCGTAATTGTTTAAAGGAGTCTACAGCTACTTTTAAATAAATGTATTTATTTTATTGCTCTAACCAGATGTACCTAATGAGCTAATGTTGCTAATTTTGTTTCACACTGTAGCCAGCGCACAGAGAACTCTTTTGGCCCAAGAATGGGCTATTAATCAGTTCACTTTTACTCAATTAAGCATTCTAATGTATTTATTAATCATAATATGTTAATGTGTGACCTTTTGCTGAATAGTCACCTCATTTATTACACATCATTAAATTTGAATCCCTACAATCCTTGATAACTGATCACGAGATATATCAATTCTAATTTTTTCTATTTTAATAATATCATTTTCTATGATAATACTGCATAAATAATGATAATAACAATTACATATATGTGGCAGTGATTTTGTTTGTGGCATTAATGGAATTTGTCCAAAACATCACAGTTCCTTATCTTATATTGTGCTGCTTACATTGTAACTGATAATTATATTTTAATAAAAATTATTTCAAAACATTTTTTTTTGCAGGTTTGGGAAAAAAATCTTTGGAAAATACAATATTTCCAAGAGATCCTGCTGTAAATTTAGACTTGATTAAGTGGATAATTTATTTTGGCTTTCTTATTTATTTGCACTTTTTTTTGGTAATATTTTCCTGAACCTCCAGAATTATAATCAAGTTTCATCAGACTTCTACTATTCCAAAAATTCCAAAATGTTGACCAAGAATGAAATGACCATAATTCTCTGGTTATATCCATCACCACAGCAATTCTGGCATCATACATTTGCCAAAGGGACAAAAAGCCACAAAATGTATAATATAATTCAAATGAGAGTACCAGGAACAGAATATAACTCTAGACTAAAATACACATAAAAATCAGTGATTTCATTGCCATTTTTCTTTAGCTAAAGAAAATTTCCCTCTGAGTTTCCTTCCTTTTTCTCTGTCTAATGAGTTTTTGATGAGTTTTTAACTAAGACCCTTTGTAAAATAATAATTGTTTGAAAAGCAAACTATAGAGTAAATATATAAGAAATATGAGGAAATGCTTCACCAATCACTATAAGCTATTTTTGCTTATGACTAGTAAAGGACCAGTCTCCCAAAGTATTTTTTCAATTTAAAAAAAAAATAAAATGTAAAATAAAAATAAAAGCCACTGAGTATGTTTTGTCAAATAAACAATGAATAGTTTTACACAAGGTTTTATATAAGGTTATGGCATAGTTTTGGTAAAATCTACAAATTGGCTATAAATGTCCCAAAATAACTTTTTAAAAGGCAACTGGACTTTGCTTTTTCCATGAAGATGTTTTGCTTCTCATCCTAGAGGTTTCTTCTGTTCTGACCAAATGGTGGAGGATGGTTGCCTTTTTAAAAAAGCATTTTTGGGACAGCCATGACTTGTATGATTGAGAATCTCCATAGATATTAATGGGGTAAGCCAGTGAAGGGCTACCAAACTTTTTACTACCACACTGTGGGCGTGGCTTATGCAGGACCACCCTGCATTTTTTTCCCCACATCTTTCAGTGCAAATTGGATGCTCTGGGGTGGAGCTCCATTTTTGCAATCCCACTTTGTTCCCCCCTGTCCGGGCAGTAGCCCACCCCTGGTATAAACCATGAGAATTTAGGTCCATAAAACATAGAAAGATGAAACTATATAAACTATGATAAACAAGGCAATGAATTGAAGAGATCTCGACATAGAAAAAAAATATAAAGACATAGTGGTCCAAGATTAATTTAATTACTTCAAAAGCTTGTTTTCATTTTTAAAAAAATCAGTGGACACTAATTCACCTTGATTTATGATTAAAATGATATGATTTTGGTTTCTGATTTTTAAATAAGAAATAAATCTGCCAATCGGAATTGTAGAAACATTTTAAATTTCGTTCTAGACATTATAGACACAAGTAAAAATTCAGATATTATAAAACTAGAATTTTTGTCTTTAATTTAATTTAAATTTAATTTATTAGACTTGTATGCTGCCCCTCTTCGCAGACTCAGGGTGGGTCACAACAAAATATTGACAGTGTAGCAAATCTAATATTAAAAACATTCTAAAACCAACATTGGAACCGTTCAACACAACATACCATGCGTAAACTGAATAAGCCTGGGGGTTATGTCAGTTCTCCCATGCCTGGCGATATAAGTAGGTCTTTACTTAACTTACAAAAAGTAACTTATGAAAAGCAAGGAGGGTGGGGGCGGTTCTAATCTCCGGGGAGAGTTGATTCCAGAGGTCCAGGGCCACCACAGAGAAGGCTCTTCCCCTGGGGCCCACCAGATGACATTGTGTAGTTGACGGGACCCAGAGAAGGCCAACTCTGTGGGACTTTATCGGTTGCTGGGATTCATGCAGCAGAAGACGATCCTGAAAGTATTCTGGTCCGATGCCATGTTGGCCTTTATAGGTCATTACCAACAGTTTGAACTGTGACCGGAAACTGATCAGCAGCCACTACAGGCTGCGGAGTGTTGGAGAAACATGGGCAAATCTAGGTAGCCCCGCTTTAGCTCTCGTGGCTGCATTCTGCATGATCTGGAGTTTCCAAACACTTTTAAAAAGTAGCCCCATGTAGAGAGCGTTGTAGTAGTCGAACCTCTAGGTGATGAGGGCATGAGCGACTGTGAGCAATGACTCCCTTTCCAAATAGGGCCTTGTTGTGATCTCACTTGTACATTAAATTATGTTGACTTTGGTCTCAGCTCTCATGACTGAAGAGGTTTTTCTAGTCTGGTAATGAAACATCTGCAAGCAAACAACCAGGAGAGAGTAAGAATTCCACAGTTCAGTCTTGAGTTTAGGAAAATCTCTTCGCTTGGTACCACATGTGAGTGTCAAACACTTCAGAAAGCACGAAAAGAGAAATCTGCTTAAACGCAAACCTCCACCATTGGACATTCTGCATGAATGTTTCAACATCATGCTCAGTGCATCACTGTCAGAAAAAAACCTCCAATAAAGTGCACAGTCAAATGAGAATACTGAAGATGTTACCTAGTCTGGTAATAAAATGTCTAAAAGCCAATAACCAAGTTCAGAGAACACCCAGGACTTTACGATTCAACCCTGAGCTACATATATTCTTTTACATTGCTTTCTTTGTTCATTTGTTCTCTGCAACTGTCTGCAGGGAGATCTTTGCACATTCACCTGGGTGAATTTCTTCAACAAGAAAGGCTTTGTATGCTGGCGTCCCTATGACCCACAACACACATGGGGAAACATACATCTACAAAATATTTCTTTCTGCATAGAATAATGCAGGTGTGAGGAAAGGTTCAATTAGAATCTTCAAGTGGCAAAGATCCCCTTTTTTGAACCCTTGAAGAGTGTTCAGAATTGAACTCAGAGGTGGGCTACTGCCCGGATGGGGAAACGCAGTGGGGTAGCGAAAGCAAGTAGGATGCTTGGCTGCATAGCTAGAGGTATAACAAGCAGGAAGAGGGAGATTATGATCCCGCTATATAGAGTGCTAGTGAGACCACATTTGGAATACTGTGTTCAGTTCTGGAGACCTCACCTACAAAAAGATATTGACAAAATTGAACGGGTCCAAAGACGGGCTACAAGAATGGTGGAAGGTCTTAAGCATAAAAAGTATCAGGAAAGACTTAATGAACTCAATCTGTATAGTCTGGAGGACAGAAGGAAAAGGGGGGACAGGATCGAAACATTTAAATATGTTAAAGGGTTAAATAAGGTCCAGGAGGGAAGTGTTTTTAATAGGAAAGTGAACACAAGAACAAGGAAACACAATCCGAAGTTAGTTGGGGGAAAGATCAAAAGCAACATGAGAAAATATTATTTTACTGAAAGAGTAGTAGATCCTTGGAACAAACTTCCAGCAGACGTGGTTGGTAAATCCACAGTAACTGAATTTAAACATGGCTGGGATAAACATATATCCATCCTATGATAAAATACAGAAAATAGTATAAGGGCAGACTAGATGGATCATGAGGTCTTTTTTTGCCGTCAGTCTTCTATGTTTCTATGTTTCTAAGTGGAGCTCTACCCCAGAGCACCCAATTTGCACTGAAAGATGTTGAAAAAAAATGCATATTACATTTACTACCACAATGTGGTAGTAAAAATTTTGGTAGCCCTTCACTGGTTGAACAATGGTGTTCTCTTATTATCGCACTAGGTAACAATTTCAGTGTTCACATATAAACCACCATGCCATACAATTAAGAATATAGTATTTTTACCATCAGGAATTGGCACAGCAATAGTGATCTTGTTTCAGGTGTATCTATACCTGAAAAGGGAAGTTAGGAAAAGGAAAGATTGTAGTTGTGATTGTAAATTCTGCTTGCATTGAGCAAGTAAGAATTAGAGCAAGCCCTCTTAATGCAAGATGCATATGGAAAGGATGGATCCAGATGAAGGACTTTTTTTTTTTTACATAATTTAATATTTCCATATTTCAGAAGAATAGCCAAACGACTCTCTGCTGGCTAGTTTGTGCTAAAATATAAAATCCACAAATGTTAACTTTGAATGTTCTTTTTCACTTGCCTCTCCCCTTCTCCTTCTCTCTATTATCAGTAGCTATTGTTCACAGGCTCGGAAATTCAAACTTAATATATTGCTTTAGTCCAGGATGTTAACTCCCTTTCTGCTCCCCTTTATTTTTTAACACATAGATTTTACTGTCATTGATTCAAAGACTAAGACGTGCTTTGAATCCTTTTCAACAGATTCCTTATTTGTTTCTGATTTTGTTCCTTTCTTTATTATTATTAGAAGGTATAAATTTTCAGCAGAGTTTGTTTCTTGACAAGGCTCCATTATTTGCACATGACAAGGTTTATCAAGAACAGTTGGATTTTTATGAGGAGTCTTTTCATGTTTCCTCCATAAAATATAAATAAATGAAAAGGATTAGACTGAGGAAGCAAAGTGTAATTTATCGTCCATGTGAAGCAAAGAAAACTCAATGCAGATGGATGAATAGCTATAAGAATGGGAAAAAATGTTGTGATCAAACGTTGAGGAATTTAGATTTAGCACGTGGAATTAAAACCTAAACATATGGGAAGAGGTTCTTGTTATGACACTAAGCTCCATATGTATTCCTATTTTTTTAGATTACAATAATGTCTCTAGTACAATTCATATATGGCAGAGTCACAGATTTTGAAAGTATCATATTTCCTGGAAATGTTTCATTAACAAAAAATACTTGTGCACATTTCTTTCTTGCATTCTTCATACCATTGCGTGGGGATGGGGGGAAATCACAGAGCAATTTTGTTTTTTCTGAGAACAGATTTGAACTAAATGTTTTTACTCTTTCAGGGGGGGGAAACTGAATTGGTAAGAAAAAAAGAAAGATCCAGTCCTTTCATCTGTAAGACAATATTTAGAATAAATATGGGCTAAGGTCTGCTAATAACTATTTGGTCTATACCTATAGACTTGTATATATGAGATTTGAAGGACCAACTAACTGACTGACTCTACATATTTTCCCCCTTATGCAGTGGTATCTCCCAGTCAATGTATATGTTATGATTGTGTGTGATTATACTGATGGTTTCACTGTAATAAATGGCTAAGAATTCATAATGAGAGGAATGGTTCTGTACAGTTCAAACTAAGAATACAAGAACATACACTATATATAAATAAATAAAAGCTGTCTGATTCAGAAAAGCTGCACAAATAAGATAGCTCTCAACTTACTTTTGTTCAATTTAAAATCACAGAATTGTACTCCAAGTAGGAACAGCAGGATTATGTCTGTTTGCAACTGTTCCCATGGTATTCATTAGTGTTAGCCAAGTGACTGCAAACATCTGAATGACCCCTACAAGAAGAAAAGAGAAATACCTAGCCTTTGTTTTTATACACTGCTCAAAAAAATAAATAAAAGGAATACTTAAACAATATAACTCCAAGTAAATCAAACTTCTGTGAAATCAAACTGTTCACTTAGGAAGCAACAGTGATTGACAATCAATTTCACATGCTGTTGTGCACATTCAACTTGGTACAGAACAAAGTATTCAATGAGAATATTTCATTCATTCAAATCTAGGATGTTTTATTTGAGTGTTCCCTTTTTTTTTTTATCAGTATATATTTGGCATATTGATTTTTGCCACCTAGGTCTGGTAGCTCTAACATTCTTAAACAGAAGTATATATCCATTATAATACAACATTGTTGAAGCAATTCTCCACACAGAAAAGAATTTGGATTGAGAAGATAAACATAAGGAAGAAATGAAGTCATTTCCAATATGCTTTCAATCTAACCATGTTATTTTCACACGGCCTACACCATCTGCAGATTTCAAATGCTTTCAATGTGCTTCCCAGTCTAGAGCTTCCAGAATTAATCATGATTAAACCTAACTTTGTAACAACTGTACAATTTCAGACAGTTAGTGCTGATTTACTTTTTCAAACTGAAACTTCATTATTTAACAAATACCATTGCCTCTTTGTATAAAAAGATAAGCAAATGCATTTCTAGCATTCTGTACATAGATCACTCATTAAGTAAACCATGTGTTTCTATGTACTCTTGCTTTGTGGTTTGTAAAATTCTCCCTCCTTTTAATATGCTGCTATGGCGATGGACTAATAGAACCATCGAGCTGGAAAGGAACTTTGAGATCTTTTAATCCAACTGCCTGACCATGGCAGGAGTCTTTACACCATCCTGGACTAATGGTTCTACAATCTTTTCTGGATAACTTGCAGCGATGGAGCACTTACAATTCTGCAAGCAAGCTGTTCCATTGATCCTCCCTATGAAGAAATCAATATTTAAATATTTAAAATCATTAACGTAAAATGAAAAAAATGAGAAATTTCTGCTCACCATGGTCCAAGACAAATATTCTAGGGCAATTATAGCAAATATGTCAATAATCTAGTATGACTTGTAAAGTATAGCATTTCTATAAAATCCTAGAAATGTTGCATAACTGAGTATCTTATGAGAGCCACTTGCTAGGAAACAATGTTTCTGCAGTCTGTTTCCTTAACTAAGAGTTGAGACATATTCGGTAGTTTATTCAATGGGAAAATAAATACCTATAAACACACACTAGAAATGCATCGGAATGCAAATTTCACCTGCCTATGAAAAAAAAGGAAGTGTGAACAGCGTAATTACTTAAGGTTGCAAAGGACCATTGAGTCAAGAAAACTGGATTATATCAGCAAACCAAATTGGATCATTGAAAACAATGAAAATGAGCTTCCACTCAACTAGATCCAAATGTATGGAAACAAAGTTAAGCCAATCGTTTTTCTAAAAGTTCTAAAAGGGAGAAATGGTTAATATTGAGGGATAAATCATTCCAGTGAATAAAAACATCAATTGAAAAAGATGTTTCTATGTTCCATAAGATAGAAAGCTCTTTGTAAGAGAGATATTGGAGCATACCTTCTTTATGGAGCATAAGGTCCTAAGAATAGGCAAGAATAGGCAATTTCATAAGTAATCCTTTCCTATATCACTGACTCCTTGAATTGTACTCAGAACTTTATTGGAAGCAAATACAATTGTAATAAGAGTGGATTCTAACTTATTTCGCTGCTGGTTTGCTTCCTCATGCGCTATCTGGCTGCACCTCTTGGGCACGTGTTTGCCTTGTACGCGTGCTTGTGCAGTGTAAAAAAAAATTAAAAATCTCCCCCAAAGCCAAAAACAAGATGCCAACAGAAGAACAATACCCCGAAAAAATTCAAAAAAAATTCCCTCCAAAAAAACCAATCCAAAATATTTTTTAAAAAAAGATGGCAGCATCCATGGACCGTCCGAACCGGTTCCATGATGTCATCATGACATCACTAGTAAGTTACTACCAATTTGAGTAAACCAGTCTGAATCAGAAGGAACCCACCTCTGAATTGTAGCATCAATAGTGGGTTTCATGAATTGGTCCCATATCTACTCATATTACTGAATTATGGACTAGGCTGAGACTGAAGCTGAGCCTTCCCAAATATTTTCTGAGCCTTCCCAAATATTTTGAATAATAGTCCCATATAGAGTGCATTCAGCAGTTATATAAATCCCTTTATCTAAAGGTGCCACCTGCTCTTCAAACAGCAGTTGTGAACTCAAGAAAATCTCCAGGTTATGGACTGAATCTAAATGGGGCAATGTAATCCCATCCAGATTCCAAAATAGAATTATTCCAATTCCTGGTCTAGGTGGTTTAAAGCCTACAGGTAGCAGGGTTGAGCTGCAATCTATTTTTTCTCAATACAGAACCTTACAACTTGCAGAGTCTTTGACAAATGGGACAATTGAGAATCACCAGCATATTATGTGATACCAGAATAACAGAGTTGAAATGGACATTGGAGATCTTCTAGTCCAAACCCTCTTCAAGCTGGAAACCCTGTACCATTTCAGACAAATGGTTGTCCAATCTCCTTTTAGAAACCTCCAATATTTGAGTGCCCACAAGTTCTGGAAGCAAATAATTCCACTGATTAATTGTTGTAACTGTCAGGAAATTTCAGCTTAATTGTAGTTGGTTCTCTATGAGTGGTTTCTGTTCATTGCTTCTTGTGCCTTCAGGTGCTTTGGAGAATAGGTTGGCCTCCCTCTATTTTGTAGCAGACGTTGAAATACTGCTAGAAGTGTTTTTGCTTTTTTTCCTGCAGTTGCCCAACAACATGAGAGCAGATCATACCAAGCTCAGTATCAGGATCATGGAAGAAAGTATTCTTAAGGGCTTCATAAAAGGCATACAATCAAGCCCAAATATTTTTTTCCTCAAAAGTTAATTAGCAACATCATTTCATTCTCTTTGTCACAAACCTTCATGCTAACTACTACTGCTCTTTACTGTTCTGATTTCTAATGTCCACTTCTCTCACAAAGTATCATCACTAAGTGTTCACTAAGAATCACTAAGACTAGATCTCTACCAAGAAGCTGGTTGGCATTACATGTTCTTAGCTAATTAGTGGCTCTGAATTCTTTATATCCAAATGCCATCAATCCCAACTTCTCCAAAGCTCCCAATGATTGTTCCCCTCCTGAACGTCCAGATCAACCAGAAGCTGACTCAGCACCATGATACTTATTAGGAACCCAACACTCCCACATCCAAAGCCAGGACAATCAAAGTAATTGTAAAATGATCAGATGAACCATCCAAGAATGAACAACCAAAAATCCAAATAGCTTCCAGACGTCCAAACAGTTCTGACCTATACCATATTCTGAGTTTACTATAAAAATTCCCCAGATAACAATTCCCTATCTTTTCAGTGTCCATGGTAATAACAATAGCCATAACATAAGATTAGAAAACATGTAGAAGAAAATAATAGGTATTATATATTAAATTTCTTAGATTAAGAAATATCTTCATTCCCTTAAGAATCTTTGGACATAGTCAATCGTTTTCTGAAAATTTATCAGATACTATGTGGATCTATAACATAGGAGATTAAAAAATCAATATAATACTACTGTAGAGTTTATGGAGAGGGTGGCATACAAATCCAATTAATAAATAATAAATAAATAGTTAACGCATTGGACATGAATAGTGTGTAGATCCATTTGACTGTGTAGTCCACTATGTAATTTCCAACCAGTCACTCTCTTCTTGGGCCAATCCCTGTCATTGGCTTGTGCAAACAACATTTGTATAATCACTTGAATCCTCAAAGGTATGATAAAAATCAATAAATAAATCTTGGTCTACGTGGCAAATGTAACTCAAGTGACAAGTCAGTGCTGCCCTCTTTAGGCACACCTTCTTGTTTCAATGATATCTGCTTTTCCTTTTGACTTTAGATTGTTACCAGACTTCTTTTAATCTAGCGCATGCTATAGCCTATAACATTACATGGCTGCTTCCTGTGTGTGGGATCAGTGTCTAAGCCATTTATCTCACTCTGCCTAATGGACTGATTTGAAGAAAGAATAATTTGAACAAACTGAGTAGTAATGTTGCATGATTATCTTGTTCAAATTCTTCCCTGGTATTGAGGTCAGGCTGATAGGACTGTAGTTTCCTGGATCTGTTGTTGTTGTGTGTGTTTTTCTTCCTTTTTTGATGATGGGAACTTCAACAGCTCTTTTTCAGTCCTCTGGCAGTTCCCCAAGATCTTTAAAAGATATAGTTCAGTGGTTCTGAGATCTCATCTGTCAGTTCCTTCAAAACCTTGGGTGTAATTAAATTAAATTAAATGTTGAGGAGATTATTTTGATTTTTAACAAAGCAACTTCCTCTAATACACTTGAAATTTTAAAACAATTTGCGCTAAAATGGGGGAAAAGCAGATGTGTTATTCTTGATCTCCTGCCTCTTCCAAATTATATCCCATATGAACCATCATTAAGTTTTTAAACCATTATATGATACCTAAACCCTAGCAATTTGTACAGATTTGGAATAGTCCTTTCACTTCATATATATCAAATTTAATGAAGCTAAAATATGTACTTTTAATTTTATGATCAATTGAATGTTCATAAAATTGATGGTGAACATGGAGAATATTAAGAAGTAATGGTAAGGAATCTCCTGAGCAGAGTTCATTTTCCACTGATTATAGAGGTAGATGAATGTAAGTTTTTGGCATCAATAGATTTTTTTTTTAAAAAAATGCCATAGATACCTTCTATATTCTTTTAATGTTTCTGGTCTAGCCTTTGATAATCTCATAGATAATATAGCTAGCTAGTGACTATCTTACACAATATAGCTAAGGAGGTTTAATCCTGTTCAATTTTTTTGGATCAGCTAATGTTGTTTAGATGTCATCACCATGTGTGGGGACTTTAATTGTGTTTCTCTAATAACTTGTTATTTTTGAAACTCTAAGGTCAAAGAGGCAAATAAATGTAATTTTTACCCATTTTCAGACTAGGTTTGGCTATTTTGGTTGAAGTTCAGAGCTACAAATAACATCAGGATATCAAGACATTACTAAAACTTGGCAACCTAATCATAAAGATCTAACATTGGTTCAGCAACATATATTAATTAATTCATTTTCAAGTGATACTTGATTGAATGTAGGAATTTGTTTGTTTGTTTATTTATTTATTTATTTGACTTCTATGCCACCTAGTTCTGAAGGACTCAGGGCGGCTTATAATAATAATATAAATACAAATACAAATGTTTTGTGTTTGTATGTATGTTCTCAAATAAGTCATAGTTATTTAAAATAACTTAGTATAACCCGAGCAAGTGAGAGAATATTAATGAGGAAATGACATAAAGGAAAACGTGTCCTTTTCCAAATCAATACTTGATTTTCCCAATCATTAAAATAACTGTTTAATCCAGTTTATTATTTTGGAGAGGGAATGTTGAATTGTGCTGGACTGTGGATTTTTCATATCTGACTCGGTCTTTGGAGATACTTGGTCTTTGGAGATGCTGTAGTCTGATTACCAGTTGTTTTAAACATTTCCTTTCTGCTAGTTCTAAGATTGCACCAAGCACATCTGTAAAAATGCTTTAGTGACTTCAAATATCTAGCCATCTGTTCTGCCTGTAGCACAAAAAGTCAGAACACTAGTAATTAATGTATAGCTCTTAATTGTAGTATAAACATTGTACATGCTAGATTCCTTTCTTTACTGTTAGCCCACCAAACCACAATTATATTTAGAATAAAAGAATTATCAGTAAAGCAGTGAGACATAAAAGAAGATAGATAGAGACCTGCTAGAGACCTTGTTCAGTAAATCCTGTGTGAAAAGCTGTCTTTGTTTATATTCCAAATCTTTCATTCCACTACAGGTAATTTTGCTGTCCCAGCCATTGGCCTAATAAATCCAAAAAACATATGCATAAAAAAACATTTTACTGATATATTCAATGTTAATTTATTTATTTATTTATTTGTTGGACTTGTATGCCGCCCCTCTCCGAAGACTCGGGGCGGCTCACAACATGTAAAAACAGTCACAACAATCCAATTAATTAAAATTTAACGATTTAAGAAAAGAAACCCCATATGATAACAGACACACACACAAGCATACCATGCATAAATTGACGTGCCCAGGGGAGATGTTTAGTTTCCCCATGCCTGACGACAAAGGTGGGTTTTGAGGAGTTTTCGGAAGGCAGGAAGAGTAGGGGCAGTTCTAATCTCTGGGGGGAGCTGGTTCCAGAGAGCCGGTGCCGCCACAGAGAAGGCTCTTCCCCTGGGACCCGCCAACCGGCATTGTTTGGTTGACGGGACCCGGAGAAGGCCCACTCTGTGGGACCTAATCGGTCGCTGGGATTCGTGCGGCAGGAGGCGGTCTCGGAGATATTCTGGTCCGATGCCATGAAGGGCTTTAAAGGTCATAACCAACACTTTGAATTGTGACCGGAAATTGATCGGCAGCCAATGCAGACTGCGGAGTGTTGGTGAAACATGGGCGTACCTAGGTAAGCCCATGACTGCTCTCGCAGCTGCATTCTGCACGATCTGAAGTTTCCGAACACTTTTCAAAGGTAGCCCCATGTAGAGAGCATTACAGTAGTCGAACCTCGAGGTGATGAGGGCATGAGTGACTGTGAGCAATGAGTCCCGGTCCAGATAGGGCCGCAACTGGTGCACCAGGCGAACCTGGGCAAACGCCCCCCTCGCCACAGCTGAGAGATGGTTTTCTAATGTGAGCTGTGGATCGAGGAGGATGCCCAAGTTGCGGACCCTCTCTGAGGGGGTCAATAATTCCCCCCCCAGGGTAATGGACGGACAGATGGGATTGTCCTTGGGAGGCAGAACCCACAGCCACTCCGTCTTATCCGGGTTGAGTTTGAGTCTGTTGACACCCATCCAGGCCCCGACAGCCTCCAGGCACCGGCACATCACTTCCACCGCTTCGTTGACTGGGCATGGGGTGGAGATGTAAAGCTGGGTATCATCGGCATATTGATGATACCTCACCCCATGTCCTTGGATGATCTCTCCCAGCGGTTTCATGTAGATGTTAAATAGCAAGGGGGAGAGGACCGACCCCTGAGGCACTCCACAAGGGAGAGACCTCGGAGCCGACCTCTGACCCCCCACTAACACCGACTGCGACCGGCCAGAGAGGTAGGAGGAGAACCACTGAAGAACAGTGCCTCCCACCCCCAGCCCCTCCAACCGGCGCAGAAGGATACCATGGTCGATGGTATCGAAAGCCGCTGAGAGATCGAGGAGCACCAGGACAGAGGATAAACCCCTGTCCCGGGCCCGCCAGAGATCATCCATCAACGCGACCAAAGCGGTTTCCGTGCTGTAACCGGGCCTGAAGCCTGACTGTCGGGGACCTAGATAATCAGCTTCTTCCAAGGACCGTTGGAGCTGGAGCGCTACCACCTTCTCGACAACCTTCCCCATAAAGGGAAGGTTGGAGACTGGACGATAGTTGTTAAGTACGGCTGGGTCCAGGGAGGGCTTCTTGAGGAGGGGGCGCACAAGCGCTTCTTTATAGAGTGGTGGAAAAACTCCCCTCCCCAAGGAAGCGTTGGTAATCTCCTGGGCCCAGCTCCGTGTCACCTCCCTGCTGGCCGAGACCAACCAGGAGGGACACGGATCCAGTAGGCAGGTGGCAGAACTCACAGCTCCGATGGCCTTGTCCACTTCATCAGGTGTCACCAGATCAAACTCTTCCCAGACAGGTGGACAAGTACGTGCCCCAGTCACCTCGACTGACTCGTTGTCAGTCGACTCTGTTTTACAATTGGAGTCGAGGTCGGCCCGGATCTGAGCGACTTTATCAGCGAAAAACGTGTTAAACTCCTCGGCACTACTCTGCAAGGGCTCCCCAACTCCCCCCTGATTAAGAAGGGAGCGGGTCACCCTAAACAGAGCAGCCGGGCGGGATTCCGCTGATGCAATCAAGGCGGCATGGTACGCGCATCTTGCCGCCTTGAGTGCCACTTTGTAAGTCTTAATAAAAGCTCTTACAAGTGTTCGATCGGATTCTGACTTACTTTTCCTCCATCGCTTCTCTAGACGTCTCTTTTGGCGTTTCAACACCCGGAGCTCCTCGTTGAACCATGGGGCTCTACGGGGTCTAGCGCCGCGGAGAGGTCGCAAAGGCGCAATCCGGTCGAGAGCCCCTGCCGCAGCCCTGTTCCAGGCCTCAGCAAGGGTCTCCGCCGAACTGTGGACGAGTGCCTCTGGAATAACCCCAAGCGCCGTCTGAAAGCCCTCTGGGTCCATCAGGCGTCTGGGGCGGAACATCTTCATTGGTTCCGCCTCCCTGCGGGGAAGGATTGGAGCCAGGAAGTCAAGCCGTAGCAGAAAATGGTCAGACCATGACAAAGGCAACACTTCTAAGCCCCTTAATCTCGGACCATTACTCAATTGCTCGGAAAGGAATACCATGTCAGGTGCGTGCCCTCCCTCGTGAGTCGGACCCTGTATTACTTGAGTCAGGTCCATGGCTGTCATGGTGGCCATGAACTCCTGTGCCAGCCCAGAGGTTTCACCGAGTGACGGTAGATTGAAGTCCCCCAAGACAATGAGTCTGGGGAACTCCACCGCCAACCCGGCTACCTCCTCGAGTAGCACAGGCAGGGCTTTTGACACGTAGCTGGGAGGCAGGTACGTGAGAAATAAGCCCACCTGAACCCCTAAGTCCAACTTCAGCAAGAGAGACTCACAACCTGCAATTTCCGGAGCAATGAGTCTACGCAGGCAAAGGCTCTCCCTGGCTATAATAGCCACTCCTCCCCCCCTTCCCTGGGGTCGAGGTTGATGCCATATCTGAAACCCGGCTGGGCAGATTTCAGAGAGAGGAACACCTCCCTCCGGGCCCAGCCAGGTTTCAGTAATACAAGCCAGGTCGGCCTCCTCATCCAGGATCAGATCCCGGATGAGGAGAGCTTTATTTACCACCGACCTGGCATTGAGCAGCAGCAACCTGAGTCCAGGGCCAGAGTTACACTCATCACCAGTACCCAAGATTGGGCTCACAGAGCCGGAACAAGGGACCGTTATTAGGCAACGGTCTCTCGTTCCCCTGGAACGGCTAGCTCTGTGGCCCCCGCCATATCTGCCTCTCCCCAGCAACACAGGGATATTCCGGCCCTCTGCCACCCCAGAGATCAGTGCCCCTTCCTCTCCTGTCTCCCGAGCGTCAGGTGGGCCAAATCTATCACTCAAACTATTGTCACTCATCCCATCCATATCGTACTCCCACCCACCCCGACCCTCACACTCATACCAGTCATTCATTCCATGCACAACATTGAATCCATTCCAATCATCCATTAATTATTAAACCTCCCCAATATTAAAAAAGGATTAAATTATTAATAGATAAAAATACTAATAAAATGTGACACAATATAAATACATATAAATAACAGTAGAAAGATTCACAAGATTAATAATTAATAGTTAATTAATAGTAAAAAATAGTATAAAATAATAAAAATGGCCTAAAATCAGATCTTAATGTTAGTTATTAGCTGATCGTCGGTTAATCAATCGGTCCAGGTGTAGTGTCTTAGTAGGTCTTCAATATAACTTAGATCTTAAAAAAAAGTCTTTAAAAAAGTCTTTAAAAGCTGCTGTTTTTTCACAGCCGGTCCACTAGGGGGCATGGGTCTTCTGTAAAGTGCATAGGAGTCAGGAGGGGGGGGGGAAACCATGATAGTTATTTGCAAAGTTAGTATAAGCAATACCCCAAGCAGCCAGTCCCATCTTTCTCATTCGCTGTAATGATTTTATCGTCCAGCAAGTCCGTCTCCACAGTCTTTCCCACCTAATCTTCCCTTGGCACCAGCAGCTCTCACCCGCTGGTGCCATGCAGGAAAGGGGGGGGGGGCGGGGGGTTTGATATTCCAATATGCCCCGCTTGCAGTTTTTTCCTCCACTGGCAACTCCCCTCTCGGTTTCCATTTCTCTTCATCGCCTCCGTTTCCCCTGTTCTCTCCCACCTCGACGCCGGTCACTCTCCCTCACCAGGCCGGGGGGGGGGTCAGTTCATCCGTGGCCCCACACTCCTCACTCCGCATTCTTTCAGCACCGTCCACTTTCCTCCTTACTTCTCCGATGTTTCGCCGCCATCCTCTGCGCCCCGGTTAGCCACCTCTCGACGCCGCGGCTCTTTTTGGTGCCTACAGCAACACCCCCCGGCCCCCACCGTCCCGTTCCGGCTCCGTCCGCTCCCATCTGTCGGGCCGGGTCGTGGGGGCTCAGCCCGACAGTCACTCTGCATCTTCTCGGCCACTCACTTCCCTCCGATGTCGAAAACTCCGCGCCAGGCACCGCCGCCATCTTCCACGTCCCAGCTGGTTCCGCGTCCCAGCTGGTCGCTCCGCAGTCACCAGCACGCCTCCGGCCTCAGTCTAAGAGCTCTGCATTTGGAACCATGGTAGCAGCAGCAACAGCAGCAGCGGCAGCAGACAGCCTTCCATCCTGGACCAACATTTCCGACGATATACCGTCGTTCAAGGGAGCGGCGGACCCACCATCTCCCCACCGCTCGAACCGGAACCGGAATCTGAATCATTGCATTTATTATTGCTATGTTCCATTTGTTTAACTCTGAATCAGATTCTATTCTCAATGTTAAACAAGGTAAGAAGGTAATCTGTGCTTGCATATGCAGAATACCTTTTCAAGGCTCATCATACATATGCATATTAGAATAGTAATAAAAATATGACATTATTTTCCCTGGCAGAGCTTTAACCTATTTTCACTTACCACATATTTTGCCTTTAACATTTTCTATTCTATTCTGTCATTTGGAAAACTGAACCAACATGTTGTGTCTTTCATTACTTATTTTCCCTTGTCCTAAATCTGCAGCATCTCTAAAATAAATGATCCACTGAAAGAAATATAACCACTAGAACATTAGTCAAAAAGCTTTAGCATCACCTGTAATGGAAAGTGTATGTTCATATTTTAAGGATATAAATTTAGGTTAAGAATCCACTCTATAATATGTACTCCAAGAATATTTGGCTGTATGAAAACCAATTATAGCTTTTTTATAAAATATCCAGAATTATAGCTTGTTCAAAAGTGGATTAGGGCTATTAAAAAACTAGGCTTCTTTGGTTCACAATTTATTTGGCCAAGAATGCCATTTAATAGTAGGTAATAAAAAAGAGTTCAACAAAAAATCTTTATGGTACAGTTGGGGAAAATATTCTGAATCCCTGTTATGTTTCATATTTTTTTTCTTAACAAGAAACCTATATAATGTGTTTTGAAACTGTTTCATAATGTCAGCAAGTTTTAGGACAATTCTTCAGAGATAGTGAACTACAAAAGATTAATCTTACTTCAATTTTAATTGATTGCCTGATTAATGTTGTTGTTTCAGCCAGAGATATAAGTTTATCTCTCGAATACACTTTTGATAATAATGTTTTCCCGATAGCAATTGCTTAAAACTCAAGGAAAGATTTGACCAGAGTAGTAAAGAAAAATTGAAATACTTCCACTAGACTCTATTAGTAGATAAACATCAAGTGTCATACTCTGTTGCTACTTTATGTTATGTTTATTCTTTTACTATAAATTGAGGTAAAAAAAATAAACTTTAGATTGCAATTGCTTGAATGTGAAAGAAGTTATGCTTCATATTTGAGATTAATAATGTTAAATGTGAAGAGATGTAGCTGATCAAAGGTGAAAAAATAATATTTATTTATCAGCAGGTTAATGACTTAGTTGGTTATATATTTTTCAAAGATACTTATCACAGCTTGCACTACAAATTAAATCCTAAATGTAATACTTTATTAAGAAAGTGTAATTAATAAAGTATCATAAGCAACAGGAATAAACCACTTTACTTCCGTGATTGAAAATTTTATTCCTTTTAAAATGATTAAATGTTTTACATTCATCTAAATCTAATGCCTAACAGATACATGATTAGTTAAGGAACTGAGGGGCACATAATTTGTTGCTACATCATGCAATCCTAGGTGCTTAGGAAGTCCCAAGCTAGTGTTGAAATACGAAATCCAGCATAGTGATCTCGTTTGCTGTGTTGTATTGTTGTTGTTGTTGTTGTTGTTGATGATGATAATGATGATAATAATAATAATAATAATAATAATAAATATAACATACAATACTATAGTAGTATAAAAATGTAACATGCACTACTATAATGGTGGGTTAATAGCCTATTCAAATGTAAATCTAAACTATTACAGTCTAGCTTTTTGGCTACGATAAGTGTACTATATGTTCAGTTGATTTTAACAGGTCAGAATCTGATAATGGAATCTAAATCCAGGCCAATATAACTAGTGAAATAGAATCCACTCAGTGAGAACGATTGAAAAGTAGGATGTATTCCAGTCACTTTGAAAAATGTAAAATGGTTTTGTTTTGAAGAAGTAACTATAACTAAGCAATACTGATAGAAAAATAGCATTCAGTATTTGGATCCATGCTTGTTACTGGTTGTTAAAAGTGATTTTCAAATCTTGGTTTTCAAACATAAAGGAGAATCAAAAATAAAATTGTTTTTTTCCCCTTATTAGTTGACACTCTACATTAGGTCAGTTATTTTTCCACATGTAGAATTTTTCCTGTCATTTGTTTTGGCTATGACCCTGAAAAGGAATCTCTTGTGAATTATGGTAGTTAAGAAAGGGAGAGTTATAGTAGCAAGCAAAGGAAATAGTTTTTGACCTTGATACATACTTATGCTGCCTGCTCTGGACATTAAATTATCTGAGACCACTTACTGGGACTCCAGAGATCAAACACGATATCAGTTTCCAGCATTCAGTTTTGTCAAAACTCTGCTTCCAGTTTTATTCAATTACATGTGTAGAGAGCCAATGGTGTATTATAGATTTTCACCAATGTAATTTTTTTGGCTGATTGTCCTATCTTAACACATCTTGTTGGCCAAAGTCAATTTGTTTCATATATTTGTGGATTTGTTCTGCCCCATCACAAAAAGTTTTACTGTTTTTCTGAGTCATTAAAATACCACTCTGAGTATATTAACATATGCAAGTTCTATGAAATAAAATCTTTGTGTTAAATCTAGGTTTTCCCTAATGATCCCACAAACAGATGTGTATGAATGACAGTCCAGCTTTCAGTACACATGCCTATTTTGGGGGTTGTTTATTTTTTGGCAGTCTATAGAAAATATTCCATGAAAATATGAGTTTGATCATTATAGTTTTAATGTATAAAACACAATAAATGATACACATAATTATTACATTTCTGAAGTACGATGTAAACCTTTACATATACATTGTTTTTATAACTCCACAATAAGTTTAAATTGCAATGTTAACAAAAATTTTGCATACAACTATTATCTCTTTCAGATATTTATAAGAGAATTAGAATATTTCATTGTGTTTTTTAAATTGTTTTGCTTTGCTGGGCAATTTTCTATAACCGTTTTCTCCAAGTCGCTTGAGGAAGGGGTATTTCAAGAAGCAATATTTAATAACTTTTTCTACATATTAAGATTTGTGACTCTTTTTTTCTTTCAAAACTAAGATTTTGGCTGCATCTACATGCAAGCAATCATCCAAAAATTATTTTCCAAATAACACTTATACTCAGTTATTTATAGTTGTGTACATAGATAAGTCCAATGTTTCCCATGAAGTAAAGAGCAACAGGATGGGAATCTGTAAACAGAAATATTTTCTTTTTAAAATACCAAAGAAAGAGAAGCTTCTTTTGCAGGAGAGGCGGAGTAACGACACGGACACAAGAGCTGGATGTAAAGCTGGGTCATTTTTATTAAAATAAATTGCATAATTTATTAGCATAAATTAGCATAATCAACATAATTAACTATGACCCTAACATGGACCTGCAGGGTCAAACAATTGCTTCCGGGGCGTAAAATGACGTAGAATAAACTTCCGGGGCAACATATGGGCGTAGCTCCATGCTAGTCCAGGTGAGGGACCCCTCCCTCACCTGAGACCATGCCATGCACTTGCATGTGGGAGGTCCCGCCGGCTAACCCCTAACAGGGGAATTAAATGTGCGGGACCCAAAGACAGATTTCCCCCACCTACTCAGGTTGTCACCACCACAAGATTGGAGAGAACCTGTCAATCATCCCCAAAGATGCCCAACGGAGAACACGCAGTTGCTAAACCACCACCCAGTTTTCCGCCCCTAACCTGCCTATCCAAATGACCAAAGGTAAGCCAATTAGCCTAACAGGTGCAAATACCCCCTAACCGCTTATCCTTCTCCACAGTGTGGAATAGCCGAAAAAACGGCTAAAAGGCCAGACTGCCAAAAATTCCTATTCGGCCCCCTAGGGCGACCCAGAATAGCACACTGCAAAATAGGGAGGGCGGGCGGGTGTCTGCTCAGATGACAGGTCCGGGCGAAAAGGCTGAGCCCGGGCCTGCCCGCCCTTTTATAGGGCTGGCAGGCCCCGCCCGGACACGTCATCGATCAGGCCACCCTGGCCTGATCTTCGGCCGAAATCTCACGATCTCGTGAGATTTCGGCCAAGAAACAACATGGCGGCTTTGCCATGTGTCCCTGTCTCCCCGAGCCTCCAGCAAAAGGCGCCGGTGAGTGAGGTCCACCGGCACTATTATAATAAGGTTGGCTTGCAAATATCATGTCTGCGATTTGCTTTGATTGTTCCTTTCACAACTTTTAGAGATACCCAACACTTTATTTATTTATTTATTTATTTATTTATTTACTCATTTACTCATTTACTCATTTACTCATTTACTCATTTACTCATTTACTCATTTATTTATTTATTTACTCATTTATTTATTTACTCATTTATTTATTTGTCAAACATGTATAGTAGTTTGTATACAGTGATGGATTGCTACTGGTACAGGCCACATCATAGCTCCAGTAGTGAAAATGGAGCTGTGTGCATAATTGCAGTTGACTGGTGGGTACATGCGTACGTCCAAGTGAGATTGTGCTTCTGTGCATTCACAGGAAACAAAATCTTGTGAGGGGATGCACATGTACACAAGATTTCGGTGATCTTCATGTGTCCTATTATGAGATTTTGCTTCCTGCTCATACTGATCACCTGGAGCTGATCGTGGAACACACCGATAGCAGTGGTAAGTAGGAACCAATGCCTGTTTGTATAAACATAATATTAGGAAGAAAGACCAGAAGATATCTAATATCTTCCAAAAGACTAAAAGATACAGACCAATTACTTCTCTCTAAACTTTTGATATCTAAATAACTGAAGCAGTTACAGTGTTATATACATTTGGAAAGGGATCCAGTTTTTGTAGCTATAGTATCCAATGGAATCCAAGATGGTGGACAGACTGCAACAGCTCATAATTTAAAGAGATTTTTCCTTTTCCTTTAAATTTCTAATTCACTGAGTTTCTAATCCATATCTGATTTTTACACAAACACATATAATGAGGTTACCAATTTGTTTTTAGCTACATTTTACAAGCCAAGAGGCCTAAGAGAAAAGGTTGTGAAAGAGGCCTGAGGTTATGAAAGAGGCCTGACAGGAAAGTAGAGAAAGAGCCCTATGAGTAAAGTAGAGAAAGATCGAAGTGGTCAAATTCCTGAGAAAAACTTCAAGTGCATTGCCCTGAACTGAGTGAAATATCTGTTCTCTGCAACTCGGATCCATTGGCATAGCCCAGGAGATAGAAGAAGGTGAGGAGTGAAACCAGGGGTGATCCACTACTGCCATCATGAATAGAGAGTAAAACCATCCTCTGCAGCCCTTATCCATCGGCATAGTCCAGGAGACTGAAGAAGGCAAGGGGTAAAACTAAGAAGGCAAGGCCGCTCATGGGGAAGTAGAACTCGGTGTCTTAGAACAATTGCTTGTTCTGGCCCCATGGGTTCACCCAGTATAACTGGTGACAGGATATGTCAGGGTCCTGGCCTCAGGCTGCTGCTGCTGTTGAATGTCAAGTCTATTGCCAACAAGGCCCCCCTAGTCCAGGATTTACTCTTGGACAAGGGGACTGACCTGGCATGCATAACCAAGACCTGGCTGGGCAGGAGGGAGTGTTCCTCTCTTGGAGACAAGCTCAGATGGGTTTTGGGTACTACATCAGCCCTGACACCAGGGAAGGGGTGAAGGAGTGGCAATCATTATCTGGAAGACTCTTCATCCTTGCAGGATCTCTGCCCCTGAGATTGTTGGATGTGAGTCTCTTTAGTTTTTTGCTAACGTACTTGTCTCCCAGCTCTGTTGCAACATCCCTACCTGCACTGCTAGAGGCAGAAGTTGGGCTGGCAGTGGAGATTCCCAGGTTTATGGTTCTGGGGAAGTTCGATTTAACATTGCTTGGTCAATCATCAGATCTTGTGCAGGAGTTCATGGTTTCCATGGCAATCATGGACCTGATCCAGGTAATTCAGGGTCTGACTAATAGGGGAGGGCACATACTTGACTTAGTGTTTTTCTCGGGACAGTGAAGTCATGACCTGGTATTAAGGGGCATAGATACTTCTCTCTTGTCATGGTCAGATCATTTCCTGCTGAGGCTGGACTTTAAGGCACCAATCCTCTATCACAGTGAGGCGGAGCTGATTAAATGGTTCCAGCCCAGATGCCTAGAGGATTTTCAGAGGGAAATACCTGACTCTCTTGCCTACAATCTGACTGAGTCCCAGTTGATTGGCTGGAATAAGGCATCATTGGGGGCTCTGGACTGGAATGTGCCTTTGCAATGTCTCCATGGCTGTAGATCAGGAGAGCTCCTTGGTTTACTGAGAAGCTCTGGGAGATGAAGCAACAGAAGTGATGTCTAAGTAAAAAATAAGGATAAAAGAGAACAGTAGGACAGTAGGACAGGGACGGTAGGCACAGTGGTGTGCTTAGGCACACCCCTTACTATGGTTTAATATTGGATAGAACAATATTGATGAGATAGAAGTAAGAAAATACTGAGGTAGAAACATTTTTTTCCTATGTATTTTAAGAATTAGGGTTTACTGCCTGAGGCTTTAGAGCCACAAAGAAGTCTCAAATTCTTTCTTCATGGACTCAGAGCCCTATCTGACCACAAAGATGCAAATACACAAAACACAAAGCAACCATTCCCCCTGAAAAATTTCAGTGTCCACAATATATGCACAGTTTTGCCCATTCTGTGTAAAGAGAAGGTTCATAAAGGTCTTTGTATCCAAAAGATTGCCAGCTTATTTTAGAATTCATCAGATTGACTCTGGAACATTGGAGACATTGGCTGCTAACATTTCTAAATTTACCATAAAACAAAATCTACCAGGTCTAACTTTCTCTCCACGAAACATACCTCTCCATAACATTGGAGAGGAAATCTTTTCAGGCATGAATGGATATTAGTTTATTCAATTGTCTTACATGTTATTATTCATTTATTTAATACACTGCTTTCTATACCAGACATCTGGATTATACTCAAAGGGTAATGGAGGGGAAACAGGCAGTAACCTAGAAATAATGCAGGGCAGGATTTTGTTTGCATTTATATTACTTAATCAACGTGGTCACATTTTTCTAACTATGCAAGCATAGATGACTTAAGGAAATAGCACCAGTTACAAACTAAATATATTAATGTAGATTTTTTTTTTTTAATGTTAGGGGATAGACCCTTCTTGATATTGTTTCTTCAT
Source organism: Erythrolamprus reginae (assembly GCF_031021105.1). Lineage (NCBI taxonomy): Eukaryota > Metazoa > Chordata > Lepidosauria > Squamata > Dipsadidae > Erythrolamprus > Erythrolamprus reginae. The sequence goes on from NC_091954.1 coordinate 81,104,396, forward strand.
CTCACATTATGAGGCAAGGTGAGAGTTTTGCTCAAACAGTAGTGAATATTGTCACTATGCAATTTTTACCTTGCACAATATTTATAAATTTTTCTGTGTCAAGTAAAAACCATTTTATTTTTATTTGGTTTTAAAACTATATATTTATTTTTATTTATCAAACAAAAATTACAAATTCAAACAAAGAAAATATGAAAATCAAAATGTGACAGGGAAAAGAGGCACACAAGTACACTTATGCACCCCCCCCCCAGGGACCTCTTAAATATGGAGTAAGGTCTGCAGAAGTTAAGTTAGAATTAAAACTGTGAAAGTTAATAACTGAGACAACCGAATCAGGTAAAATATTCCAGATTTTGACAATTCTGATACAAAAATCAATTTTTTTACATTGAGTTTAGAGTAGTTTACATTAACTTTAAAATTATTGTTATTAAAAAGTGATTTACAGGTTATATTTCTATGTACATTTTTGTAGGCAATATTAAATATGAATACAAGCTTTGTTAAATTATACAAAACAAGAATTGCATGCCTAGTAGCATAAGGTATTCTGTTACTTTATTTTATACCTTTTTTAGGTTTGCACTTTCATTCCCAGTGAGTTTGACCTCAATGTATATTTGTTTTATGCATATTTGCTTTGTTTAGTTCTTTAAAAATGTTCTGAACAAATTTATTTTGAAAAATCTACTATAAATCTATAAATATAAATCTATAAGTATGTGTTTCCTGTATTATCATTTTATATGGTACAATAGATATAAAAATCATCAAAGTACATGTTAAATTTAAAAATACAATTTTAAAATATTTTAAAATTAGCAAATAATATAAACAGCTCATTTGTAATGTTTTGCCAAGTGTAAAATACATACCACACATCTATTCATTTCCACATGAGATAAAAAGCTTGATTCTGTTTTAAAACAAAAAGCAAGCTTCGGGACTTTTTAAGAACTTTGCATAAAGTTCTGCAATATTAGGAACATTAAAGCCAAACACATTTATTATGGTGAAATAATTTTGTTTGATTTTGATATAAAGGGCATATCTTTCAGGAATGAGCTGTTTGTATAATTCAGCGAATGAACAGCAAATATGTAACATTCAGAATAAGAAATGGTGAAACTAAGGAATGCTATACAAGAGACCTTGATCCAAGGATTTTATAAAAGTAGTTGTATATTCCATGAGTGCATGTTAAATTCATATATTAAGCTTGTCCTGTAGCACACAGCTACAGTATAACTTGTTTAATTAATTGCTCTCTTCACTTTTCATTATCAATTCTTCCTTCTCTCAGCCTACATACTGTAGCTTGATACTGAGAAAAATAACAGACACAATCAAAACATGATAGGCTTATTACAATTTCTAGACAAAATTTGTTCTGGTTCATATGCTTCAATACATGACAATATTTTCCTGATATAATGACTACAAGAGATACAGTAGTTTATATCAAATAAGAAATAGTAGGTCTATGATTATATCTAATTCAAACCTTGCCTCAATTTTCCTGGCCCATATTTAAACATTATATTATCTTTTAGTATCACTAAAGTTATTACACCAATTTAAAGCATTTAATTGTTTATGCTATATTATGACTATTAAAACTACATTTTTGGGGTCAATGTCAGAAAAGATTTTCTGTTGATGTTTGACATTTCGATGGGCAAGTCAAATAAGATTAGATAGATTGTTCCAATGCAAGTACAGAAAAACAATTTCTTTGGGTGTTACAAGCATTTAGTAAGTTTGGGTTAACTCCACTATTTATTTATTTTGTCACATTTGTATGGACTCAGGGTGGCTAACAACAATAAAATGAATACAAAGTTAAAACTCCATAATAAAAACATTCATCCATCAATCATTCATCAATAGGCCAGAACAAGATGTTGGTATTCAATGACCCTCCCAGGCCTGCCGGCAAAGCTGTGTTTCTTGGCCTTTTGGTAGGCCAGGAGACTTGGGGCAGTGCAAATCTCCAGGGGAAGCTGGTTCCAGAGAGCCAGAGCCATCACAAAGAAGGCCCTCCCCCGTGATTCTGCCAGTCAGCATTGTTAAGTAGGCTAGGCCAGGAAATTAATTCTACAGGAAGACTATTTTTGTTGAGATTTACTATAATAAGTCTTGTTGTACTGCATTTACTCCCCGGGATCATCCTTATAGTTTAATGATCTAGGATGGCATCTGCCTGGACAACTTCCAACCGTTATCACTTAGCCTTCCCTTTTGTGCAGTAAAATCCTTTCCATCTTTGTCTGTGGATATTCTCAGTCATCAAAGTCATTTTGCCAGTCCGGTTGACTCTTGAAAAAGCATCTTTGGGACCTTGCCATCTTTGATATTTGCTACAGTTTCATTCATTCCTGTCCTATTTAAAAACTGCCCAGCTTCTGTCTGGATTTATAAGTTCTTCAGCAACGTCAAACAGGCAGCCCATAGGCTGGATGCACCATGCCCACCCTAGCTCCTCAAAGGGAAAAATTTTGCAATCTGTCATGTGACGGTAACATGACACCCTGAGTTTTACACCAGTGTCTTAGTGTGTGATTTTCAAAGAATTGTTTTAGTCACAACAGCAGCTAACTTTCTATCAGCAAGTATGTGATAGGTGGTGTTTAAAGAGAAAATTGAGTTAATTTAATAAGCAAAGTTCTATTCAACCACAATGTAACAATGTAAGATATTCTTAGCATATTAGGCTTTGTTTTTAAAACTTAGTCTTCTAAGTGAGGTAAGCCATTGGGTTAAACATACAAAACAGAAAAAAAAAAGAGCGGACATGATTGAAACAGGTTTATAACACAATGAAGCTTGCTAATATGATAGTATGTACTCTACATTTAGTCTACCTAATGTCCAACACTATGTATGGAAATGTCAATATTATGTTATGTTTTAACAAAGAGGTTTTCATAGTGGAATGGTAAGATTCTGGCAAATAATAATGGTATTGCTTTCTTTTAATTGTTTTCTTTAGGAAAAAAAATCAAATAGGTCATTAACTGATGTCATATCTTGAATTATGCCTTATTTTTAAAGCAGGAGTAATATTTTAAAGCATTACTCAACTTTTAAAACATGTCAGCAGATCTTGTGTGTTTTATTTATTTAGCTAAAACGTTTACTTTTTTTATTAAAAACATTAAGAAATCTTTTGAGACGTCATAATTATAAGATAAGGTAGATATTGATTTAGTAAAGCACAGTTTCACTTGCATAATAGGGATGATTATTCCCTTTTGCAGCCAACTGTATTCCCTAGAGGCTATTTCTTAAAAGATGGGAGATTTTCCAGGATAGAATTTTCCTAAAATAACATATCTTTGGAGTATATATTGGAGAAATGCCTCTTATAGACCTAATATGGACATTTTTGGCATCTTGAACACTTTGCGTGTTGCGTTGTCACTCTCCCTGCCCCCTGAAAGCACTCTGCAGTGGCCTGCCCCCATTTTTGGTCTGCTGAGTTCTTCTGGGGGCTGGGGAAGGTGAAAATGTGACGCTGGAAGGGCTTAGGAGCCCAAAAATGGGCCTCTATTTTTTTCTTGTTTTCCTCCTGCAAATTTAGGTGCATCTTATAGTCTGAAAAATATAGTAGTATATGAATTTTCAAGGAAAGCAACAATAACAAAGGGAATTCTTTGTAAATTAAGCACCTGCAATTTTATAGGCAGACATGTATTTTGTAGAGCAAATACACCTTGAGATGCAACACTAAAAAAATCAAAATAAATCCACCAAGAAGAGACCATCAAAAACAATTTGCTGGGTGTCAGCTATGATCCAGAAACTTAAGAGAATGGGTTTATATCTAAAACTCTGTGTCATTGAAATCACTATGACAATACTCTTTAGTGTAGAAGTGCAGGCTAAGCAGTTTGTGGATCATAGCTAATTCGGGATATATTAATGATATGGATAATTTCTTTCACCATATGGATTTAATTATTATATTTCCACATCTTCCCCTTTATTTTTTCATGGAGCTTAAATGCATATGAGAACAGTAATCCTGTGAAGTAAGCTGAACTCAGATATGCTGCAATTCTCCATTTACCATAACCATAGATGTGAAAACAGTAGGGGAGGAAGTAAGAATGTATACAGGGGCCCCTACAACTGCCTATGGGGATAATACATGCATACAGAACGTATTGTGATGCATTACTTTGGAATTAAAATGTTGTGGGTGACTTACTGAAAGTATTTGCCTAAAGACTCTTTTTGTTGCTTTTTAAGCTTCTTTTTGCCATTGTAATAAATGCAACCCACTGAGATTTAACTGAAATTTAGGAAGAAGAAAAGCAATTTTGTAGACAATGATAGGCAGTGACAAACATGGCCTCTACCACTACTCCATATTTAACTATCTCACAACTATATAGGTGCAAATATACCTCACAACATTTTTTTTTCATTATTTATTTATGTTTCTATATCCATGGAGAATAAATAAAAAACCAATTTTCTATGGGTGAACAGTAGGCGGTCAGGTGGTAGGGAAAGCAAGTAGAATGCTTGGCTGCATAGCTAGAGGTATAACAAGCAGGAAGAGGGAGATTGTGATCCCGCTGTATAGAGCGCTGGTGAGACCACATTTGGAATACTGTGTCAGTTCTGGAGACCTCACCTACAAAAAGATATTGATAAAATTGTATGGGTCCAAAGATGAGCTACAAAAATGGTGAAAGGTCTTAAGCATAAAACTTATCAGGAAAGACTTAATGAACTCAATCTGTATAGTGTGGAGGACAGAAGGGAAAGGGACGCCATGATCAAAACATTTAAATATATTAAAGGATTAAATAAGGTTCAGGAGGGAAGTATTTTTAATAGGAAACTGAACACAAGAACAAGAGGGCACAATCTGAGGTTAGTTAGGGGAAAGATCAGAAGCAACATGAGAAAATATTATTTCACTGAAAGAGTAAAAGATGCTTGGAACAAACTTCCAGCAGACGTGGTTGGTAAATCCACAGTAACTGAATTTAAACATGGCTGGGATAAACATATATCCATCCTATGATAAAATACAGGAAATAGTATAAGGGCAGACTAGATGGACCATGAGGTCTTTTTCTGCCGTCAATCTTCTATATTTCTAAAAAAACAGAAAAATGTTCAACTCCAGGTTTTATTAAATAAATAAATAAAAGTATGTATAATCTCTATTCTGCTTTTACTAAAATATAAACCAGTGCTGCTAAAATAATACAGAATATTATATTTTTCTGTATACTCAATGGAAGACATGAACCATTATATAATCTCTTGTTATATATTGTTTTAAGTCGCAAAGTCATGTCCATCCCATCACGACCCCATGGACAATGTTCCTCGGGGCCTTCCTGCTGCTTCAGTGACTCCATCCAGCCACCTCATTCTCTGTTGTCCTCTTCTTCTTTTGCCTTCAATCTTTCCCGATATTAGGCTCTTTTCCAGTGAATCCTTCCTTCTCATTAGGTAGCCAAAGCATTTAAGTTTCATCTATTAGCTAATGTCATGTAGAGTTACTTCTGAGCAGTTTTCTTTATTGTTCCTCACCTTCAGAGTGAAATCTTGCCAACCACTTGAATAGATACTCTGACAATGGTTAGGGAGAAGCTGTCTTAATATTTTTCAACTGTCTATCTAAGATTTGCTGTCTTTTTGCCACTGTCATGAAGCCCTTCCCTCATGGCACACTCCACCACATTTAATATAGTATCACTGCATATATTAAAATACAATATTAAAAAAATGATATTTTTTATTGTAGTTGTTTTTCAAGGTGTACAAATAATACTTCCTTCCTTACATAATTTGCATTCACATTTCTCACAAAATGCAGAGATTAGCAACTCCACTTTCAGAAAGTATTACGCTCAAGATGGAAGTTCAATTATTCATGTACTGATCTGCATAGCACATTGAGTTGTAACATTCAACCTCCCACACACTACCTTTTGTGCTGAAACCCTGATAAATTGTTGATGAGGGACCATCTTGTGTTCAAGCTTCCTTAACATCTCTATGTTTTATTTTATGCATCACATGAAGAATCTACTACTACAACTTTATCCCAAATGATGTAACTCATACAAGATGTCAAATAAGCCAACAGTGAGTTTCCAATTAGCAATTATCATGAGAAAATATTAATGTGTGTTTTTATGTCTGTGTTTGTGCACATTTGTGTGTGTTTGTGTGTGTGTGTGTGCATGCATGTATGTGTGATAGACAACTAGAAATGGATTTCTGATAGAATTCCATTATCAATCAATCATTTTCTCCCTAAAGTGAATAGTGGGACTAATATACTGAGTTACATTATAATTGTTTTTGATGGATTAAAGCTTCATTATTATTCATCATTATAACACATGATAGACATTTTTAATGGTTGAAAATTACCCAGGAATGCAATCATGCTTTTAATTCCTCCTCCTGCCAACTAAGTTCTATGCTGCTTCCCATATTATTCCAGAGTTTATGTTCCCATATTTTTAGGAAGAAAAAGAAAAAAAGAAGAAATCCCTTGGGGACAAAAGGCAGAATATAAATAATCAAACTAACATTTTAAAAAGATGTAAATGGCAAATATAACTATATTTTAAAAAACTATTTATTGTCTCACATTAAAAATAAATAAAACAGGAAATTGTAAACAATTTACTCAAACTGAATATAATCCTGTGGTAGTTTAATTAAGAGGATACACACATAGGAATAAATTGGTCCTCAAAATGTCCTTGGATCACCATTGCTTTAAGCAAATCACTTAATTAACAATCCATAGGGCAAATTCAAACGAACAAAAAAATCTGCTATATTGTAATGACTAACATTGCCATAAGCACTAATATAGACACCCACGTTCAGCTGGAGTAGCATGGCTTTGAATCAATAGTCTTTCTTTTTACTTCCCAGTGATGTTATGAACTTATGTACAGTGGTACCTCTACATAAGAACCCCTCTACTTATGAACTTTTGCAGATAAGAACCAGGTGTTCAAGATTTTTTCCCCTCTTCTCAAGAACCATTTTTCACTTACAAACTCAAGCCTGTGAAATTGTAACCAGAAAAGGAGGGGAGAAGCCTCTGTGGGGCCTCTCTAGGAATCTCCTGGGAGATTTTAGGGCCGGAAAAAGTGTGGAGAAGCCTCCGTGGGGCATCTCTAGGAATCTCCTGGGAGGAAACAGGGCCGGAAAAGGTGGAGAGAAGCCTCCGAGAGGCCTCTCTAGGAATCTCCTGGGAGGAAACAGGGTCTCCACCCTCCCTGTGGTTACCCCAATCACACTCATTATTTGCTTTTAAATTGATTCCTATGGGAAAAATTGCTTCTTCTTATAAACGTTTCTACTTAAGAATCTGGTCTTGGAACGAATTAAGTCCGTAAGTAGAGGAACCACTGTATAACTTTTTCAGCAAAAGAACCTTTATGCAGGGCTTGGTCAAATGAAGTTTCTTCTGCAATAGTAACATAATTGTCTTACGACTATCAGAGTTTTAATAAGTGGGATCTGAAATCAGCTCTGATTGGCTTTTCAGGAAGAAGGGAAAGACATGCATTAATTTCTATTGTTATAATTCCTACAACAGTGAAAAACAGTCTAAAATGCTTACTTACTTACTTACTTACTTACTTACTTACTTACTTACTTACTTACTTACTTACTTATTTATTTACTTATATGCTGCCCTTCTCATTAGACTCAAGGCGGCTTACAACATGTTAGCAATAGCCCTTTTTAACAGAGCCATATATATTTGGAAGGCAACTTTGTTATTTAAAGGACATCTGCATCTAAATTTGTTATTAAGTAGTTAAGTGTCATAGTGAACTGAATGATAGGTATCAGTTTTAATTGACTGGTAAATAACAATTTTTACAGGAGTTCTATTCTTCAAATCATTAGATATTTTCTCAAAATCTCAAATTGATTACAAGAGAAACTACAATGATATTTTATGATCTCCAAGAGTGGGTTCTAACTTTCCTTGCTAGTGGTTCGCTTCCTTCCATGTCATGTGGCGGTGCCTCATGGGTGCACACACAGCCTTTGTGTGCACAAGCTCAGTGCCAATTAACTTTTTTTTTAAAAAACCCTCCAAAAACAAGATGGCGATGGATATGCAGTGCTGGAAACTTGGCTTATGCACATGATCAGAAAAAAAAATTAAAATTTTTTAAAAAGATGGAGGCACCCATGGACAAGCATCGACCAAACCCATTCCATGGCATCATCTTGATGTCAGTCATTCCTCCTTCTTGCTGTAACTGATGTCACTTTTGGTCATCTTGCAAGCTCTGCCTTTAGAACATCATACCAAAAACCTTAAAATGACAAAGAAACAATAAGAAGTGATTCTGTCTTAGTCCACAGCAAGGTTAGATAATAAGCTACAATACAGGATAAGGTGCATCCAGGTTTAGAATAGTGTTTTCCCATGTATTGAATCTAGTAGGAACTCAAGCAATAATTAGCTTGGATGGGATTTTAATTCAACAGCCAGACTTTGACCATTTGGTCTCCTTTGAATTATTATACCTAAAAGGACAACTTGGGCATCCTCCTCAATCCACAGCTCACATTAGAGAAACATCTTTTAGCTGTGGAGAGGGGGGTGTTTGCCTAGGTTCGCCTGGTGCACCAGTTGCAGCCCTATTTTGACTGGGAGTCACTGCTCACAGTCACTCATGCCCCCATCACCTTGAGGCTCGACTACTGTAATGGGGCTACCTTTTAAAAGTGTTTGGAAACTTCAGATCGTGCAGAATGCAGCTGCGAGAGCAATCATGGGCTTTCCCAAATATGCCCATGTTACACCAACACTCTGCAATTTGCATTGGTTGCCGATCAGTTTCCGGTCACAATTCAAAGTGTTGGTTATGACCTATAAAGCCCTTCATATTCTTTCTTCTACAATCCATTTCTTTGACTGTTCAAAAGTTAATTTGCTTGCTTCTGTTGCTAATTACTATTGTCTAAGGAGCACAGTGGTTTACATGGATAGGATGCTACTTGACAAGCAGCAAACTTGCATATGAGATGTCCATTTGTGGTCTGCTCAGCTCCATATTGATAACAGCAGTCTTGTGTAAGTCATCTATTTCTTGCAGATCGTCAGAGAAGCAGGGAATCATTGTCCAAACATTCCAAGTGCCCAACTTTAGTGCTAAAGTTTTCTTATGGTTACTGCACAGTGCAAAGTTATCAGTTCACTGTGCCTCAGACTGCTGGAGGGCCGGACTATTAAAAAAAACTATGAACAAATCCCTATGCACACTGCACATACCTTATTTAAAGTAAAAAATAAAATGGGAACAGATACAATATTTAAAATAAAGAAGAAGTAATAAGTAATTAAGTAATTAATAATTAAGTAATAAAGTAATTTATACTTCTTTATTAACAAGTAAATTTAATTTTAAATCAACAAACTCCATTTCTCCTTCCTTCCCTCCCTCCTTCCTCTCCACTTCTCTCTTCCCTCTTCCTTTTCTCTCATTTATTTCATTTTCCTCTCCCTCGTTTTTTCCCTCCATCATTTTCTCATTTTTCTCTTTCTCTCTCTCTTTCCATCTCTCCCTCTTCCTTTCTCTCTCCCTCTCTATCTTTCCTTCTTTCTCTTTCTTTTCTCTCTCTGTCCCTCAATCTTTCTCTTTCTTTCTCGCTCTCTCCTCTCTTTCTCTCACTCACTCTCTTTCTAACTCTCCCTCTTTGTATCTCTCACTTTCTCTCTCTCCCCCTCTCTCTATTTCTCCCTTTCTCTCTCTCCCTTTCTCTCTCTTCTCTTCATTTCTCTCTCCCTCTCTATTTCTCCCTCTTTCTCTCTCTTATTATATTGATCGGTAAAATCTCTGTGCTGCCACGGGCTGGTTAAAAGACCTCAGCGGGCCGCATCCGGCCCATGGGCCATAGTTTGGGGACCGCTGATATAGAGGATAGACTGTTATCCAAGCAGCAGATCCCCTCTCTCCATATTGCTGAAATGATCCAATGGAACAGCACAGCCAATACATCACAGGAGTTATCAGAAAGTGGTTGTACACAGTCACGAACTGCTTCCAAGACCTGAGGTGACATGTTCCACAATAATGTAGTTACTGATGCATTCAGAAGATCTACCCACTAGTATAGACACATATCCTGTTCTTTAGTTATGGACCATTCCGTGGCTAGTCTCTCTTGGGTTGTAATAAAGATACCTGACTTCAGCTTATGCATGTGTCTAGCTATGTTTTCCATATCACTTGTAGAGCTTATATTGGCCCCTAAAAACAGGTGTTTAATACATTTTTGAAAGACTGCCAGATCACCATTAAAAAGCATCTGGAATAAATTTCAGTGAGTCCCAGGCTCCATCAAGATTTTGTTTAAATTGGCTTTACATTTGCACCACTCACATCATTTTATCCACTTGATTTTGATATCAATGGAACTAGGCAATTGAGATCAAACCATGTGATTGTGGTCAGTTGGTAATATTTAAAAAAATAATTATGATTTATTTTCCCTTTCACTCAATTGTGTTTGATTTGCTGGGTTGATAGCCCCAGAGACATTCAGAGACATTCAGTAATTAAATAGTTAACTCCATATATGTTAATTTAGCTCCGCCCATTATGATGTAAATCCTGTCTAGTCACTTCCTCTCAGTTTGAGGAAGGAGGAAAATCTCCATCTTGCTTTTAACTTTCTAGCTATGTAGACGTGCGTGGAACCCTGTGATCAGGCAAAATTGATTTTATTGTTTTCTATTAATAAAAGTAACTACTTTTTGAAGTTTTTCTGTTATTTCCTCCATCGACCTCGGGATTAGATCTTTTGCAGCTCACACGGGCTGTGATTGATGTTTTCTAATCTTGACAGTTTTCTTGGCAGGTTTTATAACAAATGATTTGCCATTGTCTCTTTCCTATGGCTGAGAGAAAGTAAGTGGCCCAAGAAGGTCATCCAAGATGGCTTTTATCTTAAGATGGGACTAGAACTCATTGTCTTGGGCCTGGTGCATTAACCATTACCTCAAAGTAATTTTAATAAATGAATACAATAAATTATAATAATAAATGATGATAAACATTATTAAATGTGTGGTATAGCAACCTGCTGTAGAGGATCAAAAATACCAAAGAATACTCATCATATTTGTTGTGATTCAGCCTGAGGCTGCTCAGGGACCAGCTGTGTCTCTGTTGGCTCCATGCCTGGAGGAGGATGACAGCGCAGACGAGGGGGCTGAACAGTTGGACTGGGGAGAGGAAAATCAGGAATGGGATGAAGGAGAACAGCATGAGAGCCCCGGGGGGGGGGGCTCTCCCCAGCCAGTAGCTTGGAGTCATTAGGTGATGACGCACAAGCTGTCATTGACATGAGACAGCAACGTTCAGAGCAACGAAAGGAGCAGTTAAAGAGATATTTTCACCATTGAAGTAGAAACAGCCGGGTTTGGGTGTGGTACTCATCAGCAGGGTTTAAAAGGCAGGCAAGACCTTTAAGCCATGTGGACTGTTATCAGCTTGGCGTGGCGTTATCCTGTCTTGTTTCTCGGCGTCTCTGTTCCTGGCTTGTGGCCCAGCAGCTTTGGAAGATCCGTGGGAGGTGTAGGTCTGCTATCTACAGCTTTGGTTTGGCAGCAAGAATTCTGTATTGCTGCATGGACTTTTGGCCTTCGTGAATATATCTGAAGATACAGCATTTTCCTGTTTGTAAGGATATTTTCTGTTACCTGTGTTTTTCTTGGATTTTATAAAACTGCCTTTGCCTTTTACCAGTATGTCTGGCTTCTCTTTTTGGGTTGGTATTGGCTTCTGGAGTGACCCAGACAGAACAATATTGATACTCATCCATACTCGGAGAGGGGTTGCATACAAATCCAATAAATAAATAAATAAATAAGTTGAATATGAAAATAGCTTTTTTCCTTTTCAGAACATACATTACACACGAAAATGATTTTGCTTTGCTTTGTTTGTGTATATTTTGCAAGTAAATTATGAATAGTGAAACAAACATTTAAATTATAAAACTAAAGGATATTAAGCTTTCCCAGTGTCGTTCGGGAGTGGAGCAAAATATAAATCCAAATAGTAAATACATTAGTTATTATTTATATATATTATATTAGTTAATTTTAAAGTTAAATTGGATTTTAAAAGTTTTCAGTGTCTTTTTTATACGTTGTAAGCCGCCATGAACTCTCAGAGAGGGACAACATATAAATCCAATAAATAAATAAATAAAATAAAATAAATAATTCCACTCGAGTCTCTTCCCGATATTCATTATTGTACTATTTATTATTAGTCTAACCTCACCTATTTCCTAGTTATTATGGAAAACGCTACTCCATATTTGGAGAATGACCAGTCTTACTGGCACTTACTATCTTAACTGTTTCAAAAGATGGATTAACAATATAGCCAATAATTATATAATTATTCTTGACAACAGTAAAAATGTTTTTTTGAAGAGAAACTCATTGCTTTGTTCTGTCTAATATGAACAAAATAAGTATCACAAAGTGCACAATTCATAAGATTTGCTCACTGGGAGCCCTAATTTCCTTTTCACCAATGAAAGAGAAGGAAGTTGTGGAATCAGCTCCCTGAAACATAGTTTGGGGGGATTAGCAAGTAGTGCAGTGGTTTAATGAGAAGGGATTTGCTCTTCTAGCAAAGAGAAGAGTAAAAATGCATATGACAGAACTTTTTAAAACTAAGTATATAGGAAACACAAACACATACATTCATCTATCAATTTACTGGGGGGGAAACACACCTGGAATGGGTGTCGCCTTATGCCTTCTTTAACCTTTTGCTGTTAATGACTGCAAACTTTTCAACTTGTGAGAACAAGATTAGAACTGTGCATTTACCTTTCATTCCCATTATTGACAACCTTTTCTCTCTCTTCCCCTTAGACCATCTCCTGCTTGTGATTCCTTCCTCCTTCAGAACGGTCTTATATGAAAAATTCTATTACTCTGCCCCACACCCATCCCATCACAAAGTTGTTTGTTCTTACAAGTAAAATTCCAGTACAAGAATGGAGGCACCCTGGGTGTCTAATCCCACAGACGAGACATTTTTAAAATGGAGAGATTAAAGAGTATTAGTGACAGAAAAAGAGAAATTCATTTCAGTCTAGTCACATAACAGTTGCTTAATAGAAAAGTTAACACAGCTTTCAAACTATAAAATAACTACTTGGAACACCACTGTACAAGTTGATTCTCTTTTATTATAGATGTTATCCTTCTGCAGCCTAAACATGAGACTTTAAAGTGCTTTGAACTGGAAATGTTAAAGATGTTAGCAGAATTTCTTAGTTGCACATAATTAACACAATGCTTGTAAAATATAAAAGCAAAGATCCATAGCCATAGATAGAAAAAGGAAGAAATTTAAAACACAACCATGTTTCTCAATGTGTGGTTGCTTATTAACTGCTCATCAGAATTAATATACAAAGTTTATCACATTTGCAACAATTCTCAAAATATTACTTTTATTTATTGCAGCTGATGATATCTGTATGTGAAACAATAAAATACAAATGTAATTATCCAGTATGGGTCTATTTATATGGATTTAAATTATTTTTTTAATTTTTGATTAAAATAAATTTAATCTAAATTTCAATTGTGTGGGGTGGGGTAGGATAGGGTAGGGTAGAGTAAAGTAGAGTAGAGTAGAACAGAACAGAATAGAACAAAATAGAATTTTATTGGCCATGTGATTGGACAAGGAATTTGTCTTGGTGCTATGCTCTCAGTGTGTATAAAAGAAAAGATAAGTTCATCAAGAATTATAAGGTACAACAATTAACAATAGTCCGGGTTCAAATAAGCAATCAAATCGTATTAAGAACCAGTCAATATAAATTGTAAGGATATAAGCAACAAAGTTACAGTCATACAGTCATTTCTGGGAGAATATGAGTGATGAGAAGTTTAATAGTAATTAAGACTTAGGAAATAGTTTGCACGCCCCTTACAGACCCCTTAGAAAAGGGGAGAGGTCTATTGTAGATAATGTAAGGTTGAAGATTTTGGGATTGGGGGAAGAAACAACAGAGTCCGGTAATTAATTCCAGGCGTTGACCACTCTATTGCTGAAATCGTATTTTCTGCAGTCTAGTTTGGAGCGATTTACTTGGTTTGTATCTATTGCATGCTTTTGTGTTGTTGTTGTTAAAGGTGAAGTAGTCGCTAACATGGAGTACATTGTGATATATGATTTTATGAACAACAGTTAAATCAGTTCGGAGGCAGTGTAGCTGTAAATTTTCTAAACATAGCAATTGAAGTCTGGAGGAATAGAATCTTCCGGGGCGGGGCTTGGTCGATGCGGAGCTGGTGAGTGAACCGCTGCTCTCCCAGCACGACTTTTATTGCCTTTAAATATAAGATCAGACACCCAACTTGGAGGGAAGGGTGTCGTAAGAGGTGGTTATGCTGTGCCCGATGTGAGAGTCGCTAGCTCACACCGGCACAAGCTTTTTTGAACCGCCAGGACCGGGCAAAAAAGAAGCCAGCGTTTGCTGGCCCTGAGACATGGCCGCCCCGTAAACATCGAGGAGGAAGTGAGAAGAGATCGGTGAACCTCAGCAAGTACCCTAAAATAACATATTTTGAATTCGGAAACTTCTTGTGTACCAGAACAACTGTGGGAAAGACGATAAAAGATAGAAAAGCTCAAATTGAAAGAAGCGGCGATTAAAAGGTTGAGCGACAGGAGAAGCAAGAGACAGCGTGCGGTGACAGGAGAATCGGGTGTGTGACAGGAGAGCTGGGTCGAGGGGCGGAGACGGAACGGAGATAGATTGAAAAATCAGGAACTAAAAATCGGGAACTAAAGACGGATATAACCGGGGGATGATATGATTTTATTTCACAAACATTTGGAATACCAGGAACACCAGGTGGAATAAGTGCAGCGAAAGCGGGGATTTAAGAAAAAAAAAAACCTCCCCCGGCGTGAGACGTTACATTTACGTGTTTAAGCCTCCCCCTCTTCCGGAAACATAGAGCTACGAAAGCAGGAAGCAGAAACAGCAAGATAACATCGTGGAGATCTACGCCCCTTCGTTTTGTTTAGCCTGTTCTTTTGGTCTATCTGGTTTATCTGGTTTGCGCTTGCCCTTGGACTACGCAACGACTTAAAATCCCATAAAATACAAGAAGGTATAACCTTAAAGAGACAGGAATTTGACTCAATCAATTATCAACTTGACTGGGCTGATCTTTTTTTTTCAACGTCATCAACGTTATCATAGCAGATCCTCCCATAGGAAACTAGAAATCTACGCGAAATTAAACTACCAGACACTAAGCTACAATCTACTAAACTGTGAATATTGAATGTGGGACTGCTAAATTCACTTACTTTTGCAATAGTCTGGACTAAAGCCAATATTAAGATCAAGAAACGTATACTGGACAATATATAAAATTAGAGGAAAATAAAGGACAGAAACCAGATTGGACAGGAATACAATTAGATAAAATCCAACTAGATGAAATCAAAGTAATTGCTGTTATTAACTAACAATACTAATAAATGTAATTAACCAATTAACTAACAAATTAATTAAGTGATTAATTGATGTAAGGACTTGCTAAAGCTATAACTATATTATTATTATTTAAACCTCTACCTCTACTCTTAAAAATTGTTTATATATAATATTTATAAGGATTTATTCAACTATTATTTAACTACTTAACTACTCAATTGTTGATCTCTTAACCATTAATTAATTAACTGTGTATTATATATTGCATATTGAATATTGATTAAGTATTAAGTATTAAATACTATAGCATTAAGTATTAGATATTATTAGATACTAAGATATTAGATATTAAGGATTAAATATTAAATATTAAGATATAAGTTAGAATATCAAGCATAAGTCTGAAAAGAATAAGCTAAGTTAGATTAAATACTGTTTAAATATTGAAACACCGATAATAATTGAAAGCATTAATTCTACCCTTTCTCTTTTTTGAAAAATAAGTTGTATAAATTGATTGGTTCGACTGGTCATATACTGAATTAATTGTTAAAGAGTAATTTGACTAATTGATTGGATATAGAATAGATTGATTAGATATTGATTTAATTATTAGAAGGTTAAAACCTATTACAACCTATTACAAATGGCAACTCAACAGACTTTAACCAAGTCATTGAGAAGGGGTAATTTAACCCTACTATCACCAGCTGTGCAGAAATCCTCTTCAACTTCCGACATAGTTACAGGAGAAATTAAGGATCAGGCACCCTCGCTTCAAAGCTTACAAAATTCCCTAGACAAAATTCAAGAATTTATGATAAAACAACAGGAATCCGCCAATCAAACCCAAGAAACTATAGTTAAAAACCACCAAGAGACACAAAAAAAATTTGAGGAAGTAAATGAAAACTTTGCCAAATTTAACAGTATAATAGAAGATGTTAAGGAAGCAGTAGACAGACAGGAAATTAAAATTCAACAAGTGGAAGAGACAACAGAAGCGAACAAGCTGAGATTAACTAAAAACGAAGAAGACCTTAGGAGGGTAAATAAAGATTTAGAAGGGGCCATTGCCCAATTAGAATTCGAAAAAGCCTCATTCTATTTCAGGCTACAAAATATACCCGAAGAAAAAGGGGAGAACCTGTTTGCAACTGTAGTTGAACTCTTTGCGGAAGAGCTAAAAATAAATGATAGTGAACTAATTAACCACGTAGACGAGGTATACCGAGTGCAAACCAACTACGCACGTCGCCATCAACTCCCCAGAGAGGTCCACCTTAGATTTACAAAAAAAACCCTGAGAGACGAGATATACAGGAACACCAGAGGGGTCTTAACGTACAAAGGGAAAGACATAATTGTGTTAAAACAAATACCTAAAAGAATTAGGGAACGAAGGAGGGACTATCACTACTTCACAAACAAATTAATAAAAAACGAGATACAATTTAGATGGCTAGTGCCAGAGGGGGTGATGCTAACGTGGAAGGGGAAGAAAATAAATATAGAAACACTAGAACAAGCAGATAACTTTATCCGAGAACACCTGAAAAAAGAAGGGGAAAGCAGCATAGAACTGGAGACAACAAGCCAAGAGGAGGGAGAGATAGAGGAAGAGAGAACAGACAAGATAAGCAAGGGGAAAGGGGAGAAAACAGAAAATTACAGAGAGCTTAGAAGCAGCAAAAGGGCAAGATAGTTGACGAAGAATGAATAAGGAAATTAAATTATTTTCTGTGAATATAAACGGAATGAACTCTCCTCAAAAAAGAGGACAAACATTTACAAAATTAATAAAACAAAATTTAGACGTAATATGCCTTCAGGAAGTTCATGTAAGGAAAAAGGATAAGAAAGTATTGGAACACCCGAAACTTGGGAAACTATTCACATCACTTGCAAACGAAAAAAAAAGGGGAATTGCACTATATATCAAAAGCTGGTTAAATCCAAAAGTAATTGACAGTGATGAAGAGGGTAGAATACTTATAACAGAAATTGAAATTAATAAAAAAAAAACAAATTTAATTGTGATTTATGCTCCCAACAAAGACCAAAAATCTTTTTATAAAACGTTGTACCAAAAAATAATAAAAATTGAAAAAGGAAACATCTGTGTGATTGGGGACTTCAATATAATAATAGATTACGACAAAGACTATAAAGGTAAAGAAAAGAGTAAAAAGAAAAAAACAATACCAGAAAAACTCAAAGATATTATAGAGGAATTTAAACTAAAAGATACGTGGAGGGAAAGACACAGAGATGAATGTAAGTATACTTATTATTCACACCCACATGACTCATGGTCCAGATTGGACATGATATGGACAAATATAGAATTACAACAAGAGATAATATCAGCAGAAATAGAACCCAACTTTTGGGCAGACCACAACCCAGTAAGCATTATAATTAGAGGAAACCAAACCAAAAAAAATAGATGGACAATGAATACAAAAATTATACAAGAAAATAAATACAAAGAATTTTCAAAAAAAGAACTAGATATTTTTCTAGAAAAAAATTGGAATGAAGACACAACCATACAAAACATATGGGACACAACCAAAGCCTATATAAGGGGGATAACCATTGCATACACTAGTAAAAAAAATAAGGATAAAAATAAGGAGATGAGAGAAAATCAAAAAGAATTAGAACAAATAGAAGCCGAATGGATAAAAGATCCAAAAAAAATCGAACTAAAAGAAAAAAGAGATGTAATTAAACATAAGATAAACTTGATAGCACAGGAAGAAATAGCCCAAAAAATCAAAAGTGTAAAACAAAATTACTTCGAACACGCAAACAAACCGGGAAGGTGGCTTGCATATAAAATTAAAAAACAGAAAGAGAAGAAATATATCCAACAATTGGAAGATGAAAAGGGAAAAAAACAAATCGATATAGAAGAAAAAAAAAAGATAATACAAAACTATTTTGAACAGCTATATAGGAATGATGAGATAAAAGAGGAAGAAATAGATCAATATTTGAACGAGATTGAATTACCCCAAATATCGGAGACTAACATTGATAGAATGGATAAAACTATAACTATGACAGAATTAGAGCTAGCAATTAAAAAACAAAACAATAACAAAACCCCAGGAGTAGACGGAATACCAGCCGAATATTATAAAGAAATATATGAACCAGTCAAAAAATTATTACTACAGATGTTGAACGAGGTGTTAGACAAAGGAGCAATGCCTGAATCATGGAAGGAAGGTTTAATAACACTAATACCAAAAGATTTGGAACAAAGATATTTAATAAAACAATACAGACCAATTGCATTACTAAACTCAGATTACAAAATCTTTACAACAATATTAGCAGAAAGGCTTAAAGGGATAATTAATGAAATCATACATCCGGACCAGAACGGCTTTTTACCAAACAGAAATATAAAAAATAATTTGAGAAACATTATAAATATTTTAGAATACTATGAGGTAAACCCAGGAAAGAATTTGGCACTAATATTTTTAGATGCGGAAAAAGCATTCGATAATTTGAATTGGAACTTCTTCATTAAACAACTGACCAAAATGAAATTTAAAGAAAAATTTATAAAAGCAATCAAGACGATATACTCTACACAATCGGCAAAAGTTATAATAAACGATCAATTAACACAAAATATAAAAATAGAAAAGGGAGTACGGCAAGGATGCCCCCTTTCCCCATTAATATTTATTTTGGCCATAGAAACCTTATTAAATCAGATAAGGTTAAATAAAAATGTTAAAGGATTAAATTTGAAAGGACAAGAATACAAAATTCAGGCATTTGCCGATGATCTAGTATTCAATATAGAAGATCCAATTGAATCAGGGGAAGTTTTATTAAAGGAGATTACTGAATTCGGAAAAGTAGCAGGACTTAAAATTAATAAACAAAAAACCAAAATACTGACAAAAAATCTAACAAATACAGAGAAGAAAATATTAGAAGACAGATTAGGCTTACAAATAGTAAAAACAGTTAAGTATTTGGGAATAAAATTAACAGCAAAAGCGATCACAATAAAGGAAGATAATTACACGGTTTTGATGAAAGAAATAAAAAAGAAATTAGAAAAATGGAACAAATTGCCTATTTCGCTCATAGGTAGAATCTCAACAATAAAAATGTCTATCTTACCCAAGATTCTATATCTATTTAGGACGATTCCAATTATATTAAGAAAAGACTTTTTTCAAAAACTAAATAGAATGATTACAAAATTCGTCTGGGCCGGAAAAAAACCTAGAATTAGAATACAATATCTACAAGATAATATCAAACAAGGAGGATTTGCACTACCAGATTTCGAATTATATTATACTGCAGCAATTATGGATTGGTTGAAAGATTGGTTTAAATTGGAAAATAAGAGACTTCTAATACTGGAAGGACACGATATGAGAATAGGGTGGCATGCTATCCTGTGGGAAAATAAAGAACAAACACATAGTTACTTCAAACAACATATAATAAGAAACTCGTTATACACAACTTGGAAAAAAATCAAAAAAATGTATTATCACCAAACTCCCAAATGGTACTCAAGCTTAGAGGCGACGATATATCCAAACTCAAGAGAACTAAACAAAATGTTAAATTATTATCAAACATTAGAAAAAAATGGGGAATTAAAAACTAGGGAACAATTAGAAGAAATTGGAATCAAAATCGACTGGTGGGCGTATAACGTAATTAAATCAAAATATCAAGAAGGGAAAAGGAAGGAAATACAAATAAAAGAGATAGAATTAGATAAGATAATTTTAGGCCAAGAAAAAAAAATGATTTCCAAAATATATAAATATATGCTACACTATAAAATGGAGGAATATATCGTTAAAAATAGTATACATAGTTGGGGCAAAAATTTTGGTTATAGCATAAATTTAGATAAGTGGGAATCAATTTGGACCAAGAACTATAAATTAACAAAATCTACAGCTTATAAGGAAAACATATACAAAATGTATTATAGGTGGCACCTTCCACCGGCAACATTAGCCAAAATGTATAAAGGAACAAGCCCAAAATGTTGGAGGTGCAAAAAAATGGGGACATATTACCACATTTGGTGGACCTGCTCAAAAATAAAAAAATTCTGGAACAAAATGCAGAATTGGATAGAAGAGATCTTACAAATGAAGATAAATAAAAAACCTGAAGTCTTTCTCCTGGGAATTATAGATCAAAAAATTGAAAAAAACAAACACTACTTATTAATTCATATATTAACAGCAATTAGAATAACGATAGCTCAAAATTGGAAACAACCCGAACCACCTGAAGACGATTTGATAATTAAAAAAATATTAGATTGTGCTGAATTTGACGCACTAACAATTAAATTAAAAAACAAAGAGGATTCCGAACACGATAAAACCTGGATACATCTTTATAACTGGTTTAAGAAAAGAAATAAAATTCAAAAGAAAAAATCAAATTAACAATACTTTATATCCTTTTCATTACATAGAAAAAAAATATATACAAAAGACATATATACAAAAAACCTTTTTATAAAAAAAGATCTGTATGACATTAAAGAAATTGAATATGAATAAAAGAAGGCGGATAAGAAAGAATTAAATGATTTAAAAAACAGTGACAACCTACAAGAGAAAATGGTATACGCTGAGGACACAACATGTTTCACCAGAAAATAATTTAAAATCAAAAATCATTCAAAACTTACCTCCTGAAGGGAATACAAGTACAAATATTATAAAATATGCTAAGTGAATAGTTATTGTTATTAATGTACTTAAATAAGCAATTAGATCTTTTTTTTAAAGAATATTTTTTTTTTGTTTGTTTGTCATGTTTGTTTGTTCGTGTATTTGTTACGCGTTGATTTAGCCTTGTATTAATATAAAACATATATTGTATGTAAATGTGTATATATTTGTAATAAAAATTTATAAAAAAAAAAAAATGAAGTCTGGAGGAATAAGGTAATTTGTTGCATGAGGAGGAGTGGAGGACTCTTCTTGTGAAGTATTTCTGGACTCCTTCAATTGTATTAATGTCTATTGCGCAGTGTGGATTCCATACAGGTGAGCTGTATTCAAGAATTGGTCTGACAAATGTTTTGTATGCTCTGGTTAGTAGATCGGTGCTTCTAGAGAAGAAGCTGAGTAGAATTAAGTTTGTGACTCTTAGTGCTTTTTTGGCAATGCTGTTGCAGTGGGCTCTGGCACTTAGGTCACTGGAAATGAGTACTCCAAGATCTTTGGCTGAGTGAGGGTCTTCTGCAAGTTCAGTTTGTCCAAGTGTGTCTTTAATATTCAGATTCTTTTTACCAATTTGTAGGACAGAGCATTTGTCTGTGAAACCAATTTTGCACTTCATTTTCTTTTATTACTAGGGGTTGTGGGGTCAGTGGTAGAAGGTTCGGCTGTTGTTGGTGTGTCTGAGATGGGGTTGTGGAGATAGGTGGCTGTAGTTTCCCTTCAATCCTGCAGTAAAAAACGTTCAAGTCATCTCTCAGTTGCTGATTTTCTTCAGCACATGTTTGCTAGTTCATTTATTGAGAACTAATCCTTTAGCTTTCCAAAGTAGCTTCTTTTTGCTGCTCTGATCTCCCGTGTTAGTACATTTCTGGCCTGCTTGTTGTTGTGGTTAGCTCCGGCCCAGCTCCTGCCCCAAGGACCGTGGATGTGGGGGAGACATCCACATGCCCCAGGCCTGTTATGCTCCCGGTGGAATCTGCTGATGAAGGCTTTTCTGACCAAGAAGACATGAGTGACAGGGAGGAGGAGAGTGTGGCAGACAGCTCAGAAGGAGATCAATTATCTAGCTCCTCCTTGGATTCAGAACAAGAGTTAATGATACAGCCACGCATGCGGAGAGCGATACATAGGCAACAACAACTGAGAGATTATTATCAAAGAAAATGAGGCCACCTGTGGTTGGATGGGGTTGTGGTAATTAGTGAGGCTGCTATAAATAGCAGCCTGTGGGTTTGGCCATTGTGGAGGATTATCTGATCGTTTGTTGTGTTTCATGACTGCTTTACTGACTTTGACTTTTTGTGTGCTGATTTTCCCCTGCTTTGAAACCAGAGAAAAGTGTGTTTCACTTTGTGAAAGAAAAAGACTGTGAATTGCCTCACAGCTGCAAGCTAAGTATCACAGAACTGATAAGGGACTTGTACAAATTACCAGTTTGTTTGGAGATGAGTGCTCTTTGCTATACAAAAAGAGTGCTTAGTTTATTTGAATTTTCAGTATAAAGAACATTGTTTTGAATTTTCAAATGTGTGTGTGTCTGAAATTTGTATCTGTGAATTTTCGGGAGGATTCTACCAGAGAGCTCGACAGAACACTTGTATAGCATTTTATCACATTTTCTATAGGCTTCCTATTTGGAACAATGTAGCTGTTTATATTTAGCTATGAACCAAGATTTGTTATTGTTGTATGTTCACAAGTTCCTGGTCAGTACACATAGATCTTCACAGAAGTTGACAAAGGATGTTACAGTATTTATTTATTCAACTTCTATGCTGCCCAATCCCAAAGGACTCAGTATCTGTGAGTTCATCCAGGTCTAGAGGTATCTTCAAAAATATTCCAATGAGTGCAGTCAAAGCAAGCCTATAGCTTGTGTCCTTAGTCCAAGTCTTCACTGATTTAATTGTTGGTTTTGTGATTTTAAGATTTTGTCTGTAAGCAGGCACAAGGTGGTAATTAGAGTGTCCCACAACTGCTCACGATAAAGACCAATAAGTATCTTTTAGTGTGTGTAGCAATGGACTAAAGTAATCTTGCTTCAATTGGGACAATTGACATGCTGAAAGTATTTTGGTAGCTCCTTTCTTAGGTTTGCCCAAAATAATGGCCAGTGAGGCCAGTATTTGGCTTCAGCCTCCATAATCTGATCAGCTAGAGATCTTAATGCCTTATTTATACAGGCTTGTGGAAGAATATGCACTGCAATTAGTAGAAATGAAGTACACTCTCAAGGAGAATAAAAGGGTTTGCTGTTAATAAGTAAGGACTCCAAGTTTTCTAAGGCGAACACTGGACAGAACAAGGACAGAAACACCAGCCTGAAGATGACGAGTGGGACCTCGTCGAAACGTCACCAGAAATTTCCAAATTCTACACGGGAAGAAACCCGAATATACCAAGACCGTTATACCTGTACCCGTGAAAATCTACGAAAACACACACACACACACACACATATATGTATCAAATGTTTTTAGCTGAAATTTTTTAAAATTAAGGGAGACTAGGATGGAACCATTTCGGCCTTGTTCTGGCCTCATCAGCTAGCCACACCCTTCCTTACTGGGATTCGATCTGGCAGCTTCTACCTTGTAAGGCAGGGAATTAACAGTTGAGCCACCAGGCCTGATCCTTCCAGCTCTGTACCAGGGAGGGGCTATATGTTTTTTATGTCGGATCACCCTGGTATATTGAAGGAACGTCACAGCTCCTTTTTGCCTCTAGGCCCAACCCAGGACCATTTCAAGGCAGTTAATATATTCATAGCTGACAACTATATTCTGTATGTATCAAATGTTTTTAGCTGAATTTTTTTAAAATTAAGGGAGACTAGGATGGTACCATTTCGGCCTTGTTCTGGCCTGGTACAGAGCTGGAGGGATCAGCCCTGGTGGCTCAACTGTTTATTCTCTGCCTTACAAGGCAGAAGCTGCCAGATCGAATCCCATTAAGGAAGGGTGTGGCTAGCTGATGAGGCCAGAACAAGGCCGAAATGGTTCCATCCTAGTCTCCCTTAATTTTAAAATATTTCAGCTAAAAACATTTGATACATACAGAATATAGTTGTTGGTTATGAATATATTAACTGCCTTGAAATGGTCCTGGGTTGGGCCTAGAGGCAAAAAGGAGCTGTGACATTCCTTGTAGAGCTTCACAGAATAGCATACATATATTTAAAGTGCACTCAAGAAACCTATTGATAAGTTTATTGCAAAATTATCAAATTTTGTAAAGGAACATATTGTGTATGAGTTTTAATTCCTTTTGGATTCCCAGAAAATTTTTCTCTTTCATTATTCATACAGTGCGTAAGTTGTTTATTATTATTATTATTATTATTAATTAGATTTGTATGCCACCCCTCTCCGAAGACTCGGAGTGGCTCACAACAAGTTTCCAACTAATGATCAGCAATTTAATTGTTTCTCAAGCTGAAAAGAAAATGTACAGACATAATCATCATTATTGAGTTTTGGAAAAATACAAATGCAAGTGAAATATGTTGCTTTCTTTCTAATGAGCCTGCTAGGAAAGAAATTCCCAGCAAGAAGATAACATAGAAAACAATTGTGGAAAGGGAATAATGAATCAAACAGCTGTCTGCCAATATGGTGACAAATAGAAGAAGACTAGATTTAAAGGTGTTTCAGGTGAGCTAGTTACAGAAGCTTTGGAACAGATTTAATGTGAGAAACCCAATCACCTCTAAAAGTAATGAAAATGAAGACCTAGAGTAAATAAATATATTAAATTGAGTCATTAGTCCATAAATTAATGACAATGTATCAGAATAAATCTGATTCAAATTTGTACAGGTTTTAAACATTGGCTAGCTCTTTGTATCCAGTTAGTTTAATTGTGTCAGTTTTTCCAAATTAGTGCCTTTCAAGACATTTTTGTTGACTTTGAAAGTCATACATAATAAGCAAGCCAAATTGTTGCCAAATTATCTTCATCAAAATCAGCTTTACATCTGAAATTTACAGAGGACCCTGATGATGATACTGTCCATAGGAAATATCTAACAAATAAATATGAGCCACGTTAATTATAATACTTCCATTTAGGGGTGGGCTGCTAGCCGGAATGCACAATTGGGCTCGTCTCCATGGCTCTGGAGGTACCATGAGTTCAAGCAAAATTACACTTCTGTGCCCATGCAGGTTGAAAAACCGTGTTCCGGCAATTTTTTTTGCTTCTGAGCATGCATTTCTGATATGATTGCTTCTGATACTTTTACAGGATTTTATAGAATGTTTAAGTTATTACTTGCTTTGAATCTAATTCCTGTTGTAAAAAAGCACTTCATTTTGTGAAGATAGGGACAACAAATCTGTCCCACATCATCATATCACTAAACTTTCAGTTTGCAAATCTTTAAGACTAAATGTGACTTAGGGCTCAAGAAGAGATGTAATATATAATTGCTGGTGTAACCTTTCAGTCTATCTGAATATCATTTTTAGTAATAATATTCAGCTTCAAATGTCTTTTTTTCATACCCTTACAAACTTAAAATCAAATCCTATGCTTATGCATACAGTAGTTCATCACCCAGGGACTGAGGAAAATACACAACCTGGCAGTTAAAATAAACAATCCTAATCATATCAGAAAAACAAATATTCTGATATGATGTGAGACAATACTGCTTTGTCCTTAAGGGCACACTTGAACTTGAGAAAGTAACTTTGTGATCAGAATCTATGTGTAAGGTATTTTTTTTAAGGTTATTTATATTCTGCTTTCAGATGCATACCTAGAAAGAGTAAAATATTTCATTCAGTCAGTAGAGGTTGGGATCCCAAGGCCTGTATTAGCCTGATCAATAGCTCAAAACAAAAATCTTCTCATTTTGGCAACTAAACTCTCAAAACTAATTTAACATGCTTTTGCTATATTTTCCTATTAAACCAATATGACTATGCTAAATGCTTTAGTAATGCAGATTGTTGGGAAACAGGGATAACAAATATCATCCTATCAAATGTTTCCGGCATGAAATTATTGTACAAAATGTAACCTGTTGGTAAACCCAAGATTGCATGATCTTTGGACAAATATTCATAAGAAACCTCTAGTTCAAATGTATGCCTGTCTACTAAAAAACAAATCGCACTGAATTCAAAAGAATCCATTTCCAGATTAGTTACAATGCAAACATTGAAGTAAATTTTCCACAGTGATTCAAATGGAGTATAACTGTATACGTACTTCATTAAAAAATAAAAAAGCACATTGACACCTTTCTGTTCCATCTGCCAATTTTAAATTCTTCACAAGGACATTTTAATATTTCAAACACCTTTCCAGCTCAGCAGGGCACTTTCGAATTTCATGTATTTCAGATGTGAAAGTGACATAACAAGCTTTTCATTTCAAACAGCAAATTCATTATTCCCTTCCTTGAGACACAGATGAATCTCAAGACATCTTTATTGTCCACATGGGAGTGAACAGTCAGTGGACAAAAAAAAGGAAATTTAGCTAAAAGGATGTGTGATGACAAGGAAGGAAGGAAGGAAGGAAGGAAGGAAGGAAGGAAGGAAGGAAGGAAGGAGTCACTTTTCAAACAGAACTTCCTTAGCAGTGGGCAAAAGCACTCACTATGGAGTAGCATGGATAATGCAAAATCAATTTACTTGTAAATATACAGTATAATGTTTAGCAACAACAAATCTTTTAAGATTATTAATACATTGCATTATGTCTTGGCTTTTAAATTAAAGAAAAAAGAGTAGGAAGTATGCATAAGAAATATGTGTGTTTTTCCTGGTAACCTACCACCCTTATAAATCATTACCTTCACTTTTTTACACTTAATTTTTTTAATTTGAATTCATCAAAGAATGTATGTGTGCTTCATGTGGTTTTAAATAAAAACTTATTACAGAATGTAAATGGAAACATTAACTAGGAAAATAGAATGATTTGAGGCTTATAGAGAATAAAGTATTTTTTGAACCAATAAAAGAAATGTAAAGATGATGTGACTATGAAATTCATCTGAATTTTTCTACTCTAGATCAGTTGTTTGGTACCCATTTTAGATATGTGTATTTACGTATTGATTTCATTTGTCACAGTGATTCTGATAAGCTAAGAAGTGATTAAAACAATTAGCAACATCAACACCAAATATAATTTTTAAAAAAATAGATTTACCATCAGACTGTCAAATTGCTTCCTACAATCAACATCCTGACCAGAATGCCTGGAGTAAAACCAGATTCACCCCAGGCAAACCAGCCCAAGAAATCACACCATGTAGATGTCTTGCTGCATTTCCCCTAACACACACACACACACACACACACACACACACATACACACAAACACACATGTGCTAAAGGCTACTTGCCATTTCATTTCTATCTTTCTGCAAGAGACAAGAATCAGCTCACAAATATTTGTCTGCTGCTTTAGACTCTACCACTTTACAAACCCTGAAAGAGTGTAGGGTGATTCAGTGAACCATGCAAGCAATAATACAAGTAGTATCATTGTTGAAAACTAAAAATGATGTACGTCATCATGGGTTTGACTCTTTCTGTAGTTCTCAGAAGAATATCTTCTTTACCAAGCAACCCCAAAAGAAAAACGTGAACAGGACATTTCACATTACTAGCTAAACAATGGACTTTATACTGGAATGGAGATCTAACTCCTTAGAACTCACAAATTTTTATGTTTTTGATCAACTAGTTTGTGTTAAAAATTGTGATTATGACATACAATGCTCGAAATAATTCTAATAGTGAATAAATCAGTAATTTTGGTTTAAAAGGTTCTTTACAAATAGAGATAATGGGAATATGTGCACAAATACAGCTATAATAACCTTTTAAAATATAAAATATAAATTCTCATGTTCTTAAAAATACAAATATGTGGAAAGGGTTTTGTTTAACTGGGTGGTTCCTACGTTTTTCCAATAAGTATTTAATAGTACATAAAATTTGACAAATCCCAGCGTTGAAAGGTACTTAGGAGTAAGCCTTAGTAAATTGGCCTACTTAATACATTCATAGGCTGAGTATCAATACAATGGACTTATATTGATTGAACAAAGTTTTCTATTTTCTATGTTTCTATCTTCTATTTGCTAAAGAGAGCTGCAATTGTGAGGTTGGTAGCTATACAGGTTGAACAGGGCTGGGCTCCTCCCGCTTCGGACCGGCTCACCCAAACTGGTGATGTCACAATGACATCACTGAACTGAATTGGTGGGTAGCTATACAGGTTGAACAGGGGTGGGTTCCTCCCACTTCGGACTGGCTCACCCAAACTGGTGATCTCACAATGACATCACTGAACTGGATTGGTCAGTGCTGGTCCATGCGTGCTACCACTTTTTAAAAAAATGATTTTTTTTTTTTAAAAAAATTCCCTTCCGAGCTGAGTTTCTGGCACTGTGCATGTGGTCACCATCTTGTTTTCATCTTTAAAAATAATTTTTTTTAGTTTTTTTGGCACTGTGCATGCATGCACATGCCCCTGAGGTGCACCCACGCAATATGGGAGGAAGAGAAATGGCAGTGAGATAAGCTAGAACCCACCCTTGCTTGGGTCCCCTCGATTTTTCAGTCCTAGAAAGTGGCTGAAATTTGCCCTCCTTCTGTTTTGCAGCCATGCACTATTTTCTGTCCTTGCCTCCTTCTTATTTTTATTTTGTTTTCCCTCCAACCCTGAAAGCAAAAGGAGGTGAGTGGTCAAAGGGGAAAAGGAGGATCCAGGTATGGGAAGGGAGTCTGCGGAGAGGGATGGCATACAATTCCAAAAAATAAAATAATAAATAAATTGGGAAGAATGAGAACGAGGAGGGCTTCCTGGCTCAGAGAAGGCTTGGGGAATCCAGAGTGTGCCTTTCCCCTTCTCTCTTGTGGTGCTATTATTTCAAAAGCCACCCTCTCACACTCCACTGTCTTTCCCTAAAACTGAGCTCTTGGTCCAAAGCAGATAGTGTGAAAGCAAGATTTAAAGGAAATGAAGTTGAGATAGTTTGTAACAAAAACAAGTACTGTCAAGGTTCAGTGCAAGCCATACTAATATTCCAGACTAATGAATCTTAATGTCTGGTCAAAATGGGTAGTATTTCCATTTAAAGAAGAAAAGCATAGCTCAGACTATTGTTATAATTTTTTGTTCCTATATTCTGTTTAGGTATAAATTTTGTTAATGTAGAAATTGTACTTAGCTTTCTGCCTGCAATCGTGTGTACCTATTAAGAGTAAATGTCTAGTAAACATTTTTTAAGGCTAGTCCCCTTCTTCCCTTCCCTTATACTTTTTGTAGTTGAAAAATAGGGTATTGAATTGATTAGTATCAGGTGTATTATAGACAGAAATGAAAACAGATAACAACAGATACTTTGTGCCCAGTCCAGGTATTATTATTATTATTATTATTATTATTATTATTATTATTAATTATATTTGTATGCCGCCCCTCTCCGAAGACTCGGGGTGGCTCACAATAACAATAAAAAACAGTATAGATAATGGAACAAATCTAATAATAAGAATTATATCAAAAAGCCCAACTGTTAAAAAAGCATACAACACATACATACAAACATAGAATATAAGAGAGCCTGGGGGGAGATGTCTTAGTTCCCCCATGCCTGGCGATATAGGTGGGTCTTGAGTAACTTGCAAAAGACAAGGAGGGTGGGGGCTATTCTAATCTCCGGAGGGAGTTGGTTCCAGAGGGCCGGGGCCACCACAGAGAAGACTCTTCTCCTGGGGCCCACCAAATGACATTGTTTGGTCAATGGGACCCAAAGAAGGCCAATTCTGTGGGACCTTATCGGCCGCTGGGATTCGTGCGGTAGAAGGTGGTTCCAGAGGTGTGTGTGAGAGAGATGGGGGTGGGAAGGGAGAAAGAAAGAGAGGGGGGTGGGGAGAAATAGAAAGAGACAGACAAACAGAAAGAAAGAAAGGAAAGGAGGGGTGGAGGGAGAGAAGAGAGACAGAGAGAGGAAGAAGAAGAAGGAAGCATCATAAACCCTGGCACTAGACAAGGCTTCAGAAGACACTTTGAAACAGCACAGCAATTTAGGGCTGGAAGACATCTCAGAGATCATTTAGTCCAATCCCCTTACATTGCTGGATTATTTTGGTCCCTCTAACAGAGAGGAAAATTGCCAGAAAGGAGAAGGAGTTTACAAGGCTGCCATGCAGAAGAAGGCAGAGATAGTCCTTGGCTTATGGCACCAATTAAGCCCAACATTTTGGTTGCTAAGCAAGAGCATTGTTAAATGAGTTTCACCACATTTTACTCAATGCATGACATCTCCTGGCACTAACATGTGCAATCTAGGGAAGTATATCTGAAGGCATGTATAATATTCTAATGTACAGAAGTTATGGGATATATGGGAGAACATAAAGCTGTTTTCTCAAAAAGGCAGTGAGCACTCTGCTCCGTCACAAGTCCATAGGATTGTTCATTGTTCTATTTTCAATACACCTTAAACACTATTTCCCACTGAGCAGTGTTTCTTCAAGTATCACCATTTTCCCCTTCATTACAATGTCTCGCTGAATGTCCCATTCCCACTAAGGGTTTTGCGATCATTTTTTCATGTTTTCATCTATTCCCTTAACACTGTTTATTGTTTCAAAGGTTATCTCCCTACTGAATACTATTTCTCTAATGATTGTCGCTCTCTCCTTCATTGCCATTTCCTATTGCCAACTGACATTGCTTACATTCTGTTCCTTGGTGAAATCCAAAGCCTTTTGCTGAGAGTGCTGCAGCTGTTATTTTTGAAGTTCGTATTTATTCTGAGATGCATAGTTTCGAAATGTTCTTTAGTTAGAAGATCTTGCCTGCACCTCTGTTAGGTCAAACAATGTCACCAGATCGCCACAGGTTTCCCATTATAACACAATTGATGTGCTTAAATGGATTTTTTTTTCATATCTAAGTTCTTGCAGTGATGGCAAGCTATTATCCCCATATTGACAGGCAACTGTGGCTGTAAGACAGTGCCTTGCCTCAGGCCATTTAGTTTGTGACTGAGATGGCATCTGAATCAGTTCAGTTCAATGACCTTTCAAATGTTCTATTTGGATTTTTGTTTTCATTGAGACACATCCAAAATATATCCACATTTTGAGAGGAAACATTTCATCTTCTTGCTACAGACTTCAATCTGAAAAGATCTTTCATTTTTGGCTGAGATATGGACCTTTTTTCACTACCATCAAAATTCTCCAAAATATCCAAAATTCTCCATACTAAATATGTGAGCAATATACAATGAATTGACATTTGCTTGTATACAATTTTAGAGTCAAAGCTCCTATAGGATAGTTGTGTCTCTGGGAGAAAGAGAATGAAAACCATATTGGTATCAGCCCCATAAATAACATTGTTTTGGTAGTCATTTCCTTTCTTACTGGTTTGGCCTTGAACAACTTGAACTTTGTTGATATAGATTTGTTATAGCAAAGAAAGAGTTTACTTTTGCCATAATCTGAATAAAAACTGTCATGCCAACATGCAATTTACAAAGAGCAATGTAGGTTGGGTAGCAGATTGAAGACCTTCCATCAAGATATTATTATTATTATTATTATTATTATTATTATTATTATTATTATTTTTTATTGGATTTGTATGCCGCCCCTCTCCGCAGACTCGGGGCGGCTAACAACAGTGGTAAAACAATACGAACAATCCAATTAATAAAAACAACTAAAAAACCCTTATTATAAAAACAAAAAAAACAACCCCCCCCCCCCCCAAAATACACACAAACATACCATGCATAACTTAGTTTAGTTTAGTTTAATTTATTTAGATTTGTATGCCGCCCCTCTCCGAAGACTCCGAAGGGTAATGGACGGACAGATGGAATTGTCCTTGGGAGGCAAGACCCACAGCCACTCCGTCTTGTCTGGGTTGAGCTTGAGTTTGAGTTTGTTGAAACCCATCCAGGCCCCAACAGCCTCCAGGCACCGGCACATCA
The DNA here is from genome assembly GCF_031021105.1 of Erythrolamprus reginae. NCBI lineage: Eukaryota > Metazoa > Chordata > Lepidosauria > Squamata > Dipsadidae > Erythrolamprus > Erythrolamprus reginae. The sequence continues at coordinate 81,136,649 of NC_091954.1, forward strand.
TTTCCACTGCTTCATATATATATATTGCTAATATAATTATTTTGGAAAATGATTCACTATAAAAAGAACCTATCTCATTATATTTTTGCCACTATATACATTGATGAAGTAATTAACTTGTAAATAATGATCGCAAGAGCTAAAAATAAATATGATCTGTGTATGCAAACAATCTGGTGTTTATCGTGTTTCTCTTCCTCTTTCTCTCCTCCTCCTTCTCTCCCTCTTCTTATTGTTATTTATTACTATCACTTGTTTTTGAATTTGCATTCTGCCTTTCTTTTATATGTCTCTTGATAATTTCGTCAACAAAAACCCCCTGTGCTGAGCAGGTTTGGCTAAGAGCGAAGTTACTCAATAAAGCTTAAAGTGAAATGGATATTTGAAGTTGGGTTTTCAATTCCTATCCTAAATTTTTAACCACTCCATGAGTTTTGAGTCCTTATCTTCTGGCTTTTCACTATGTAGGTTTGATTTTGGAGTGGCATGGCTCCACTAATAATCTGAGCACCCTTTACATGCTGTTTTCATGACACGGTATTACATAAATAATTGAACTTAAGAATCCCACTACTTTCTCTTTTGCAACACTAGGCTATGATCATGCTTCTAAAATGATACAATATTAAATGCAGAGAAAACACTTCCATCATTAACATATAGTGTCACATGATTTGGCATTGATTCAGTAATTGTGCTAAGCACATGGAAGCTTACATGTCTGCTTTTTAGAAAACTGAACAAAAACGTAACAATTGATCAGAGAATATCGCCCCTGCTGGTGATGGAGCTAAGAAGTTTGTCCATTCTATAGCACATCTGGAAGATCTTCTTCCCTTGATTCTTCTGTTGGAGACATAAAGAGCAATTTTCATAAATTATATATTTTTTCTTCATATTGCTATGTTCTTTCCAAAAAAATGGTCAAAAACATGTCAGAAAGCATTTGTGTGGCAATTGTAAGAATTTAAAGGTTTGTTATTGTATTGTTAAAATGTGGTATGCCTGCACAGACAATTTACAGCATGAGACTACATTATATATTACAATCATAGTCCAGTATCAAATTTTCCAGTTTAACGTTTCCATATATATATTTTGCCTTTAGTGTTGATAATACATTACAATTGTCTAAATGTGTTTCTCCCAAATTATACTGAAATGCGATTCACTGGATGACATGCTTAAGTTTAGAATGATGCATTATATTTATTCTTTTATTTTGGGTTTCCAACAATAACCTTTCTTTTTATCCCATTTGAAAAGGGAATCCCTCTTGGATAGGATCCACTTACAAAGTTGATTTACCACTATACAAAACCATTTAAAGACTTCTTTTAAAAATAAAAGCCAGCTTTAATATTAGAATGTCTCTCCAAGGTCTGCTTTGGTACAAGTGTTTCATTAAATTAAAACTTAATTAGAGACTAAGAATGAAGGATGAGCATCCTTTCTGCATTATTTGCATTCCTTTAAAAGATTGCTCAGATGGCAGGGTGCCATTCTGCTCCATTTAATTCCAGGTAGCTCCACTGAACTTTGTCTGCTTTCCTTCCTGATTTCCCTAGCAAATAATGTTTACCTAACTGCACAGCAGGTGCCCATGTTGTACAAGGCTGAATACTCTCCATGTCTTGGGAGAGATTATGCAATCAAAATTAGTCCCATTAATTTCCAAATCTAGGATGTTAGTTATAAGCTTTTTTTAAATTGTGTTTTCTGGCTTGTCCTTTTGTCATTACAGTATAACAGAAATCTTTCAATGCTCAGAAATTGATTGTTATCCATCCTTACCCTTCAGGTGTTCTGTATTAATTTCCAAGTATTTCCATTCACAGGAAGCCCACTAAAGCATGAAAGGTTTGGGAACAGGCAGTAAATTTTAATTAATTATCCCTGTCCAAAGGAAGCAAACTCAAAGGTCTCATTGTAACCAAAGCAATTATTGTTTTTATCTCTAAACAATGGGATGCCATTCCTGACACTGGAGGTAAGTTTCAGTAGAGCTGCCCTGTTTTGAACCACTGACCCTTATTGACTCCTGGCTATTGATACATGGAAAGAGAATGCATCTGGAGCATTAAATACAGGAAGGTTGTCTGCCATTTCTTAATTCTAGAATAAAAAAAAATTAAAGGTAGAAAATTGTTAAAGAATAGTGTTCCCTCTGTTGTTGATATTCACCAAGTAAAAAAGTTAAGCAATCATAGTGAGACTTCTGTTTCACCTCTAGGTTATACTACCTGGATAACTAGCAAAATCTTATGTATAATTTTAAGTCAGAAGTTAAATACAAGAGATAGTTACATTTTCGATCAGAATAAAGAAGGACAATGCTTTTCTATGCAATTTTATTCCCTCCTATGATCATTTTGGCAAATGTCTTTTAATTGTTTCAAGAGGCAGTCTTAAATCATCAGAGAAAATTTCCAAAAATAGTGTTTTACAAATGTGTTTAATTATAGCTTGCTTCTTTTGTTTTCTCTTTTCTATATGCAAAAAGAAAACGAGACAAGAACAGAGACACAGAGAGTAAATAAGAAAAACACATCTTACACATATCACACAAATATCACACTTCAATATGTAATTGTGTATTTTATATAAATAAATGCTACACCATTCAAGTGTTGACATTTAAGTTGTCAAGAATCAAAAGAGTTCGCTTAACAGTTCGCTCTTAATATTTAAAACTTTAAATTAAAATTTACATTTAAATTTAAAGCTTTAATTTTAAAAACTTAAAACTGTTCTCCCGCAACAGAATACCTTATTCCATCAGACTTGAAATCTTGGATTTAGACAACTACATCACTTTCGAACCGATCTAAATATAGTTCATAAAATTATCTGCCTCAAGGTTCTACCTATCAATGACTACTTCAGTTTCAACCACTACAAAACACAAGCATACAATAGATACAGACTTAATATAAACTACGGCAAACTCAACCTCAGAAAATACAACTTCAGCAACAGAGTGATCAATGCTTAAAATTCACTATCTGACTTGGTGGTTTCTTCCCCAAACCACAAAAACATTTTCTTTAGACTGTATACTGGTCGACCTTACTCCTAAGAGGTCTGTAAGGGGCATGCATAAAAGTACCAGCTTGCCTACAGTCCTAACCTATTGTCCTATTGTTCTCATTTATATGTATTTATTTTGTTTATGTTTATGTTTATATCTATACCTATCTTTTTTATTAAAAAGTTTTTATTTATAATACCTTTAAAAAACATGACATATACATAACAATAGATCATAATACAGACAGATAACAAAAAGATAAGAAACATGACCGTCTATTCAATGTATATATTGATTATGCTCTTTTTTCCTCCCTTATTAATTTTCCAATGTCTGTTTATAAGTTTTAATTGATTTAGAAGTTCTCCCTCATACTTTCTAGCCTTTTATCTTGGTTCTTCTCTCTATCCAATTATATAATTTATTGCAGATTACAAAATAATCTGCATCCAATTTGTCCTTTAACCCTAGGTCAGTTTCTTCATCTCTGCACATGTTAGAATTTCAAATAAGATTTCTTATTCTGTAGGGGCATCTTTATTTTTCCATTTCTGGGTATATGCTATCTGTCCACACATTTCACCAAACCAATGTCAAAAAATTTTGAAATATTATATTAAATTAGTTTAGATTCCATCAAACTAAGCACTCCTTTTTAAAAATGTATTCCACCCCTCCTTCGTTCTGGGCCACTTCCTTCCTTCTTTTCAAAACAACCCCCAAGCTGTTTTTTTCCAGCCCTATTTGTATCTGCTGGATTGTCAAGATTTTATTTAGCTGAATTTGACCATCTATATTCCACTAGTCCACCAGCTGTTTCATCCAGCTGCCTGTTGTTAGTCTGCTATAGCTGCCATTACAGTTGCCTTTTTCTCTCCGCTCACTTTTCTTGAGGCTTTCCTTAAGTTGCAGATCTCGGCCACCGTCTCTGATTGCTGCTTTGGGTGCCTCTTTCTTTCAGCCCTCCTCCAAGGGACCTAAGACCTCATGGATCTGACAAGCAATGGAAAAGAACAGGGAAAAATTGAAACTCTAGGATGGAGAATCATCTCTCACACCCGTCCATTTTCACAGCTGGCCTCCATATATACCTGCTATCTTGTACATGTTTGACAAACAAATAAATAAAATAAAAATAAATAAAAAGGATATAAGCATCAACAAAAATATAGGCAAAAAACCCCAACCTAGAATCATCAGAACACAATTATTATGATAAATAATGTCTATCAAAGAGAGAATCGGTGTTGTTTATGGTCACTTCATATGAGCCACAATTATATAACAGTTTCCAGAAATTGTAACCCACCAAGAAGAAAAAAGCTACACTAGATTGTAGATCCACATATGCAATGTGAACATACAGAACATAAAGGTCAAAATTCCTGACTATTTTTACAAGAACATAGAAAACTAGGGAACAATTCTGAGGAAGAAGACTAATTCCTAAAACTTACAAATTGATTGTGAGATGGTAAAAGGTGTTAAGAGATTATATTTTAAAACATTTTAAATGTGGTGCCGATTATAAGTTACTGGTGGGAAAAACCACTTCTGTAACAATGTCATTGTAACTACATAATGTCTTGAGAGTATTTCTCTATTTCCCCCCAGTAGATCAAGCAGCAGAATTTCCATGCTTTTAAATAAAAGAATAAGAAGAAAAGCACAACCTAGATTTCATCTAAGAAAATCTGATGAACTTCTTCCTTTTCTCTGAACTTTGCCCTCTCCATCATTTTCTCCTGCTCCCATAGGAGCTCATACTTTAGAAATCTCTTAAAATACTTTTTACTTAGGCAAATTATACACTTTATTGCTATATAGGATGGCACTGTTAATTTATGTTTTCATATATCAATTTTATATTTGCATATGTTGTTGTTTTAATAGGGTTTTTATTGTTGAATTGCTTTGAAGAGCATTAATTCAGCACAATTGGGAGTAATAATAAGGAAGGATTTGAATCTGCATGAAAGTTAAGGATATTGGTACTCTTAAACATTAGTCAAGTAATGCCTGTATTTCCCTGCAAGGACATGGATGCTTTTACATGAAAGTGTTACTACCTCTTTCTTCCAGTAACATGGAAAACAGATCCCTCTGTCTACCAGGCATGAGAGCTCTTATGTGAAAGAGATACATAATATTAGCAAAATAATTAGCATGGAAGAGTAATATTCCAATCAGACTCATCCCATTCTAGGAAAAATGTACACTCAGATTTCTTTGAAGAATATTATTGAGGAAATATTCCTGCAGCTCTCATGATGATTAGCCAAAGACAAGATAGGTCAAATATTAAGGATAATAGCCAAAAACATTTTGATCCAAATTGAATATTTATTCCATATGATGGGGAAATCCTATATGGTGAAGGAAATCACAGGACTATCAACTAAAGATTAAATTAAAGTACAATTCAAGCAGGAAGAATAGTATGTGAACCTTTGTAGAAATAAGAAAGACGACACTATTGTGAATAAATCATGTCAGACTAATCTCATTGATTTCTTTGACTATGTCACAAAGGTGTTGGATGAAGGTGGTGCCATGGATATTGCCTACCTGGACTTCAGCAAAGCCTTTGATACATATATGATACGGATTTGCAGCTGGCTGAAGCGTAGACATCAGAGAGTTATTGTTAACGGCGAGTATTCTGAGCAGAGTCAGGTTACAAGCGGTGTGCCACAAGGGTCTGTTCTGGGTCCTATTCTTTTTAATATGTTTGTGAGTGACATAGGGGAAGGTTTGGTAGGGAAGGTTTGCCTATTTGCCGATGACTCTAAAGTGTGCAATATGGTTGATATTCCTGGAGGCGTCTGTAATATGGTAAATGATTTAGCTTTACTAGATAAATGGTCAAAGCAATGGAAACTGCAGTTTAATGTTTCCAAATGTAAAATAATGCACTTGGGGAAAAGGAATCCTCAATCTGAGTATTGTATTGGCAGTTCTGTGTTAGCTAATACTTCAAAAGAAAAGGATTTAGGGGTAGTGATTTGTGACAGTCTCAAAATGGGTGAACAGTGCAGTCAGGCGGTATGGAAAGCAAGTAGGATGCTTGGCTGCATAGCTAGAGGTATAACAAGCAGGAAGAGGGAGATTATGATCCCGCTATATAGAATGCTGGTGAGACCACATTTGGAATACTGTGTTCAGTTCTGGAGACCTCACCTACAAAAAGATATTGACAAAATTGAACGGGTCCAAAGACGGGCTACAAGAATGGTGGAAGGTCTTAAGCATAAAACGTATCAGGAAAGACTTAATGAACTCAATCTGTATAGTCTGGAGGACAGAAGGAAAAGGGGGGACATGATCGAAACATTTAAATATATTAAAGGGTTAAATAAGGTCCAGGAGGGAAGTGTTTTTAAAAGGAAAGTGAACACAAGAACAAGGGGACACAATCTGAAGTTAGTTGGGAGAAAGATCAAAAGCAACATGAGAAAATATTATTTTACTTAAAGAGTAGTAGATCCTTGGAACAAACTTCCAGCAGACGTGGTAGATAAATCCACAGTAACTGAATTTAAACATGCCTGGGATAAACATATATCCATCCTAAGATAAAATACAGAAAATAGTATAAGGGCAGACTAGATGGACCAGGAGGTCTTTTTCTGCCGTCAGACTTCTATGTTTCTATGTTTCTAATACAAATTTCTATATAACAAATGGAAAATAAGCTATGCTGTGATTATTTGTATTCATTGAATATCTGTAATTGTGGCCATTATAACATCTTGCCTGTGTGTTTTGACCCTTAATTGTTCTTTCTAGATTTGGGAAGATTGAAAGAAAATGCCATCTATTTTAAAACCTTTATTTGTTCAAAAGAAGAAGAAAGCTTTTATTCTAGTTGATGACCAGTTCTTCCTCTCTATAGTTAGAGTCAATAGTTTTGAGACTCCATATCAAAGTCAGTTGGGTAACTTTGAGGCAGTCACTCTCTGTCTCAGCCCCAGGAAACCACTTCAGAAAAACCTTGCAAAGAAGACTGCAGGGACTTGTGTAGGCAGTCACCAGAAGTCAGCATTGACTCAAAGGTATGTGCAAACAAAAATCTATATTTAGAGTGGCCTTTGTGGTTCACTGTAAGCATTTCTTTGTTGGGTCAAAGGAAGCTACTTAATTAGATTGATATCTTCCTAACGCTATGGATTCTAGATTGTCAGCTGTGAATTCTGAGAGTTGCATATTCAACAGATTTGGAGGTTGGAAAGTTATCGAAGGTTGTCCATGATTCCAGCCTTCTTCAACTGTATTTATGATTACACAAAGTATGGGCTCTTGTGAGCACAAAAGCAAATCTTTAAATTGCAAAAATTGCATAGAGTATCTGATGAAAATTGCATGACAAATCCTAGAAAGATGTGATGTTTTTATATGTCATATGATTTAATTGATTTAAGGCCAAGAAGTTATTTTCAGCTCCCAGAGAACTCATAGATTTTTTCCATTATAACCTACCCCTAATCTATTATTTCTATTCTATCTATCTATTTTGTTGAGAGTGATCCTTTTCTTTTTTCATTTTTACAGTCCTAGAAAGCTGGGTATTTACATAATATATCTAAAGTATGATAATTTGAGCCTGTCATTTTTGCTTTGAGTTGGATTTCTGGGTTGATTTCTTCATCAGTGAACAAATATATCTCCATGATATTCTCAGATTGTTGCCTCTCCATGATATTTTCAGGAGTCTTCACCAACACTGAAATTCATGGAGTGGCAGAGGGAATAGCACTACTTGCATGATTCTGATTTTATAGACATAACTACATCCCAGCATTTGAATTTATTTTCCAAGGCCATCATGCTATTGATAGTTGATCATAAAAGGCAATTATCCACCACTGCAATATTTTCTTTGGTCAATTCTTACCAATATAAGTACTTCCTGTTGACTCAAAACTTTGCCAAGCACACACATGTCAAACTCATGGTGTCACGTTACTGTCATCTGGTGTTTCATAATCCTTTTCTTTTTGTGGAGCTGGGATGGATGTGGCCTTCATGTGATGCATCTGGCGGAGTACTACCAGTTTGACACCCATGGTGTAGCAGCTCCATTAACTGAAAATTGAAGCAGATAAAAGCAAAAGAAGGGAAAAAAAGAAAGAGAAAGAAGGAAGCAAAGAAAGAGAAAGGAATGAAAGAAGAAAGAAAGAAAGAAAGAAAGGAAGAAAAAAAGAAAGAAAGAAAGAAAGAAAGAAAGAAAGAAAGAAAGAAAGAAAGAAAGAAAGAAAGAAAGAAAGAAAGAAAAAATAATTCTTTATTGGCCAAGTGTGATTAGACAAACAAGGAATTTGTCTTTGGTGCATGTGCTCTCAGTGTACATAAAAGAAAATATACACTTGTCAAGAATCATGAGGTACAACAGAAAGAAATACCTCTCTCTTTTATAAATGATGGAGGTTGCACTGTTCATAAAGCAGCATCAACAGTGAGTGCTTGTTTAAAAGCATCATCAAAGTGAAACGTTTCTTTAAATTTTCCACAGACATACTCACATGTTTTAGAGATTTCAGTATTATCTAGATTAAATTAATGTAGATTGATGTCCCAATATATACGTAAACCCGGGATATTGTTAAAAATTGTATAAAAATTAATTGTATAATAAGGCAGCTAATCAGCAATGTATATAAAGGGGTCAAAACAGTCAAAAAGCTGATAGTTTATTTATTTATTTATTAGATTTGTATGCCGCTCCTCTCCGCAGACTCGGGGCAGCTAATAATGGTATTGCAATAAACTCTAACCTTTTAAAAATATCGATGCAGTATAAAAGGACAGGATTTCAGTCATACCACACTGACTACTTTTTTTTGGTACTCTCCCCATAGACATATCTCCCAACAAATGTCAAACAGTAGCCAAGATGCATTCTTTACATATTGAATGAGTTATTTTCTCTTAAAGATAATGCAGGGCTCAAAAACATAGCATAAGCAAACATTTATTCATTGTGATAACAATGTTATCTTTTAATTGCATTTGTGGAGTTTGATTTCAGAGAAAGAAACAAGTCCAAGAATCATCAATATAGCTGAAGAAACATGTTCTGTTTATTATTAATATTATTTCAACCTGCACTTTCTACTTCATTTGGTTTTAGCTGTTCTTGCTATATAGAATTTCACTAGGGATCGAAGACAATATTTTAACCCTAGTTAAAAGCTTATTTCATTTTCTTAGAAAAGAGATTTTAGCACTTTTCTAACTTCCAGTTTCCAATTTTTGCTGGTTGAGAGTGATTAAACAAAGGATGGAAAGTGTAATTCAAATCTGATAAAAAAATGTACATAATCAAACAAAGTAACTAACATATGATGAGACCTATTTTGAAGTAAAATAAATTCTGGCCATAATTTTAAAATAATCTGAGGTTGTCTGGTTTTAAAAACTATGTTTTTAATGCTCTCAATTGCCACCTAATTCTAGTTAATAAATATTATAACTGAACATTTCCTGCTGAACATCCAATGAAACAATCTAAAAAATGTTTTGTTTCTGTTTTTTTTCAATAAGATTATATAGGTAATTGTCACAGATGTTATACATGGATAGCTGCATATTGAAACAACAATTTAATATTTTGAATATTGTTATAGTATTAAATGATACTATATTTATGTTATTCTGTAAGACAGAATATGAAATGAAATTGATTTCATATTCTGAGATGAACATGTAACTACCAAAATTTATACAACTTTACTAAAATTTGAAACAGAACAGCAGTCCAAAGAATGCATGATAAAGTGGACAATGGAAAAATATGTGTCTGAAAACACTGAAATCTATATTTTGTTACAATCTTAAAGATTATTTTTACAAAATGATATGCCATTAGTATACTGTATGATACCATAAAAGTATTCAGAGTGTATGGAAGTATTTCAAATTTATGATGAAAATGTGAATAACAAGAATGCTCACTTTATTATATTTATTGAATATATTAAAAATCATATCCTGTGATTTGAAGTATTTTAAAGGTTAACATTCGAGATTTAGTAATACCTACAATGGAGCAATTGTACATGATAGAACTTGCTGAAATGGCTAAATTCACCTGCTTGATTATAGAAAAAACAATCTAGAATACCTTTATTAGATTGGAGTACCCTTATTATGCTTTTTGCATAAAAATGAAAAAAATGAATTTATTATTTATGGTTTTGATAATTAGACAAGATATAGTATAAAATAAACTCAAATAAAACTCAAACTCAACCTAGACAAGACGGAGTGGCTGTGGGTCTTGCCTCCCAAGGACAATTCCATCTGTCCGTCCATTACCCTGGGGGGTGAATCACTGCCCCCCTCAGAGAGGGTTCGCAACTTGGGCGTCCTCCTCGATCCACAGCTCACATTAGAGAAACATCTTTCAACTGTGACGAGGGGGGGCGTTCGCCCAGGTTTGGCTTGTGCACCAGTTGTGACCCTACTTGGACCAGGAGTCACTGCTCACAGTAACTCATGCCCTCATCACCTCACGGCTCGACTACTGTAACGCTCTCTACATGGGATTACCTTTGAAAAATGTTTGGAAACTTCAGATCGTGCAGAATACAGCTGCTAGAGCAATCATGGGCTTTCCCAAATATGTCCATGTTACACCAACACTCCGCAGTCTGCATTGGTTGCCGATCAGTTTCCGATCACAATTCAAAGTGTTGGTTATGACCTATAAAGCCCTTCATGGCACCGGACCAGATTATCTCAGGGACTGCCTTCTGCTGCACGAATCCCAGTAACCAGTTAGGTCCCACAGAGTGGATCTTCTCCGGGTCCCATCAACTAAACAATGTCACTTGGTGGGACCCAGGGGAAGAGCCTTCTCTGTGGCAGCCCCGGCCCTCTGGAACCAACTCCCCCCAGAGATTAGAATTGCCCCCACCCTCCTTGCCTTTCGCAAGCTACTTAAAACCCACCTCTGCGGTCAGGCATGGGGGAATCGAGATCCTCTTTCCCCCTAGGCCTCTACAATTCTATGCATGGTATATATGTATGTATATTTGGTTTTTATATTAATGGGGTTTTTTAATCATTTTTAGTACTAGATTAGTATTGTACACTGTTTTATTGTTACTGTTAGCCGCTCCGAGTCTCTGGAGAGGGGCGGCATATAAATCCAATAAATAAATAAATAGATAGATAGATAGATAGATAGATAGATAAATAAAACAGACTCATAACATAATTTTAGATAGATAAGCTATATATATATAAAATTGATATTATAACGATGGGAAGAATATTGTAAGCCACTTAAAATATAACATATACAGTATGTAAATGAAGAGTAGCTTCAGTTTCTGCTAGAAAAATCAAAGAAATATGTAAAGAAGTTACTTTCAACCTCCAACACTACAAGTATAAATACATGTAATAATTGTTTACTACCTATAGCAATGATGGTGAACCTTTTTTCCCCCGGGCGTCAAAAGCACGTGCATGCATGCCATTGCGGATGCGTGACTGCCCATATCCTTAATTCAATGGTTGGGGAGGGCGAAAATTGCCTCCCCCACCTCCTGGAGGCCCTTCTGGTGGGAAATAGGCCACTATTTATTTTTTCACAAAAATGGGTCCATGCCCCCTGAGGCCCTCAGGAAGCTGAAAACGCCCTCCCAGGTCCTCTGTGTGAGCCAAAAATCAGCTGGCCAGCCCACACATGCGTGCTAGAACTGAGCTAAGGCAAAGGGCTCATGTGCTGGCAAATATGGCTCTTCATGCCACTTGCAGGACACATAGATTTGCCATCACTGCCTTATAGTGTTAAACCTATGCCTTGTTATCACATATTCCATCCCTTATTTATTTATTTTATTTATTTTATTTTATTGGATTTATATGTTGCCCCTCTCCGAGGACTCGGGGCGGCTCATGTACATAAAAACAGGAAACAATAATAACAATCCAATTATACCTTAAAAACAATTACAATTCTAATTAAAAACTATCAATATCATTCATTCAGCAGTCAAACTAAGCATTCATCAGTCAGGGGGGAAGGTCTAAGGAACCCCAGGCCTGGCGGCAAATATGAGTTTTTAAACTTTTTCGGAAGACAAGGAGGATGGGGGCAGTACGAACCTCTGGGGGGAGCTGATTCCAGAGGGCCGGGCCCCCCACAGAGAAGGCTCTACCCCTAGGTCCCACCAGCCGACATTGTTTGGTCGACGGGACCCTATGGAGACCAACTCTGTGGGACTTCACCGGTGGCTGGGATTTGTGAGGCAGAAGGCAGTCTCAGAGATCATCTGGTCCTATGCCAGATTAGTCAAATCCATAAAACATCAACTTTTCAATTCTTGTACCATGAAAAAAAAACCATTGCTTAACATTGCTTAAAAATGATTTATTTTCACCTTGATCATTTTTTCCCATTAACAATCCTATAATTCCTTACATCAGAGTGAAGTTAGGTCAACTGATGGCAACTAGAGTGTTTACTGGCCAAATGCCCTTCCTGATGCCTCTGTAAAGTTCGCTGCAGCAATTATTTATTGCATGAAGAGAAAATATTGAATTTGCAGCTTCCTGATAGTAAGCAGAGAGCTCCACCTCTAGACCATGGCACTGTTCTTTCACCTGAATCAAATAAATGTCTTATTTCAAGTGGCACCTGTCTCAGCTCCAAAAACAATCTTAGATGACTGACAAAGAACAAAAAAAGCTATTCACATGAGGTGAGGTTGGTGAGAGAAGTAAGATTCAAAATTTTGGAAGCCTCAAAAGATGTAAGACCAGCATTTCCTAATGCTATCAAGCAAGTTATCTACACTGGATAACAAAAAGATATATTAGCTGAATAGCAGAATACTAGTGTGCATATGGAATAAACTTTTTTGGCCAATGGACTCCACAATTATTTATGGTATCAACCCCCCCCCCCCCCAAGAAGAACATAATCTGAAACTTGGAATAAAACAAAGTTTAGAATTTAAAGCCTTGACAATTTAATCTCCTATAACTATATCCAGTAATTTCACCGTTAGCATCACCAGTCATGCTAGGTCAGGAATTCTGGGAGTTGAAGGCCATATGTCCCAGAAGAGCCAACTTTGCCTATCCCTGTACTAGAATAATAATGATGATGATAATAATAATAATAATAATAATAATAATAATAATAATAATAACAACAACAATGACAACGGCGACTACAACAGCAGCAGCAGCAGCAACAAAAACACCCCCCCCCCCTGTTTAGGAAGAATACCCTACACTACTCAGACAGATGGTTATCCAACATCTGCTTAAAAACCTCCAGTGTTGGGGGATTCACAACTTCTGGAAGCAAGTTGTTCCACCCCTCTGACTGTCAGGAAATTTCTCCTTAGTTCTAAGTTACTTCTTTCCTTGTTTAGTTTCCACCGCTTGCTTCTTGTTCTACCCTCAGGTGCTTTGGAGAATAGGTTGACTCCTTCTTTGTGGCAACCCCTGAGATATTGGAACATTGCTGTTATGTCTCCCCTGGTCCTTCTTTTCATTAAACTAGCCATGCCCAGTTCCTGCAACTATTCTTCCTATATTTTAGCCTCCATTCCTCTAATGATCTTTGTTGCTCTTCTCTGCACTTTTTCTAGAGTCTCATTGAGTGCAGTGGTTAGCCAATTTTGAATTTATCTGGAGGTGTTGCTGTCCATTTTTCTAGGTAATAGGTTATGGTCTACTTTGTCAAAAGCCTTACTGAAGTCCAAGTAAATCACGTTGACAGAATTCCCCTGTCCACTAATTTTTTCACTTTGTCAAAGAATGCTATAAGATTAGTCAGGCATGATCTGTTTTTGACAAACCCATGTTGGCTTTTGGTTGTTACTTTGTTTGCTTCTAGGTGTTTGTTGAGTAAGAACTATTTAATAACATCGCTAATATCCAATAAGCAGACTCAGAAAATAGAGTAGTGTCATAGCAAGAATTGTCAATCAAAGTAGGAATTTACCATGATTAACGTATTTACAAATTACTTAAAGAATGAAAAGTGACCTTAACAGGGAAGGCAGGACCTTGAAAAAGTTGACAGAATTTAAACCATTTATACAGAACCATGATAATTCACTGAAACAAACTTACAAATTGTCACTGAAATATAACATGGAGATGGAACAAATTAAAATTGCATGATAAAAAGAATGCAAAATTTCAAAGTAATCTCAGTGGAACAATGCAAAAGCTATAGGTTAAAAAAAATCACTCCAAGCTATGACCTAAGGGGAAATTGGTATAAATATTTCATAGATGGTAAACCTATCAATGTTAGCCAAGGTGAACAAATAATAATAATATAAGTTGGAAACCCTCAATAAGGAATCCCCAAAATGAAGGATCATTTTATCCCATGTGGTGATTATGCATTAAAGTCTAAAACATATTGGAACAGTATATATAAAACACATAGTAAAAATTTAAAAATACCCTATGTACTGAAATTTATTCATTTTCAATTTATTATAGCCAAATGTCCAAACTGTTATAAATATACTGTAGTCTACATTTTGGCATTAGATAAAACAATGAAAATGAAAGTTGGGTGATGATGCATGATTGGGAGACAAAAAATTGTAAATATGACAGCACGTACACTACACATAAATTTAATCAAATTTAAGTATGACTTTTTCCTTAATATACAACATGATGTTAGTTTCAGATATTTGGGACATGATTTCTAGGAAAGTGTCAAGAGACCAATTAAAAACAACAGATAAAATACTTTAAAAGATATAAGCAAAAACCTCCAATGTTTGATATTAAATATTAAGCATATAGCATAAATATTTAAGTAGTTAGCATTAGTGATTGGGGGGAAAGAAAGATGGGAAGGGAAGAATATGCCACCAATTTCTCCTTAACAATATTTTAACTTGTCTTCTATTTTTCATTTTACTTTTGTGACTATTTTTTTTTTACTCTTTAAGCTGATCAGGTACAGCGGTGGACACAGAAATGGAAACACCTTGAAAAATCATCAAAATATCTTTTAATATGGTTTTAGTCCACCTTTTGCAGCAAATACAGCCTCAATTCTCCAAGGTATTGATTCATACAAATTGTGAATTGTTTCCAAAGAAATTTTAGCCCATTCTTCAGTTAAAGCACCCTCCAGTTCTTTTAGAGATGATGGTGGTGGAAATCGTCTTCTTACTTGAATCTCTAAAATTGACCATAAATGCTCAATAATGTTGAGGTCTGGTGATTGTGATGGCCAAATGAGATGCTGAACTTCATTAGAATGTTCTTTGTGCCATTCTTTAACAATTCTTGCTCTATGGATTGGTGCATTATCATCTTGAAAGATGGCATCCCCCTCTGGAAACAGTTTTGAACCATAGCATGAATTTGGTCAGCCAAAAGTCCTAAATAGTGATATCTGTTAATTCTTCCATGAAGGGAAATCATTGGCCCGGCAGATTTCCAAGAAATAGCACTCCAGATCATCACTGAACCCCCACCATGTTTGATGGTTGGGAGAAAGCAGTCTGGATGAAATGATTCTTTTGGCTGTCTCCAAGCATAAACAGGGCTGGAGGTCGGAAAAAGGGTAAACAATGATTCGTCAGAGAAAATCATATTTTGCCACTGCTTGAGGGACCATTTCTGTTGGCTTCTACACCACTCTAAACACTTTGAAACATTTATATTAAAGAGCAGAGGTTTTCTAATTGCAGCTCTTCCATGGAATCCAGATTTGTGAAGCTCCCTTTGAACAGTTTTTGTGGAAACTGGGTTCTGTATGTGTCTATTGAGCTCTGCAGTGATTTTAGGAGCTGTGGTCTTGCGATCCACTCTAACAATTCACTTTAGCGTCTGACAGTCTCTCTCAGACAACTTCGACTTTCGACCAGACCTGTGCTTGGCTGAGGATGTTTTCCCTTCTCTTTCAAAAGCAGTCATTACTTTTGAGACATTACTTCTTGAAACGCCAAACATTTTGGCATTTTCTGTTACACTAGCGCCTGCCATTCGAGCACCAACAATTTGGCCTCTTTGAAAGTCTGAGAGGTCTGCCATTTCTAAAAGGTTATAACCAATTTCCTTAAATTTCTGTTAAAAAAAAAGGTAGTTTACAAAAACATATCAAATAACAGAATGAAACAAAAAACATTAAAATGTGTCAAGTTTTGATTGATTTGAACATGTTCAAACATTATGATGCCAAAAAGTCAAGTGTTTCCAATTTTTTGTCCACCCCTGTATAATTATGATGATGATTGATAATTATTAATGATGAGGAGGATGGATGATGGATGATTAAGCAACTATAGAACAGAACAGAACAGAATGGAATTTTATTGGACAGGTGTGATTGGACACACAAGTATTTTGTCTTGGTGCATGTTCTCTCAGTGTACATAAAAGAAAAGATAAATTCATCAAGAATCATAAGGTACAACACTTAATGATAGTCCAGGTACAATAAGCAATTAAATCATATTAGGAACAAGTCAATATACTGTATATCACTAAGTAATCAGTAATATATCAGTAAGGGGTTTATCCTGCTCCAACCCATAACTTATCTTGATTAGCTTTGTTTTGGCAGCCTTTCTAAGGTCCAGAAGTCAAGCTTTTAACTGGATGTCTGATGTGAAAGCTATTCCAGGGAACTGGCATCCAAAAGCCCCTACAAATCTTCTTTGGTAGGTAAAGGACCAGACTAAAAAGCAGGAAATTGTAAGTTCTAGTCCCTTTCTTTGGCATTAAAGCTAGTTGTGTGCACCAGTCACTCTTTCAGTCCAATTCCTCTCACATGTTATGAGTAAAATAGGAGAAATAAGTATAAGGTACATTTACTATCTTAAGTTATTTATAAACATAATAAAGGCAGGAATAAAATAATAATAAAATAAAATAATAAGGCAAAGCAAAACAATGTTTATTAAAATAAAATATAATGAAATAAAACAAAACAAAACATAACATAACATAATAAAACAAAACAAAACAAAGTTCTGCAGATATCTGAGTGCCAAACCAAATTAGATTTTAAGTCAAAAGCAACAATTTGAAGTGTGTCCAAAAGGCTAACTAATGTTATTATTGTGTGTGTAGCAGTGCCAATACACTAGCTGCTGTAATTTGCATAAACATCATCTTCTGAGAAACTTTGAAAGCAACCTCCTGAAGGGTGCAATCAAATAACACAATTGGGCTGTGTGAATGATCCATGATTCAGGATCCCAGGGCCATGTTCCCCATGAAGAGTTGCAAACGGCTTACCATGAATGTATATTATAAAAAATACAGTATGTGCCAAAACAGGCACATATGGGAAAAATGCATAAATAATGTACATAATGTAAATAATAGTTCATTTTGAAAATATTAACTGCAGAAAATATCTTAGGAACATGCAAAATGAAAAAATATAGCAAGAGTAATTACTATAAAATAAATGCAAATATTATTTTTCCAAATTAAGAAGAGTGGTATAGAAATGACAGAATTAAAATTTGTGAAAAACAGACATTTTTATATTACACTTTATATTACAAAAACAATCATTTTTATATTACACTTTTTGTTTCAGGTTTCATTTAGGAGATCAAATTTGAATCAAGACTAGGAATGCAATTATGGGGTTAATTGATATTGTTACTGAATCTGCTTTAGAATATAAATATTTGCTGTATGGTTATTACTTATCATCACTGCTAATATAATTTAATGGACTGTTACATGCCAAAAGATGGGCAGGCTATAAATAATTAACTAATAGAAGTATATCTTTTGTAATGTTAAATTGGAAAGTTGACGTACGGCCAATTGAAAGTATGAGATCATTTCCCTTATTGTAAACCTGTGTGAGTCTACACAAGTGTAGCTCATACTAAGGTGGACAACATGTAGACATCCAGCCCCTTTGTACAAGGTATTAACATGTTTTCATATCATATATCCAAAATATACCACCACAATTGCCAAAAATTAGCAATGAGATTTCTTTCTGTTTGACATTCGAGAAATCTATACTAAAATGTAATGTTCTTGTGAAACCCCATACTCTTGAAAAAAAAAGAGAAGAAATGAACATTGCCATCCTCTCCTACATCTATAGCTATATATCAGTGTCACACCCACTCAATTCTTGTCTTCCTGCAACTTGGTTTGCATCATCATCCCCACTGTACTTCATCAAGTTTTGGCCCAAGGGAAAAGGAAAGCAATCCATTTTATAGGATGACAGCTTAACCATGAGGCACGTCTCTCTTCAGGAATCAAAGACTACCTTTGCTAAGTGAATAAAATGAACATTTCAAAATGGAGAGTAAAGGCATAATAATAGCACTGTAGAAATCTCCAGAGCTGAAACTGATCAGAGGAAGTTATTGTACTATTTTAGCAACTCCATGAGCCTCCCTCAGAAGATTTCTGATTAGCCTCCTTCGACAAATGTAACTGTGAGGAACATGGCATATATTGTTGTTTGCAGTTAGTTAGTTATTCAACTTAATTTGTCCAGCGTGATCAGGCTATTTTTGTTTCACAGAGACTATTCTTTTCATTCCACATACAATAATGTAATTTAATTTAACAGAATATTTATCTGACCTGAAAGTGCCTCTTACACAGACTGAGAGCTCTTGTCATTCAGTGGATAAGTCCTCTTTTTGTAAAATCTATGTGAAATATGTGGCAGAAGGTTTCCAGTAATAGATAGTTTCTTGGAGACACTTGATTTTATGCAATGGTTGTTATTTTGCTCCATAATGTATCCCATAAGGATACATATTTATAATTTCATTGTCATGAATAAATAACACATGTATTATGCTAGTCCCAAATTCAAAAGAAGTGGGTACCTGCAAAATTATTAGGAAACTAATTGAAGAAAATTTCTTGCCCCTCCACTCAAAAAACCCTCCTATTTATTATTTATTTATTTTACTTTTTATTTATTTGTTTTGTAAAGTACATATTGGTGGTATACAGAGATATAATAATATTTATCTACATGATACTAGTAAAAGAGAAACATTAGGTCAGGGGATGGAAGGCACTCTGGTGCACTTATGCACGCCCCTTTTAATGACCTCTTAGGAATTGGGAGACAATAAAAGTGGATAGTCTAAGGGTAAAGTTTTGGAGGTTAGCTGATGATACTACAGAGTCTGATATTTATTTATTTATTATTTATTTATTTATTTAGATTTGTATGCCGCCCCTCTCCGCAGATAGTGATTTCCATGCATCAACTATTCAATGACTAAACAACTTAACTACTACACTTAACTAAAGGTTACTAAACTAGACAAGCTTTATAGATTCCATGGTAAATTTGGGACTTGAAATCAGTTCAAAAGATACCCTGAAGAAGAGTAAATGCTGTTAATAGAATTCCAGTTACTTCCTATGGTGTAAAGATGTGTTGCATTTCAGTAATTAGGGGAAAATATTCTGAACATGCATAAGATTGTCCCAACGGCATAATTCCACTAATTCCATTAGCTTGTATTAATATGAAACTACTACACCCAGTAAAGGACAGCCATTCGCGGCCCTACTGGAACAGTCCAGGTGGGGAGCACACATACGCGCACCCTTCAGCTTCCTGTGTATGCACAGAGTCGTGGCCTGAAGCAGTCCCAGCCAGGAGCCACCAGTGGAAAGAAATCCTCCAGGAAGGAGAGTTACTCGTCAAGGAGATGACACTCCCCGGTCACCCCCCATTGCCCACTTGCCAGAGTCTCCTCAATGAGCTGCTCATATCCTGGAGGATATCTTCCCATAGGTGGCTCCTGGCTGGGACTGACTGCCACCACCACTGTGCTTTGCAGGACCCAGACCCACCGGATGAGCACCACGCCCACTGGATGAGCGCCATGCTCTCTGGGCCCACTGCGGGGGCAGCTGCAGGGCTGGCTCCTGTGAGGCGCGGCAGCAGTGGTCAATCCCAGCCAGGAACCACCAGTGGGAAGAAATCCTCCAGGAAGGAGATCAGCTCGTCAGGGAGAGGACGCTCCCCATCGACCCTGCTGCCCACTTGCCTAAG
The DNA here is from genome assembly GCF_031021105.1 of Erythrolamprus reginae. Lineage (NCBI taxonomy): Eukaryota > Metazoa > Chordata > Lepidosauria > Squamata > Dipsadidae > Erythrolamprus > Erythrolamprus reginae. The sequence goes on from NC_091954.1 coordinate 81,156,700, forward strand.
TCTCCCTAATGAGCTGCTATCCTTCTGGAGGATTTCTTCCTGCGGATAGCTCCTGGTCGGGACTGACCACTGCCGTGCTTTGCAGGATCCAGCCCCATGGCCACTGGCCATCAGCAGCGGCAGAGGCACCCCACACCCACTGGATGAGCAGGGGCCACCTAGCGGGAAGTGCCGTTGCTGCTGGCTGGGGCGGTGAGATTTGGCTGCTGCATATGTGCAGAAGCTGAATCTCACATGCACGACCAGCAGTGATGGAACTGTTGCCCATCCTGCCCACTACTGACTACATCTCTGTGGAACATGGTGGTTCAATTACTAAGACACTGAGCTTATTGATCAGAAAGTCGAGAGTTCAGTGGTTCGAATCCCTAGCGCTGCGTAATGGAGTGAGCTCCCGTTACTTGTCCCAGATTTGGGCAACTTAGCAGTTCAAAAGCATGTAAAAAATGCAAGTAGAAAAATAGGGATCACTTTGGTGGAAAGGTAACTTCGCTCCATGTGTTTTCGGCATTTAGTCATGCCAGCTACATGACCATGGAAATGTCTTTAGACAGCACTGGCTCTTGGGTTTAGAAACAGAGATAAGCACCACCCTAGAGTCAGAAACTACTAGCACACATGTGTATGGTAGCATTTACCTTACCACCTCCCTTATTAGTTAGGGTAGAATTTAAGTTTGCTCTGCAAAGAAGAGGGATTCCACCATCACCTTCATGAATCAGTATCTCTTTTGATTGATTGATATATAGTAAACATCGAAAAAATGTACAAGATGGTCTCCAGCTGAAATGATGATTCCTATAAAAGTCCAATTCAGATCCTGGTGACCTGCATTCTTGTTGGATAGCAACAGAAAATATCCCCAGAAAATGTTATCAACGTCTCAGTCTAATCTGGAAATTTCTGATAACCTCTCATCTAGATATTAAATATTTGCAATCCTGCTTTTAGCAGTAACTGCTCTTTCCATAAGACTTGCATTATATACTTTTTTAAAAAATTACTCCATGAGATAAAATCTAGAATGGATTTGCTAATTTATAATTTATTGGAAAATTTGCTCCTGTTAGTTTATCGAGGTGGAAAAGGGAATCTCACACTCACAAAGAACTTATGAGAAATATATTTTATTATAATTAGTGCTATTAGTAGAGATTGTCTTTATCTACTGCACATTAAGAGGTTCAGATAAGAATGACAGGATGAATGTTTCATAAATGATGTGTCTTTGGTCCTGGTTCTTACAATTTGTCTTTATTCTATCTGTGTGTTTGTGTGTGTGTGTGTGTGTGTGTGTCTCTCTCTCTCTCTCTGTGTGTGTGTGTGTGTGTGTGTCTGTGTGTATGAAGCCTGTACAATATGGCTTTGATTTACTTTAAACAGCAATGTTGTAGTATATAAGAATATAGCAGTACTCAATGTAGACTCTGGTTTGGCTTGAGAAGGTATTTGTGTCACTTGAGTGTGGAAATCAAGACTTGAAATTACCAAGGCAGCATACTAAATACATGTAGCATATCTAAAAAGCTATGGAACTGTTTAAAAGGAGACTTCTATGTTATCCTGATTCTATGTCAAAATTGAAGACTGAAATGTTCAAATGGCCCTTTGAAGGGGACTTCACTAGCAGCACCTGGCTGTTACCTAGCTCCCTTCCTACACATGGAAGCAGTTTGTACTTTACTTAATTTTTCTTAATTTTTGATATTTTTTATAAAAGGTGCATTATATCATGTGTGGGGTTGTATTTACCTAGTTTGAAAAGGTCCTGAAGACCAGCTTGTTTTTATTTTGTCCTAATACATAAAACTATACAATTTAAAGACAATGTACTTCCTTTTTCATGTGACTTAGCAAATATGTTTGCACATGTATATACATGCAGACATCAACTAAGAATAATCAAAAATTATTTAAATGAAGCAGGTTCTTATAACTTAAATTAATATCATAATAACTGTGCTAATTTTGTATTCCTAGGATTATCAGTATATTTTCATATAACGAGAGGTTTATAAGATATTTTGTTCTAATTTTATTTCACTCCTAGAACTACTTGGACTTGGAGTTGAGAACCTTCTAAAAGTGATTGAAAAGAGATTGATTCTTCTATTACGTTTATTTGTTTGTTTTTATTGGGGGTATTCTTCTACATCAATATCATTCATATGCCATCATCATTTTCATCTCATCTATGCCATTGCAGACATTTTTGTTCATTAAGGCAAACATTTCACAACTATGCAAAGCAGAGAGGTAATGATAGAATGAACACAATTTGTTGTGAGTGCTCCTTATCCGCCTCAGGTCATGTCAGATTCTGGGAGGATGAGCCAGGCCCCTCTGGATACCCTGGGTCATGGGGGTTGCCAGCTGATGCAGAGAGTGAGAGTGAGGGAGAAAGTGACCTGAGTGAGCCTGATGATCCACTTGAAGGGGCTGATATGACAATGGGGAGTGGTCCCAGTCAGAGGATGAAGAAGACATTAGAGTGGAAAGTCAGTGGATAGACCCTCGCTATAGAAGATTGCTGAGAAGGCGAGAGGAGTTGCATAGTAAAAGGTATTAGGGTACAAACTTAACCTCTTTGGGGTATGATGTCACTTCCAGGCAGTATAAAGGTAAAAGATTTAGGAAAATTGGGTGTGGAGTTTCAATATGAGCCGGGGTGGCGCAGCAGGTAGAGTGCTGTACTGCAGGCCACTGAAGCTGACTATAGATCTGAAGGTCAGCGGTTCAAATCTCATCACCGGCTCAAGGTTGACTCAGCCTCATGTTCCAAGGTGGGTAAAATGAGTACCCGGATTGTGGGGGCAATAGCCTAGCTCTGTTAAAAAGTGCTATTGCTAACATGTTGTAAGCCGCCCTGAGTCTAAGGAGAAGAGCGGCATAAAAATCAAATAAATAAATAAATAAGTAAGTAAGTAAGTAAGTAAGTAAGTAAGTAAGTAAGTAAGTAAGTAAGTAAGTAAATAAGTAAATAAGTAAATAAGTAAATAAGTAAATAAGTAAATAAGTAAATAAGTAAATTAAATAAGTAAATAAGTAAGTAAGTAAGTAAGTAAGTAAATAAGTAAATAAGTAAGTAAGTAAGTAAGTAAATAAATAAATAAATAAATAAATAAATAAATGTCATTCAGTGGAAGAGATGTGAGACTGGGGGATGTGATTGAACAAGGCTTTAAAACCATGATTTCTGCCTCAATAAAAGGCATTCTCTGCTGGATGACTTTTGCCCAGGAGTGCAGTGAGCAAATTCATATACTTAAATGATAAATGGACTTTGTTACCTAAGGAATGCTGCTTAGGCTGAGTTTGGTGCCTTTCCTGGACATTGTTTATGCTTCGCTCCAAAGAGAAATAACTCCTTTTCCCTGGCCATTTAAAATCTGCTTTTCATTATGTGTGCTTATATCGATAAAGGGCTTGATTTATTCATAAAATAAAGGATTTTTGAGTTGGGGGGTTTTACTCCAAGGGCTGTGCACAGAACACAACTGGCTCAAGAAATTTCCCCAAATATGTTTGAAATCTGAAATAAAAAGGAAAATGGTTTCCATTGTGAATGCTTTTGTATGTCATAATAACTGAGTGCAGGGGCTTTCTTAAACAGCCCACTCTTCAGTTTTGTCTGATCATTTCTTCATACTTATTTGTATAACTGATTTTGTGAAATGCTTTCACAGTGAAGCCCATTATGAAGTATTGCTTCTTCATCAATATTCTGCCAGCAGCAAATGAGTCATTTCGTTAATGATGGAGAATACCGTGAAACAGCAAAGCCACCTAAATTGCTTCATTGATTTCAATAGGACCACATTACTTTACATGTTATCTGACAAATTTACTGAATTTAACCATAATATTGCTCCAGTATGTTTATTATTTGCAGCTTTAGTTTTACTGTAGAAGATTCTTACATTACAATGTTTACTTGTGTTGTGGCTAGCTCTGGCCCAGCTCCTGCCCCAAGGACTGTGGATGTGGGGGAGACATCCACATGCTGCAGGCCTGTTTTCCCCCCGGTGGAATCTGCTGATGAAGGCTCCTCTGACCAAGAAGACATGAGTGACAGGGAGGAGAAGAGTGTGGCAGACAGCTCAGAAGGAGATCAATTATCTAGCTCCTCCTTGGATTCAGAACAAGAGTTAATGATACAGCCACGCATGAGGAGAGCGATGCATAGGCAACAACAACTGAGAGATTATTATCAAACAAAATGAGGCCACCTGTGGTTGGGTGGGGCTGTGGTAATTAGTGAGGCTGCTATAAATAGCAGCCTGTGGGTTTGGCCATTGTGGAAGATTATCTGATCGTTGTGGTTCATGACTGCTTTACTGACTTTGACCTTTTGTGTGCTGATTTTTCCCTGCTTTGAAACTAAACCAGAGCAAAGTGTGTTTCACTTTGTGAAAGAAGAAGGACTGTGAATTGCCTCACAGCTGCAAGCTAAGTATCACAGAACTGATAAGGGGCTTGTACCAATTACCAGTTTGTTTGGAGATGAGTGCTCTTTGCTATACCAAAAGAGGACTTAGTTTAAATGAATTTTCATTATAAAGAACATTGTTTTGAATTTTCAAACGTGTGTTTGTGTCTGAAATTTGTACCTGTGAATTTTTGGGAGGAGTGTACCAGAGAGCCCGACAGAACAACTCGATATAGTAAATGTCAGATGTTCAGTATCATATGGGTTACTATCCTTTACAAAACCAATATTAGTGAAAAGATAGCAGGGAGACATGTAACATGCCACTAAATGTAATTCCTAAGAGTATATCCTCTTTGTTAAAACAACTTAAAGCATAGTTTGAAAATGTACTATGTAAGGCTTCAAAGGATTTTTATTACTTTGATAAGGATTCATGAATAACATCTCTTTGAAAATGCTATGCAAGGCAGCTTAGCGCCTCAACTTCTAAAAATGGCCTTGTTGTCACTAGGCTGACACCCCAAGGCCCTCTTCAGTACTTTTCAGTTCTTCTATGCTTTCAAAATCTAACTGGATAAACATCGCTATTTCTTCAAAGTATTTGAATTGCCAAACGAGATGTCAGAGTGACCCATAGCAGTCTAATGCAGAGAACCACTGTGGTAAGAGCATAGTAAGAACATTACTACACAGTAAGAGTCTTACTAAAATGACAGGAAGATCTTCCATAGCAAATTATTTTTAAAAAACTCTTTATCTTTGAAACAAAACTTTTTTTTCATATTTTTCATTAATGGACAGAATTCATGGTAATTGCTGCTTTTATTATATAGCTAGTGGCCATTTATATTGCAGAAGAGACGGAGTAACGACTCGGACACCAGAGCTGGATTTAAACTTGGGTCATTTTTATTATAATAAATTTGCATAATTTATTAATTAAATTAGCATGAATTAGCATAAATTTGCATAAATCAACATATTCAACTATGACCCGGAAACAGTGGACCTGCAGGGTCAAACAAACACTTCCGGGGCGGAAATGACGTAAAAGGTCAACATTCCTGGGCAACTAAGGGCGTAGTCGATGCTGGTCCAGGTGAGGGACCTCTCCCTCACCTGAGACCCTGCCATGCACTCGCATGAGGGGGGTCCCGCCGGCTCACCCCTACCCTGGGACTTCAATAGCGGGACCCAAAGACAGGTTCCCCCCAAGTGCGCAGGTAGCACCCACCATGGGCTTGGAGAGAACCTGTCAATCATCCCCAAAGATGCCCAAGGGAGAACGCGCAGTTGCTGAGCCACCACCCAGATTTCCGCCCCTAACCTGCCTACCCAAATGACCAGAGGTAAGCCAATTAACCTAATTAAATGCAAACACCCCCTAACCGCACATCCATCTCCCCAGTGTGGAATGGGCGAAAAAACAGCCCGGCCTAATGGGCGAGGCTGCAAAAAATTCCCATTCGGCCCCCGAGGGCGACCCACCAGGCACACTGCAAAATAGGGAAGGGCGGGTGGGTGTCTGCTCGTGAGCTGGGTCCGGGGCGAAAAGGCCTGCTTCCAGGCCTGCTGCCCTTAAATAGGGCCAGTAGGCCCCACCCGGACCCGACGTCATGCCCAGCCACGTGGGCAAAGCATTCCCGGCCAAAATCTCGCCTCGCGAGATTTCGGCCGAAAACAAGATGGCGGCCGCCATAGGAAGGGTCCGAGTCTGCCCGGCACTTCCGCAAAAGCGCCGTGGGGCCGGTAGGTCAGCCGGCGATATTTCTAGCATCATTTGAGTAGTTGTTGAAAATAATGTCTGCTCTTATAATAAATAAAAAAGAATGGTTAGGATCAGTTCCAGTGTTATGTAGTAAAAAAACCCACACAGAACAAACCCACATACATTTACACACATCTTGTCAGCCTGCTAGCATGCAAATTAAATAGAATAAGCTCACTCATACAATATCTGGCTTAAAAATATATTTATCTTGGGACAATTCCAAGCAGGGAGTCTACCTCTCACTCAAATCTTATGTCTGCACAACTTTAAAGGAAAAGAGCTTGAGTGACTGTTCAATTTATAGTTGATAGGACAGAAATTAATTTATTTATGGATATCATTGAGAAAGACAACCAAACATACTTCCTTTCAGGTACAGAAAGATTTTAGCTAGTCTGCGCTGATTGCTTTCTGGTAAGAACTTTATTGTTCTACCCTCTCAGTTTTGCAGCAAAAATCCCTTCCCCTTTAATAATAATAAAAAAGCAAAGTAAGACTGCAAGCCTTTTGAATACTTTCATGGTTATCATATATATGTGTGCAAGTTGTCGTATACAGTGGTACCTCTACTTAAGAACTTTTCTAGATAAGAACCGAGTGTTCAATATTTTTTTGCCTCTACATAAGAACCATTTTTTACTTAAGAACCTGAACCCAGAAAAATTTCCCAGGAAATTTAAGAGTGGAATGAAGGCCTGGCCAGTTTGCTGCAATTCCCCCTTTAATCCCGGCCATCTTGGGCCATCTGGGCTGCCAGAGGAGTCTTTCGGTGGCACTTAAGGAGGGTTTGGCAGCCCAGAGTGAACAGAGCATTTTCCTTTCTCTGGGTGCTTAGAGAAGGAATAAACCACTTCGCTGTGGTAACTCCCTCGCACAGCCTCCCATACACCTGGCATGAGGTTGCCTCCCAGAGCATCTGGGCATTCAAAGGCAAAGGGGGGCGCTCACCTCACCTTCTTCCTTTGGAAGCGACTGCCCTCCTCTTCTTCCTCCTCCTCCTCCCACCCAAATTCCGAGCTTTTATTTCTTTCCTGGTGGGTTTGCACGCATTATTTGCTTTTACATTGATTCCTATGGTGGAAAATGCTTCTACTTAAGAACGTTTCTACTTAAGAACCTGGTCACGTAAATTCTTAAGTAGAAGTAATTAATACAATAAGCATCATAAACAAAATGCCTGAACTGCTCCTCTTAGTAAATATGGCTATATTATATTTGTTATGTTTGACAGTTAGAACAATCTATCCATCTGATTAGTCTCAAGCGGCCGCCAACAGTGGCCACTGATTAGTTGAGACAAATACCGCCAAAAAATAAAGAGCTGTCACATTCTTCCCGCCATTTTAAAAAGGTATAAATAGCGGAATGGTTTACCGGCATTTATGTAGAGTTTCTGTGGTATTAGTTATTGGTTATCGTTACAGGGCTTGTTCTAATAAATACAAGTTAAGCTGCAATGGACTCAGTGTGTTACTGACCTAATATTGGCGACGAGGGCGCTCAAATCTTCGCACAACTCTACTCAACATGAAGTCCTCTATGGCTCAAGCGCCGGAATTCTTCAATCAGGAGAAAGAGACATGGACAATGTATATGTCCAAATTTTGAATTTTTCTACAAGCAAGCAATCTGTATAACGCATCAGACGACAGAAAAAGTATTTGTCTGTGAAACATGACTGAACGCAACCCTCCCTGACTCCATTATCACAGTAAGAGACTATCATGTTTACCAGTCCGATTGCAAAATCCATAGAGGATACGGTGTTGCTATATTCTATAAAAAGTCCCTAAATCTAAAAATTATTCAAGTTACACAGGAGCTTGGTCTTCCGGAGACCATCATCTGTGAACTGTCCTTAAATACCACATTTCAATTCTTATTATGTTAGAGCCTCCAATTATGACATTGTATGTGTGAACAAGTTAACTTTTCTACAAACCTGGGCAGATTCCTGCAACTTTTTTGGTGACTGTAACCTTCCTCTTATTAATTGCCCTCTAAACAAATGTGCAACTGAACCCATACCTCACCCCATTCCTAAGAGGTCTGTAAGGGGTGTGCATAAATAAACCAATGTACCTACCATCCCTTTCCTAGCGTACCCTTTTATATGTATCTATTTCATGTGTTAATAACCATGTTTATACCTATATCTGTTATCTAATACATGCTTGTCAAAATAAATAAATAAATAAATAATGGTACCTTGGCATGACAATTATATATTTCTTCTCCATAAACCACATAGGATACCAGGAACTCCAGGCCAGAAAACTCAGGCCTGTTCATCAAAACAGAGAATTTTGCAAATCTTCCATAGTTCTGCAATTTTTTTTAAAAAAAATCCTACTTAAAAACTGAAGCTCCATATTTGTGGAAGTTTGTTTTTTTTACTGCAAGGATAGTATAGTGGTAAATACCCAGAAATTGCACTATTTAATCTGTCTGAATTTGCAAAAAAAGGGGTTGGGTTGGGGATAATGCTGTTAACATGCATGCTTACCAAAATTAACAGAAGAGTGTGATTATTTTACTTTGTGATGACCTACAGGACTCCAATATTTCAAGACAAATAATCATTCTGTTCACTTGTAGAGCCAGTGATCTGCTATAGAGCATGCAGTGAATTCTTCATTTCACACTTTGTACTCAACCTAGTCATTTGATATTTTCCCCGCATAGATATATTTCTGACCAAACTGGGTGAAAGGGAGAAAACAGACAATGTGGCCATTAACCCCCATTGAAAGATTTAAAAATACACAAGATAAATGAATGCTAGCTACTATAAAAGTTCTCTGTTTTTCTTCTAACAGATCATCCTAAACCCCAAATTTAACTTTGATGAATAAATTTTGGTATATATCCAACACATGATTTTCAGGATAATATAATTGAAATCCTTTGCCTTAGAAAGTCATTATCTCTGTGACTCTCTTAGAAATGAATTACGACTTGTTGGGTTTGTTGTGATATGCTTGGTCTAGATAAATTTTCTTCAAGAAACAAAAATGTAAAATAATTCTCTCAGTCAGTTCCTCTTATAAACACTCATCAGGTAGAAAGCATTGCATCATATAAATCTGCATACTGGCTAGACTTCAGTCAGCCCATAATTCTGGTTAACTAAACCCTTCTCAGGAATGAGAATGGATGATGGATTTCCTCTTACTGAACTGCAGGGAGATTTTGGGGCAAATGGTACCAATTCTAAACAGAATTCTTTTCATCTCTTTGCAATAGAGTTTACAGCTGGGATTAAACAAAATGGGTTAATTATGAACGGTGCCTTGAGCTCTTCTATTCATTCAGTCAATCTCTTTGGAATGGAACTGCATGATTTTAGCTTTCCCTCTGCATTCCTGGAGACTGATGTATGAACATTACTAGTCAGAACAAAATGCAATGCTGAGCCATTTTCTCATTTCTTGATTGTGTGTGTGTGTGTGTATGTGCAATGGGTAGGTGGGTGCACAAAAGTTAATTTAACTGGCAGAGTTTTCACATAGAAGAAATGGAGCTTAAATACAGTACTCATTATAAGAATGTTAAAAATGAAGGATTCTTTCCAAATTGGTAGGTTTTTTTCTCTTTATATGAAAGTTCTTCCTGGGCAGCTACTATCATACAGTAAAATTAACACTCTCCTTTAAATAATTGTGGAACCTTTGTAGCAAGTTGTCCCCCCACCCCACCCCTTTAATGTGCCAGAATAAATCAGAGTGCTTAATTGTACACAATTTATTCGAGGTTGTTTGTTGTGCAGAGCATGGAAGTATAATTTAGAGCCAAAGTTCTCACAGTAAACAATTCCCTGTTAAAATCACTCACTCAGTGTATACTTGGGAATTCTATGTAAATAAGAGCTTTCTGTGGAGTCCTTGGTGCTTTCCACTGTTCAACCCTGAACTACAATTATTCTCTTTATTGATAAGACCTTTCTAAAAAATTAGAAAGAGTTTTCCTTTAAAAAAAAAGATATTACCCAAGTACATACAAAACATAATCAATCATTTTTTCAGTTGTCTTCAGAGTTTGAAGAAGTTATAATAGGTATCACCAGCTATGCCATGGATATTATAAAAGAGGAATAGAAATATTTATTATGCAGTTAGGCCAATGAAATAATAGTTTAAATGAAAGTTTTTGTAGTAACTAATAGTTTTACCATGATAATTAACTGCAACCAGAGGAGCACTTGTTCCTTTGTTTTGTAGTATTTGTTTATGGAAAAATGTAATTCTTATTTTGTTTAAAGATGCTTAAATATTTTATTCAGCCAATAAATATGCTGTTGAGTATGATTGGAGTTGAAGTCCAACATATCTGGCAGCCATCAAGAACACCAATCACATTAAGAGCTTCTAGATAGGCTTTAATCTGGATTCCCTTGATACATGATCACTTCTTATTCTAGGATTCTCTGATTAGGTGTTAATTTTTTATCTTGTCTTCATTCAGGATCCTCTACCATTTAAATAGCACATAATCTTTATTTTTTTTCCTTGCAGCAATCCTGACTGTAAGGTGTGCTATAAAAGAATGATTGTCCCTGGAAACCTCAATGACTGAAAGTGAAATTGAATTGGGTCTCCTGAACTATGTGCAGCATTTTCATTGCTTTCTAACATTGGCTTTCTATGTAACATGTAACATGCTAGGGCCAAGAGATCTTTCAACAACTGGGTCACTCAAACACCATCCTATGCAATCTATCTGTATGTTCTGAGGCAGGATAGAAATGGTTGTGTTTATGCTTTATAATTCTATTTTTTTTTTCATATTTTTTTTTCGGGGGAAAAAGTTAGAATGCACTGGAGAGCTAAAATTAACCACACAAATTTATTTCTACAGTCATGGCTTCATCAAGCCACAGGAGTCAAGCTCTCAAACGGCCATCTACTTCTCTCTCCAGCTGGGTCCTCTGTGGCTATTTTGAAAGCTCAAAATATCTTTCCTATTATCGAGCTTGAACAATTTTGCCATTGCTTACCTTTGTGCCGTTTCCTGAAGCTTCTGAGATTATTGTAGCCAGCAGGGTCTTAATCTGACAGGAATCAGCTGTTTTGCAGCCTCAGCGCACTTTCCAGACATCATCTGCTGAAGAGGCATCATCCTAAAGCGAATGGAGCAGCATTTCAGTTATGGTAGCCATTTTGAATAAATTATCTACCCGACAGATATTATTGTGCCGGTGGCCCTTTTGCATACATGAATTTTCCGTCTGCCATTTTGAATCTCATTATAATATGTTAATATCATTAAAGTTCACAGCTGAATTCCGGTGGAGCAGAGAAGCAGCCTGACAGCCTCTCATTGCTGATAAAACACATATAATGGCTGAGAGGGTTTCTAAGCCCTGCAAAGCCAAAAGCAAGTCTGCCTCATGCCAGGACGAGGGAGAAGAGGCTTCCTCATTCTCTGTGCCCCCACATTTGGCATCTTCAGGCAGAGATTGCTTTCCTATCAGAGACCAGCCACCTGCAGTCACATAACGCTCCAAGGTGGAAAAGACATTCTCAGAAGGGAGATGCAAGGACTATGTCTCAAGCCCAGCCCCCTTCCAGGACAAATTATAGCATAAGCAAAAAATAAAAGTCAAAAATAAAGATTCAAGGGCTGCTCTTAGTAAAGGGCAAACTATGCCAGCCATTAAACCACATTGGTCAAAGACATCTGACACTACATCCTTAGATAATTTTGATCCAAGATTAGCATATGCAGATGTGTGGGAGGTGTCACGACCACGCACTGTTCCATCCACCAACTTGTTCGGTCATATTCAGTTCTGGTTTTCCTCCAACACTTCTCTAGACTTTTCTTCTGGCACTTCATTCCCTGGAGCTTTGGGTGCCTTGAATGGACTCCCCCGGAGGAAGCGGGAGCCAGATACCGAGTGAGAGACAGCAAGCCTTGTTTGAGGCCAAAGCGCCAGTCCTTGCCACCGCTGGGATTCTCTGCCTCTGGCCTGCGCTGTCACTGAAAACACTTTTAAGGAGGGTGGAAGCCCCACCAGCTGATAAGCTACCAGGCAGCTTCTCGCATGTGTCAATCCACCCACGAGGCTCTCTCCCGGCAGTCTCTGCTGTCTTTCCAACCCCCCCACCTCTTCCACCTGCTCCTGAATAAGGATCAGAATGCTGGTGGTAATAAGGCAAAAGGGTAAGTTTTGGGATGGGTTTGCATGCATTATTAGCTTTTTTATTGATTTTTATGGGAATTTTTATGCTTTTACTTATGAACGTTTCTACTTATGAACCTGGTCACGGAACGAATTAAGTAGAGATACCACTGTATTTAGGTTCTGTTCACTTGTAGACTATAATATTAGCAATCAGAGTCTAATGTCTATGATGTCCATTAGCAATGGAATGAAGGAAATCATTTGGATCAAATTTACCCATTTTATACCTTCCAATTCTTTATACAATCATAATACTTTTCTCTATCAAGTTAACACTTCTTAAAATTTTGTGGATATTTTAGTTGTTTGGCAAATCACTAATCTGAAAAGGAATCTAAGAATAACTTCCCTCAAAATAATCAAATAATAATATTCATTGTATTAGAAAACGCATATTTCCTAACATGAAGTGTAAAGCAATCTGCATAAAACAGCTGTATTGCAAGAAGTGTATCTAGTGGGGACAATGTATTAAATCTGTGTATTTATATTTTAAAAGAAATATGTACTAATTTTCAAGAAGATATTATTTTAAGCTTTACCAAATTTTCAAACTTAGAACATAAGAAACTGAGAATTCTCTAGTAGAACAACTTCTTTCAGGTCAGATAGAGATATCTCTCCCATTGTAACAGGCCTTAATAAATGAATGGGTATGAAAACCAATTCAAGCTGAAACCCCTGCACTCGAGGATTAAAGCAATAAGGTATGCCATATGAGTTCCTTTTATAACACAAAAATAATAACATGCAGATTTGTCCTTAGACCTTTCTCTAACACACCCTTCAAATAGAAATGTAGAAAACTGGGAAAATCAACATAGAGATCCATCAGTATACAGAAAATTATGTTGAACTAAAATAGAACCTAACTCAAAAGGAATGTCTATATCAGTATAAATGGCTTTCAAATATATTTACCATATGTGCAACATGTCAACAAAATGGCATTCTTACAAATCATTTCCAATAAGAAAGGAGGTCTGGTTGCTAATGTAGGTTTGTATTCTATCTGATATACCTACTTTATTTCAAGATAAATTCCCTTCTTAATAATAAAACTTTATTTGTTAAAACTAAAACACTTTCTCCCCTCTAAATACTGAAATGTCTATGCCTGAAAGTTATTGGCACAACTACTAAATGCAATACAATTACAATCTCTTGTACAGTACTTCTTTCACGTGCTTACAAGATACCAATTCTGTGACTGCTCATAAGGAAATACCATCCCTTTGTTGTATTTTAAGTGAACTAATTGTATTAACATTTGGAAACCTGCAAATAGATTAGCATTCAGATGGGAGGTTGAACAACTAACCTTGTGGTACAACTGGAACAATCTGGAACTGAATACATTCAAAACCATAGAAATGGTGGTAGACTTTAGGTGAAACTCACCCAGAATCTCCACTTCTTACAATACTAGACAACACAGTATCAATAGTACAGACCTTCTAGGTTCAACCATAACACAAGATCTAAAATGGACACCTAACTTCAAAAATGTTATCAAAAAGCATAACAAAGAATGTTCTTTCTGTGCTAACTCAGAAAGCTCAACCTTTCAAAGGAGCTATTGATACCATTCTACAGAAGAATTATTGAGTGTGTCATTTACACCCCTATAACTGTCTGGTTTGGTTCTGCAACCCAAGAAGACAGACACAGATTTCAGAGGATAATTAGAATTGTAGAAAAAACAATTACTACCAACCCACCTTCCATTGAGGACCTGTATGCTGTATGAGTCAAAAAGAGGGCTGTTAAAATATTTACAGACACCTCATATCCTGGACACAAACTGCTTCAACTCCTGCCCTCAAAATAATGCTATAGAGCACTGCACACCAGAACAAGTAGACACAAGAACAATTTTCCCCCGAATGCCATTACTCTGCTCAATAAAAAATTATCTCAACACCGTCAAACTAGTTAGTAAGTTACACTACAAGTAATCTTCTCATCATCCATCTTCTCCCACAAATGACTGTATGGCTATAACTTTGATGCTTTCATCCTTAAAATTTATATTTATTGGTTCTTAATATTATTTGATTGCTTATTTGGACTATCATTAAGTGTTGTACTTTATGATTCTTGCCGAACATATCTTTTCTTTTATATACACTGAGGGCATATGCACTGAAGACAAATTCCTTGTGTGTCCAATCACACTTGGCCAATAATTCTATTCTGTTCTGTTCTGTTGTATTTGCATTAAAATCAGAAGACATTTGGTGGCATTGTGTGGTAGCTGAACTGAGCCTGGCATCAACTTTTAAATCAGCATAATTTAGCAAAGACTAGTTTGATTCTTTCCATCTGTTTCCTTTTCCTGTTCTCCTTTTAATCTTTTAAAGTTAGAAAGACGTATTAAGGACAACAACTAGGGAAAATGTGGCAGCTCCTTTCAATTACAACCATATCCATGGCCCAGTTAAAACAAAATATTTGAATTGATGCTGATGTGTCCCAACAGACAAGAGAACCAGATTAGTTCTGTTTTACAAAACGAGCCATTATGAGCAGGCTCTTGCTGCTATCCCTATTGTGTAAAAATCTAACCACAATATCTCAAGTGTGTATATATAAAAGAACTTCCAAAAGTCATTAATTCACCAAACTGGTTTTAGCTAGGCAATAAACATTTTCTTAGAAGAGAGAAAGAGCTTTTGTGCATTGTTAGAGTAAGTATAAAGTTATTTTACTCTTGTCAGTCCTGTACAACAACACTGTCAATAATTTCTTGAGTTCTATGGGTTCCTTTAAGACTAAAGTCTATAAGCTCTTTGCTTTATTTTCACAAGCCACCTTATTTATTTATTTATTTATTTACTTACTTACTTACTTACTTACTTACTTACTTACTTACTTACTTACTTATTTGATTGATTGATTGATTGATTTTATATGCTGCCCCTCTCCGAAGATCTTGACAGTGTATGTGTTTGTATATCTGAGTAAACCCAAATTTCCTCACATTTCATATCTTTGTACCTATAAAATATGTATCTTATGATATTGCAAACAAGTGCTCTGTTAAAGTTTTCTATTTTAGAAAGGAGGCACAATATTGTCCATTAATCAACATTGCTTCCTTTGAGGGTTTTTTTCTTTATTGAGGCTTCCTTTCCTTTTCTGTTCCTATCTTTCCTAAGATTATAGAATCTCTGTCACATTTAGGATCAAAAGTCAGTGTTTCAAAGTAATAATAGATACAAAACTGGAATACTGCACTGGATTCAAGCAGAACTAAATGCTGATATAAAGACAAAAACAATAATGCCAATGAAATAGGGTCTTTCAATTCATGCAACAATGTTGACAGACTCTACTTGCCAAGGAAATTAGGTGGGCATGGAATGTTGCAAGTATATCATATGGTTGAAAAAAGAAAAAAAATGACTTAGAAAGAACATCTGAAGATGTAAAGAAGATGCACTGGAGCTAATACACCATAAATGTGATGCATGGTGTGATTGGACTGTTTGATTGATTAATACATTGGTTCTTTTAGCTGTAGGGTTTTTTAAAAATGTATTAGATTTGTCTTGTATGCTTTGTTTCTATATTTATTCTGTGAGCTGCCCCTGGTTTTCGGAAAAGGGCGGCATACAAATCTAAATAATAATAATAATAATAATAATAATAATAATAATAATAATAACAACAACAACAACAACAACAACAACAACAACAACAACAACAATAATGGCTTACTGAATACTAAGCAGACCACACTGGCCTATAATAAAAGATCAAGTAAAGAAATAGCAAAGAATTACATGCCCCCCAAAACAGTGGGTAAAGCAGATAACAAGACCTTCCAATGGCTAAGAGCAGAAAAAAATGAAGAAAGAGATAGCAGGGCTAATTCTGGCTGCATAAGACCAAATCTTAAGACTGTGTGTGTGTGTGTGTGTGTGTGTGTGTGTGTGTGTGTGTTTGTTTGTTTATCAAACAAGTATAGTGTTATAGTACATATTTACATAACTTAACATAACATAACAGAACAGAACAACATAACGTAACGTAACGTAGCGTAGCGTAGGGTACCGTACCGTAACATAACATAACATAACATAACATCATAACATAACATAACATAACATAACATAACATAACATAACATAACATAAGTAGAATACAAAACACAAAATACTGTATTTTGAATATTCTTCTGCAGGGCACCAAGGAAGATATTATTCAAATATCCAGTGTTCCATGTGTGTGGAATGTAGAAAAAGGGAAAAAATGTTTCTTTGCTTTTCCTTCCCAGCCTTTGGTGGGTTTAGGCCTCTCACTTTCAGTAATGGGAAAGGGAACATTGGATGGATTGTGAATTGGGAAATTCACATGAATTGGGAAAGGGAACATTGGATGAATTGTGTCTACTTGAACAGGCAGTCCTGCAGGTACCACTGGCACTAGCACTGAGACTTCATAGTACTTTACAGCCTTCTATAAGTGGTTTACAAAGGCAGCATATTGTCCCTAACAATCTAGGTCCCCATTTTTTAAAATAGTTTTATTAAACATTTTTCACCTTTAAAAACAAAAAACAACAACAGCATAAATAGAAAAAATAATAAAAGGGTCTTCATTTTACTAACCTCAGAAAGATGAAAGGCTGAGTCAACCTTGAACCAGTCAGAATCCAACTCCTGGTAGCTGGCAGAATGTCACCATGGTTTCTGCATACCTAAAAGATTGTGTATGTGCATAGGTGCATACCAGGGGTGAGTTACTTACCTTTGCCTACAGGAGCATTGCATGCATATAATGACATTTCCTACATGATATGCTCGCATACGCACGTCCCAAGCGCAATTTGGCTTCTGTGCATGCGTAGAGGGATGATTTTCCTTCTGAGCATGCTCAAGGAACTAAAAATCATGGTAAATTGGAAAAAAGATGGTGATGTGCATGGACTGTCAAAGACAGACAAGAGCTTCGCACCAGAATTGTGCAATCGGCAGGCCACTACCATAGTGGTGTTCCGGACTGCACTGATAGAAACTCACCACTGGTGCATACTCATGAAAGAATGATTTATTTCTCAGTGGATGCAATATTCCTTTGACACACCATTTCTTTCACTCGTTTGTATTTTTATCCCTCCAACTTTTTGTTTCCTGAGCCATTCCATGTCTTTTTTGCGATACCCCTGCTTGTTCCAATCTCCTTTCCCCACAAGTATATTCTTTCAATCCATATCCCAACACTGTTCATTTTTCTTCTAATCACCTTTCTTTCTTTCTTTCTTTCTTTCTTTCTTTCTTTCTTTCCTTCCTTCCTTCCTTCTTTCTTTCTTTCTTTTTCTTGAAAAATACATGGATAAATATGAGGAAGTTAGCAAGTTATGTTAGACTGCCATATATTCTTAATCAACATCATGATCCATATCTGTTTAATAGAAAGAATATTGCTTCTTTTGAAAAAGCTGGTCAATATTTTGGTTTTATAACATTAGACCTTTCATGATTATTACTAAAAACATTCCCATGCCCATTTAGAACTTCACTGGCTAGGATCACAGTCATTTTCCCAGGAGTATCTTAAGTAGGAATAAAGATAGGATTCCTGGCTCAAATTGTGCATGGTACAGTTGCTTTACTATAACACACAATGAGTGAGATATTTCTAGAGATCAAGACTGTGCCTTTTCATTTTTATGCCACTGCCATTGGTCAGGTATTTTTAAAATCAGTCCAAAGACTAAATGGAAGAAAATGGTTCAGTGAAAAATGCATTCACAGGGGGGGGCGGGGGGGGAGAGAAAACAATGTGCTGGCAGAACTGATCTGATCTCTTGAATTTAGATTTGCCAGGTGTGCATATATCCTCACCAACAACATAAATTCATATTTGTTGTTTTGGGGAGGGGCAGAAAATAATCCAGCAATATTTATTATATTTTTCAGTGTCTGCTAGTTATGAAAAATATATTGGTTGAGTTGCATCAGCTTTTGATGAAGAGTACCAGTTTAGCTCTTAAGGAGTCTTGCTAACAAAGAAAGATCCATAATGGCTGGAAAAAAACCCAGATGTAACAAAATAAACATGTAGAAATATTTTATGAGGCGCAGCTCTCAGAGCTTAGAGGGGAAGATCTGGGGAAACACCCATTTGAGAAGAGTTTGAAGGACTGTTTATGCCCCAGGAAAATATCTAGCAGTTTATATTATGGCAACTGCAACCCTAGACTTTTGTAAATAACAAAACCTACTTTTGTCTTCTGTCTTGGCTTGTTTAAAGGGCCAGATGCTGATTACAGGAATGAACAGCTTGTGCAAACAATAATGCTAAATCTGTAGATTGTACGATCCAAAATGTAATGCTACTTGGATGTGTCCTGAAAGTAGATGATATAGAAACTTGGCAGATTTAGGAGATAGAAAGCAAAGTATTTGAGAAAATGGAACAATTCTTAAGGTCCCCAAAGAAAAGTTGAAATAGAGATGGATGGCCTATGGAGGTTTTCATTGTTGCAAAAAGTAAGCTTAGTCCACCTCGCTTGCCTATAGATAATTCTTTGTAAATAATACATGTGCATCAGGGGTGGGCAGCAGGCAGGATGGAGTGGAATGCAGTTCTACCAGTGGAAATTTATGTATTTATTGGATTTGAATGCTGCCCCTCTCCGAGGACTCGGGGCATCTCACAACATAAATGAAGGTCTGTGCACAGCTCCAGCTGACCATCCTACCCTCCCATCTTCCTCTTCCTGCTCGAAAAGCAGCAGGGAGACCAGCATCGGCAGGAGTTGCAGGGGGCCCATTGCCTCCCCCATCTTTTCTTAACAGCTGATTGGCACCCGTTCACCTAGTTACCCAGCCTGAGGCAGGGAGCGACCCGGGAAGGAGAGCATGGGAAACGTGAAGCAATTGTCACCCCAGAGAGAGACACTGGTGAGGTTGTAAGTCGAGAACTTAACAGTTCACTTGAACGATGATGATTGTTCAAGCCACTCCCACCTGGTCACATGGCCAGCAAGTCACTCCTACCCAGTCAGGTGACCATAAAGCCACACCCACAAAATAAGCCACACCCACAGTGTGGCAGTAAAAATTTTGGCTGCCCATTACTGATGTGCATACATATACAGCCCTCGGCACTGCCCTGCAAAGGTTCCCCAACTCCCCCCTGATTAGCAAGGGAGCGGGTCACCCTAAACATAGTGGCCAGGTGGTATTCCGCTGATGCAATCAAGGTGGCATGGTACGCGCATCTTGCCACCTTGAGCGCCACTTTGTAAGTCTTTATATGAGCTCTTACAAGTATTCAATCAGACTCAGATTTACATTTCCTCCGCCGCTTCTCTAGACGTCTCTTCTGGTGTTTCAACACCCGGTGTTCCTCGGTGAACCAAGGAGCTCTCCGGGGTCTAGTGCCACAGAGAGGTCACAATGGCGCAATCGGGTCAAGAGCTTCTGTTGCAGCCCTGTTTCAGGCCACAGCAAGGAACTCTGCCGAACAGTGTATGAGTGAATCCGGTAAAAGCCCAAGCACCCTCTGAAAGCCCTCTGGGTCCATCAGGCATCTGGGGCAGAACCACCTTGTTGGTTCCACCTCCCTGCGGGGGAGGATTGGAGCCTTGAAGTCAAGCCATAGTAGAAAATGGTCTGACCATGACAAAGGCAAAACACCTAAGCCCCTTAGTCTCAGACCATCACTCAGTTGCTCGGAGAGAAATATCATGTTGGGTGCATGCCCCTCCTCATGAGTCGGACCCTGAACTACTTGAGTCATGTCCATGGCTGTCATGGTGGCCATGAACTCCTGTACTAAGCCAGAGGATTCACCAAATGGTGGTCTGGGGAACTCCACTGCCAAATGATGGTCCGGGGAACTCCACTGCCAACTGGCTACCTCCCCGAACAGCACAGGCAGGGCTGTTGACAGGCAGCTGGGAGGCAGGTACATGAGCAACAAGCCCACCTGAACCCCTAGGTCCAACTTCACCAACAGGGACTCACAACCCGCAATCTCAGGAGCAGCGGGTCTGCGTAGGCTAAAAGTCTCCTTGGCTATAATAGCCACTCTTCCTCCCCTTCCCTATAATCACATAACCATGGAATGCTGCACCTGATTATAAATGTGAGCCAGTTGCCAAGTGTCTGAAGTGCAATCATGTGGGTTTGATAGGGCAATCATTATTTCAAGGATGGGTTGTAAGAAACCTTACTGAGAAAACCATAACAAGTCAGACAGAATTTCCAAATGATCAAATATTAGCTTTTTATTGTTTGTCATAAGTAAAACAGAATGTATTAGAAATTAGAAACACATTGTAGATATTAATCAGAAATATATGTGCAAATTTTTCTTCTCACCCCAATGTGTGATATGTGTAACTAAATCACAATCAAATGCTTGTTAATCCTTAGTATTTGATGAGGGGATTGGAGACACTGCATAAAATACATTCTGAAATGCTTTCCTAGAAAAGAAGAAAGGTAGCAGTGGTGATGAAAAAGGAACTAAGCTTTTAAAATAGGAAAGGCTCTTTAAAGTTGGTCCAAAATATAGACAGTTTATCCCAGAAAAGCAACATCTTCCCCCAGGAAGCAACAGCTTCTTCTCATGCTATGAAACTCAATTGATCTATAGTCTAATACAGTTTCGTGAAATATGCCAAGTGTGTTTGACTAAGAGTCTGTTATCAGTTATTAATGTTTCTTTTTGTTATCACAAACAGTATCTTAAGCTCCCTTGTCATATTTTATGTATAGATCCATAAATCTCTTGACTTCAAAAAAATATGTGAATCTCCACTGGAATGTTTCATTCCTCAGTATATCCATCACCATTTTTAAACAGCCTTTTGCAGTTCTAAGTATGTAAAAGTTAGGTTGGCAAATCATGTGATTCATTAAGATTCACTTATGTTCATTGGAAGAAATAGAAGTATGAAGCTCTTGAATGCTTTATTAGTCCAGACATGTTTTTAAAATGCCATTTATCTGTTTCACTTTGCATGTCCTCCAGTGTTTTGAAGGTTAAGTACAAGCATGTATGATAATAATAATAATAAACATTGGCATTCTTCCAAAACAGAATGCTTTATCTATTGAACATTAATGTAGAGTTTGGAAAATCTGAATGGTTAGTTTGGTGAAGGGGTGGTGGCAAAGCCCAGTGAATTAGCCAGTGTTGTTCAGTTACCAGAGTTGTGCACGAATCTGGAAAACTACCTGTGTTCTGAATAAAGTGTTCGGAAACTTCAGATCGTGCAGAATGCAGCTGCGAGAGCAGTCATGGGCTTACCTAGGTATGCCCATGTTTCACCAACACTCCGCAGTCTGCATTGGTTGCCGATCAACTTCCGGTCACAATTCAAAGTGTTGGTTATGACCTTTAAAGCCCTTCATGGCACTGGACCAGAATATCTCCGAGACCGCCTGCTGCCGCACGAATCCCAGCGACCGATTAGGTCCCACAGAGTGGGCCTTCTCCGGGTCCCGTCAACTAAACAATGTCGGTTGGCGGGCCCCAGGGGAAGAGCCTTCTCTGTGGCAGCCCCGACCCTCTGGAACCAACTCCCCCCGGAGATTAGAACTGCCCCTACCCTCCTTGCCTTTCGTAAGCTCCTTAAGACCCACCTTTGTCGTCAGGCATGGGGGAACTGAGACATCTCCCCCAGGCATATACAATTTATGAATGGTATGTTTGTATGTATATGTGTTTAGAAAATGGGGTCTTTTAAATATTTTTAAATAGTAATTTAGATTTGTTGTAAATTGTTTTCACTTTGTTGTGAGCCGCCCCGAGTCTGCGGAGAGGGGCGGCATACAAATCTAAATAATAAATAAATAAATAATAATAAAGGTTTTCCCTATATGTATATAGGATAGTGTGTAGGCATAGTTTCAAATAGGTTACGTGTAACAGTTTTTAGATCATATTAAGTCAGCAATTTCACAGCTGAAACAGACATCTGGGTCGCTTTTTTATGCTTCCTGCTACCTATTATTGTGGAGAAAAATATCCACTATTTGCATGCCATTTGAAGCAGTTAACAGATGACAACTGTAGTGCAATATGTATCCACATGCACACAAACACACACACACATACACACACAAACACATATAGTGAATGTTGTAATACAGTGTATACATGTAAAAGAAATAAGGCGAGACAAATCTTGGGCACCCATCGCAGCAGCTTCCATACCCTTAGCATACAGCACACACTTCACGCTTAGAGGGAAACGGAATAAGGACGCTCATCTCTAACCTTCACCACAATGCCAGTCGATGACCTACTGACCACTGGCACTGATTGTTCTCTTCCACTGGCTTCCCTCGAGAGCTATGTCCTTTGTAACCTTACTTTCCAGGTAACCCTCGTATTTCCATTTGATTGGCAAATATGCATGGACACCATTTTATACTAAAACCCTGCTAGTGATTTTTAGGTTTACTCAATTGATCGTACAATGTTGTTGTTTTTTACCAAACGTATCATTACAGGACTTAACTATACATTCTTATGCTGTGTTTTATTAATGTCTGGAGTTAGTTGGTTTTTACTGCAAAATCCATATAATTATACCTAAAAATTAATACCCATCTCTCATTCATTTGTAATTGCTTTATTTTCTTCTCTGTTTCTTTTTTTCCTTTCCCATGATCCATTTAAAAACTGACTTTTATTACTAGCCTTCTGGAACATTAAATTGGATAGATTAGGTTGATGTCAAAAGCTGAAAGCATTCTGCTCATATCATGCTGTTCTAACAATCCCCAAGTGAATATGATGTTTCAGAAATGGAAGAATTTTAAATGAGAGTTTTGTGATATGTGAGTGTGTGTGTGTGTAGTTTATTTACTTATATTTTATTTTATTATATATGTATTTATTATTTATAGTAGTTGATTTCAAACGCAAGAGGTTTCTATTTTATATACTGACCTGTTCTCCAAATTTTACAATTCCATGATTTCAAGCACTTTCACTTAAAACGGGATTTTAATGCCAATATTATGTAAGATTATATGGATTCCTCATATGTTTGAAAAGGATGTTTACATCTGATTTATGCAAATAGAAAAGAAATAGAAGCCCAGACAAAATAATGCTTTGCTGTGCTCCCACGATACTAGTGGAAATTTAATAATTCAAGTTCTGAGCAAGAATGTAAGAATAATTAAGGGAGTATCTAAGAATAGGCAGTTCCAAACAGTGTTTGTTTGTGTGTGTGTGTGTGTGTGTGTGTGTGTGTGTGTGTGCATCTGAGTCTGTGTGCGTGATAAGGATTTTTAGGTCTCATACATTCATTATTCATTATGGTTCAGAGTCACTCAGATGTTTACACTGGATTTTTGTCCACTTATTAAGTCCTTCCCAAGAACCAAAATGGGAAGATGTTATTATGTAATGGTGTTAAATATATCATCACAGGATATAAGCTGTTCCTACTAGAAACATAGAAACATAGAAGACTGACGGCAGAAAAAGACCCCATGGTCCATCTAGTCTGCCCTTTTACTATTTCCTGTATTTTATCTTACAATGGATATATGTTTATCCCAGGCATGTTTAAATTCGGTTACTGTGGATTTACCAACCACGTCTGCTGGAAGTTTGTTCCAAGGATCTACTACTCTTTCAGTAAAATAATACTTTCTCATGTTGCCTTTGATCTTTCCCCCAACTAACTTCAGATTGTGTCCCCTTGTTCTTGTGTTCACTTTCCTGTTAAAAACACTTCCCTCCTGAACCCTATTTAACCCTTTAACATATTTAAATGTTTCGATCATGTCCCCCCTTTTCCTTCTGTCTTCCAGACTATACAGATTGAGTTCATTAAGTCTTTCCTGATACGTTTTATACTAAAGCTGCCCTTTTAGATTGACTGGTGATGATTTGTCAATGCTGATGGTGTTCAAGTGGTTTTATAATTATTATATACATAATAATCTGAAATCACAACTGCCAGTTCTTTAACCATTATTGACCTTCATTTGCATCACACTCTTCCCAAGAAGCTCTATATCTGCATATTATAAGTGTTGGTCCAACCAGTGTAGCCTTTTGTAATAGACAGATAACATTTTGACAATGAGCAGATTTCTTAAGTACCAACCAAAGTTTTTTGGTATGGTACCCATTGTGCTGACAACCTCAGGGACTACCCCTGCCAGTTAATACCATACTCTTTCAATTATGATTTTTAGATCAGTGTTTCGCTGGCTGGAGAATTCTGGGAGTTGAAATCAAAATATCTTCAAGTTGCCAAGGTTGGGAAATACTGTTTTAGATCTTGATACTTTGTTTACATCTGATTTATGCTGATCTTCCTTAATACTTTGTATTCTGTTTTACTATATTTGGCACATTAATTATCCATGCTTCCTTCTTTTCAACCGGAGTTAAAACTTGTGTGTTATAAAGCCGATCTCACATTTGTATTTAGAAATCCCACAATATTTTAGCTTGCTCATTTTAAACTAACGCAAAGGTCAACTTGTGCGTTTTGATCTATTTCTTTTGAAACTTAGTTCAGCTAGTGCAACATATCCAATCATTAGCCAAATACAGGAGCATTAAAGGTAGAATATAGGAACACATATATTGGTTTTGGCCTCAGTGTTTCACTCCCTTGCCTATGCCTGATTCAACCCTAATCTGAAGTCTGAAAGGACATCCTCTGCATTTATTGAATAAATGTGCTTAGAAATCTCCACAAAACTGACAGCCTATCTTATTTAAATTCCACTCATGCAAATACAATTCCACTCCCTAGATATGAATCAACTTCATCTCTTATCAGAACTCCACACTGATATTTGCAGATGAATTCTTGAAGCATCTCTGCAAGTAAATTCCATCACCGCACAAAAGCACTATTTTTTTTCAAGCAGAATTATTCTCTTCTATTTTATTTGTTCAAATAAGGTATCTTCTACTTATTCATAAATTTAAGTTAAATTAAATCAAATCAAATGATTCTCAAAGTGTGGTGCCACAACATAAGCCTATTTTATATCCATGAGTGTCCGCTAAAGCTAATAGGCAAACTTTCTGAGTACATTTTGATAGGGCATAAATAACAAAAAGAAGTATTTTATTTCACTTTTATTCTGCATTACATTTGTGTCTCTTCTGTTATTTACATTCAAAGCACATATTTTTAACAGTGGAGGATTTCACCCTTAATCTTCCAACTTCAAATGTCATTCTTTACTGAAACTGTCTCTAAAGACAAATGTTACATATATTAACTTCCTGCCTTTATCCTAATATACCTCAGAGCTTTATTTTCATACTCTCTGAGACTGTTGTCTTTTAATGTCTGCAATCTTTTTTTTTAATTCATTGCATTGGTACTTTAACCTGTGTCTAAAACAAATATAATGCAGAATAAAAGCCGATTATCTAGGTTCACAGCAGTCGGGTTTCAGGCCTGGTTACAGCACGGAAACTCCTTTGGTCGCGTTGATGGATAATCTCTGGTGGGCCCCTGGACAGGGGTTTATCCTCTGTCCTGGTGCTTCTTGACCTCTCAGCGGCTTTCAATACCATCGACCATGGTATCCTTCTGCGCCGGCTGGGCGGGTTGGGAGTGGGAGGCACTGTTCTTCAGTGGTTCTCCTCCTACCTCTCCGGTCGGTCGCAGTCGGTGTTAGTGGGGGGTCAGGGGTCGACCCCGAGGTGTCTCCCTTGTGGGGTGCCTCAGGGGTCAGTCCTCTCCCCCCTGCTATTTAATATCTACATGAAACCGTTGGGTGAGATCATCCAAGGGCATGGGGTGAGGTATCATCAGTACACTGATGATACCCAGCTTTACATCTCCACCCCATGTCCAATCAACGAAGCAGTGGAAGTGATGTGCCGGTGCCTGGAGGCTGTTGGGGCCTGGATGGGTGTCAACAGACTCAAACTCAAACCGGATAAGATGGAGTGGCTGTGGGTTTTGCCTCCCAAGGACAATTCCATCTGTCCGTCCATCACCCTGGGGGGGAGGAATTATTGACCCCCTCAGAGAGGGTGCGCAACTTGGGCGTCCTCCTCGATCCACAGCTCACATTAGAGAACCATCTTTCAGCTGTGGCGAGGGAGGCGTTTGCCCAGGTTCGCCTGGTGCACCAGTTGCGGCCCTATTTGGACCAGGAGTCACTGCTCACAGTCACTCATGCCCTCATCACCTCGAGGTTCGACTACTGTAATGCTCTCTACATGGGGCTACCCCGAGGTGTCTCCCTTGTGGGGTGCCTCAGGGGTCGGTCCTCTCCCCCCCTGCTATTTAATATCTACATGAAACCGTTGGGTGAGATCATCCAAGGGCATGGGGTGAGGTATCATCAGTATGCTGATGATACCCAGCTTTACATCTCCACCCCATGTCCAATCAACGAAGCAGTGGAAGTGACTGTGATGCCTATGATAAACTTTCAGATTCCTTGCGATTTATAGCTGAATCAAAGTATATAAAATCATGCATGGGATAGAAAAGGTGGATAGTGAAAAATTCTTTTCTCTATCACACAATACTAGGACGAGGGGACACTCCCTGAAGCTCATAAGTAGGAAAGTGAAGACAAATAAAGGGAAATATTTCTTCACCCAGAGGGTTGTTGGTCTATGGAATTCACTTCTAGAAGAGGTCGTGACAGGTGTCAGCCTTGATAGCTTCAAGGCAGGATTAGACAGATTCATGGATGCCAAGTGTATCAGTGGTTATTGAAATGGATGTCCAAGTGCTGCCTCTATGATGGTTGAGGCAGGCAAGATTCCCTTGAGTACCATTTATTGAGGGTCAAGGGAAAGGGAGGGTTTTGCCTTCTCTTTCTGTACAATTGGTGGGCCACTGTGTGACACAGAATGCTTGACTCGATGGGCTTTGGCCTGATTCAGCATGGCTCTTCTTATGTTCTTATGTTCTAATCAAAATGATCTTTTTATTCATTATACAGAATATGAAAAACTCAAAAGGTATCAGATGTGGTTTTCAGATCTGAACTAGTATAGATTGATATATAACTTTTCCCTCCCTGTCCAGGAGTCAGCAAGCCCTGGCTCTGGGTGAGCTTGTGGTTCTTTCAACCCTTTGCTATGTCTCCCTATCACTCAGAATATGCATCAGAACTGCCAATGTGCAATACCTGCTGGCACATGATTTATTGAGGTTTTTGACCTCCAGTAGGCTAACGGTGAATAATTCCAAGAAAAGAAAAGTTTCAGAAGAAAACACAATGTTGTTTAATTCAACTTCATATCCTAGTTCTGTGGCCGCTCAGGAAATAGTCAGGCACAGAAAAAGTTTTGTGGCTAATAATGTTTTCACTTCTGTGGGAAATGAGTCCAAATGTCTCTTTGAGTGTTTAAGGTTGCTGACCCCTACTCTTCTTTATTAACCTTATTAGATCTCTTTCCTAGTCAGTATTTTCTGCCCCTAACACCAAACCTATTCTTAATTTTACCTTTCTGAAGTTAAACATGATTTTATTTCTATACTTCATGTATACACCACTTTTAATTTCAGATATACTATATTTAATTTGATAAAATGAAGTATAAATGTTTAAAAGCTATATGGACATTGACTTTTGACATCGTGGGACTTTGCTTAGCTTCCTTTACAATTCTCACTATTCTTTTCAGCTTTATTTATTCTCATATTTTCTCATTAAGCTTTCTAACTTTCAATTGTCATTTTTCTTCAAATTCCTGACTTTTTGATACTCATTATGGCAACACCACTTTTCTTCTTTTTTAATGAATTTGTATATTTTATTTACCACTTCTTATGTACATATTTATTAAGACATTACTCAATCTAGGACTAATCACAATTTCTCCATATTATTATTGATATTTATTAAATTTATGTTCTACCCATTTCAACATTGCAACAGCTCTGGGAAACATACAGAATGATAAATAAATAAAATTAAAATATTACCGTAACTAAGAAACTAAAAAGCAACAGATTCCACTTTCTCTCATTTTCATCCCACAATCTCCCTCTCCATCTTTTAGCTGAGTTCATTATTAGTTTTATAGTATTATATTCATATCGTTAGGTTTTGTACAGTTTTATCTTTTAAGATTTCCAGAGCTACTTTGTGGTAAGATGAGCAGCTAATAAATTTTAAAAATAAATAAATAAAATTAAAATGTTTTAGAAGGTGAATACATGGAAAAAGGTAAACATCGGATACATGGTTAATGATATATTCATACAATTCACTTACTAGGTCTAATAAAGATGTAATGTCAGCCTATGCACAATATGCTAAAGTTCATTAGTTTTTATTTTATTAATTTATTATTTTGTTTTATTGTTTATTATTTTATTTTATTTTTGGTTGTTTCATTTTGGTTGGTATGTAGTACTAATGTCCTTTATTTAATTGAACTTGTTGTGGCATCAGAGAGTGGATTAATTTGGTAATTAGCTAAATATAGTCTGTTTATGAAATGGACAATTCACTTTTATATATTGCATGATCTACAAAAAATATAAATGTTTCATGAGATCAGGGACCCTGAAAACCTAGGAGAAGACTTTAGAATGAAAATCTCTTGATGGCAATCTAACATTTCATTCAAATGTTCAGCAGAAACAACATAAATGTGAAGCAACTATAATGAAAAGTGACTATGCTGCAAAGGAATCCTCATGAATTTAGAGTTAACGTCTATAGGAGGACTCATCTGTCTCCCAGATGTAGCTGAGGGCAGAGGATCTGGGCAGAGGAGCCCAGATTGTTTTTGCTTAAAATGTCTGACAGGAGCTGGAAGCACTAGGCTTTGGTTCCACTTCTCTACTAAAGTAAATTAAGCACATTTGTAAGACATTATATCTTTTTTTAGTGTATATCAGATAACACTGCTAAATTTTGATGGCATAAACAAGAATAGACAATCACATTCATATTTGTTTTTTAGTATTCCATCTGTACATCCATACAGATGGAATACTAGAATTTAGTTTCTGAACCTGAATAAGAATATAATGTCATAATTAAAAATGTTGGGTTTCTAGATTATAACAATATAGCAAAAGATCTCTCTTGATCAAAGTAGTGTATTTTTCTGAGTATTTTATTTATTTATTTATTTATTCGATTTTTTATGCCACCCTTCTCCTTAGAATTAGGGCGTCTTACAACATGTAACAGAGCCATTATATTTCCCTCACAATCCGGGTCCTCATTTTACCTACCTTGGAAGGATGGAAGGCTGAATCAACCTTGAGCCAGTGATGAGATTTGAACCACTGACCTACAGATCTATAGTAAGCTTCGGTGTCTTGCAGTACCACCCCGGTGGTGTATAAGCTGCACTGTTTTCCCTCCTAAAAGAGGCTTAAAATTTGGGTCCATTTTATACTCCAAATGCAGCTTTTAAAATCATTTTTCAGTCCTAATGAGGCACTAATGATCTTCTGGGCTATTACCGGCTTGCAGACTTTTTCATTGCTACTCTATTTTTATTTTTTATTTATTCATTTGTCCAATACACAATACATATGGAAGAGAATAGACATGAAGTAATATATATATATATAAAGATAATATGTAAAAATAGAGGAGAAGATATATGAAAGGAAGAAAATATATATGATATATGAGATAAAGAAAAGACAATTGGACAGGGGATGAAAGGCACACTAGTGCACTTATGTACGCCCCTTACTGACCTCTTAGGAACCTGGAGAGGTCAATCGTGGATAGTCTAAGGGAGAAATGTTGGGGGTTAGGGGTTGACACTATTTAGTCCGGTAATGAGTTCCACACTTCGACAACTCGATTGTTAAAGTCATACTGTTTTTCCAGCCCTAAGTCTTTGCAGGGTTTTTTTTATTGCTACTCTCTCTGAATAAGGTTTTTAAAAGCCCTAACTAGAAGATAAAATAATGTGCTGAAGCTGACCAGACTAAGGACCCTAGTCAGATGAATACCTGGTAGGCGGATATTTTCTCCTATTTTCCTCCCAAAAAACTAAGTTACATCTTATACTGTGGTGCCTCTTATACTCTGAAATGGTTTTCTATTATCTTTTCTAGGTCTTTCGGTGTGATAGTTATATGTCCATCTGTCCTATTTATGAACTTAATCTACATAATATTTTAAATATCACATTTTGAAATATCCACTAATTACAGGTTCAAGAATGTATGAAATTATGTGCTATTTATTGATAATGCTAGTACTTAAATTTAGGCATTGTATATAAAAAGATTTGGAGAACCAATTTGGTGTAGTACATAAGGCATCAGGCTACAAACCAGGAAACTTTGAGTCTGTTTTTAGGCACAAAGCCAGGTGGGTGATCTTCTGCCAGTCACTTTCTCTCAGCCCTAGGAAGAAGACAGTGGAAAAACTATTACTGAAAACCTCAAGAAAAATTGCAGGGACTTGCCAGGAATGTCCAAGATTTGGACACAATTGAACAGAAGAGAAAAATACAATATTCAGTATTGGACATCTATTTAAAATAAAGCTAAATAAGAAGTAGTAAATAATAAGTATCTTGGTGGATAATCAACTAAATATGAGCCAGCAATGTGCAGCAGCGGCTAAAAAGGCCAACACAATCCTAAGGTGTATCAACAGGGGGATACACTCCAACATCAGAGAAGTATTAATACCACTACTCTATAACGCCCTGGTCAGACCACATCTGGAGTACTGCATTCAGTTCTGGTCACCACACTTCAAAAGAAACATAGAAACTCTGGAGAAAGTGCAGAAACGAGCAACCAAAATGATTAGGGGACTAGAAACCAAGACATAATAATAATAATAATAATAATAATAATAATAATAATAATAATAATAATAATGATAAGCTGATCAAGGAGAGATTCAACCTAGAAATAAGGAAGAACTTCCTGATGGTCAGAGCAATCAGTGGAATGGCCTGCCAGCAGAGGTTGTGAACTTCCCAACTTTGTACATTTTCAAGAGGAGATTGGACTGTTATTTGGCTGGGGTGCTGTAGGATTTCCTGCTTAAGCAGGGGGTTGGACTTGATGACATGCAAGGTCCCTTTCAACACAAACAAACAACAAACAAACAAATAAATAAATAAATAATGATAAAAGTCAATAGATAAAAGTTTCCCTTCTCCAGGTTAGAAATGATGAATCCTAACACATCAGAAGAAATAAATAAGAAACAGTCAATTGCCTTTAAGTGCAACTGGCTGTCCTTTGCTGAAAGTATTTAAGCAGATGCTAGCTGGTACTCAAAAAGGGGCATTATGTTTACACTGGGTACAGTAAAACTGCAGGAGTTTGTGTTAGATGATCCAATCTTCCTTCCTATTTTATCATCCACTACATTATGCCATGGTTGGAAGAATTATAGTTGTACATAGAATATTTTTATCTTTTTTGAGGAAAATGGAGAACCAAAACAATCCAATACCAAACCCTAAGCAAAGAGATCAAGTAAAGCAGCAGTAAAACTAAGAGAAACCCATAAAGGACAAACACAAAGTGAATTTTCCATATGGGATTATATATATAATAAAATTATTAATCAGATGAAATTCAAAGCAGGTTGGCTAGTTAGCAGAGCAAAAAATGTTTGGAGGCTTAGGTTTTATCATATAGCTGCTTGTAGATCATTTATAGAAATCTGTGAGGAATCTCCACTATTCTCCACTTACAAACATCTTAAATTTTTCCACTATTTCTTTTGTTTGTTGTTTTTCATTTGTTTCCATGCACAAGCAAAACATAAAAAATCTGTGAAAGAAGAGAAACATGAAATAGTTTCACTATCTCAAACAAAGTTCTTCAGAGTTTATGTGAGCCCTGTACTTCTCTGCTAGTCATAAAAACAAGTCAACATTTTTCTGGCTTCCATGAAAATATGACCAAAAAAATCCCTGTTACTTTAAAGAATCAGTTCAAAAGAGATATAATTCTAAAGCAATGGCACCTTTTTAAACTCACTGTGTAGTTTAAAAGAAAAACTAAAACAAAACCCACCAATCAGTTGCTGAATGTGATGTCAAACCTTGAAATGCTAACAGGGTGCTGTGAAATACCCACTTTAACATTTCACAAAAACAAAGGTGAGATGATCATACAAGTGTGACAAAAGGAAAACAATATTGTCATAATGGTGTCATATCCAGTGTTATTCAGAAGCAATGCATATAAGTAGCTTAACATATAACACAAGAGCAATAATTAACTTTTTAAGAGCACTCATACATGAGACTTTATTTACTGTCTAAATCTTATAATTAATGAAAATAGAGTGCCACCTCCAATGTGCTATGTAATTTTAGTACAATTAGAAATGTAAGCATTTAGAAATGTAAGATTAGAAATGTAAGATTAGAAATGTAAGATTTTCCAACATATGTGGTTGCATGTCTTTCCAAACTTCTGTATCAATAGATATTATAGGCTTATATATTATTATTATTTTATATTATATACAATAGATTTCATCCTCTCAGATTGTAGGAAGTGCTGTCAATGTAAGGCTCAGTATCATACAGAAAAGAGAATGCTGGAAACATATAGTAAAAAATATTTTACTTAGATTGATCATTAGATTTTAAGGATAATACTAAAACAATGCAATTGCCAAAACTTGGTTTGCCTAAACGGCCAAATCATTTTAGAAGAAGTGATGTAATTTTATTTGCATGTATGAAAGTAATAATAAAATATACAGTAGACCCTCATTAAAGCACTGTTACTTTACTAAGTGACCGGGAGCAAAAGCAGAACCAGGATTTATACATTTATACTACGTTGCAAAGACAAGAAAGAAAAAGGAAGACACATTACAGAATTGTGGAATATTTTAGATAACCCATCTATGTGATTTTATTATTTATCCCTTCCTACTGATCAACTTACTAGCCATGCTGTCTTTAAAATATGTCCAGTGAATAGAAGCAATTTCATTTACTGAGCCATAGATTTCGTGACTGATTCTTATGCCTGTTGCCACTCAGGGTCAATTCAACTGTGAATGTTTTCAGCAATTCATAGAAAATAAGTCACCCCTGAAAGTAAGATGTAGGAGAGATTTCGTAGAATTGCCTAATATAAGGCATCCCCCGAAGGTAAGACATAGGAGACGTTTCATTTCTCAGCATTCCCAAACAGAACATATAGAATAGAATAGAATAGAATAGAATTTTATTGGCCAAGTGTGATTGGACACACAAGGAATTTATGCATATGCTCTCAGCGTACATAAAAGAAAAAGATACATTTGTCAAGAATAACACTACTGTCCATAAATTGCATCCCAAAACTCTGCATCAATCAGATTTAAAACACATCCAACACGCATCCAACATGCGGCTGCATGTTTGGATGCATTTTTTCCGCAGCTGGATACAGGATACAATTCATTGGAAAAAAATAAGACATCCCCTGAAAATAAGACATAGCACATCTTTGGGGAAAAAATTAATATAAGACGCTGGCTTATTTTCGGGGAAACATGGTAGTACCTTGGGGTCAGAGGTATCTCATAAATAGCACACACGCATAGGCTTTCAATGTCATTTAATGTTGAGAAACATTAGTTATCTTGAGACTCTTAAACTAAGATTTATTTTTTTACAGCTACGTCAAATTTACCTAATATCTTTTTGATTGAATTTTGTGACCAACTGACTTTTAAAAAAGACTCTGTGCAACTTACAATATTTAAAAGAATATGTACTTTAAATAAATATAACTTCCTGGACAAAATCACATAAATGACATCTAGGAAAAAATGACAGTGGGTTCATAAATACCGTAACCTGAAGCTTGAGAACACAACCATACATATCTTCAAGGTGATGCTTTGCAGAGGGCAGCACCTGCGTCAAAGAAGGTAGGGCTCCTCAGTCTTGCGAGGTGACAGCATTTAATTGAAGGCATCCAGACTGTACAACTCTGCCTGATCACACTGGACAGGCAAAACAATTGGCGGCAGGAAACCCTTCAAATAACTAGGCCATGGGCCATGAAGGGCTTTATAGGTGATGACAAATGCCTGAAAGCTAACCAGAAAGAAGTGTGGTTCATAAAGCAGCAATGACACGAGGGAAACACGCATTACTCCCTGTGCTGCTGCATTTAAACTAGTTGTAGCTTCCAGATAGTCTTCATTTTAACAAACTTTGTGGCCATAAAAGCCATCAGTTTTGAAAAACTAGTAGCGCAGCCTCATCCTATTTGTAAAGCTCACCCCAAAAGATAGAGATTATCTGTTAAACTAATTGCACATTTATTCATGGCAAATGTTACCAAACTGTAGGTTAGCCAAATAAGCTTTTTTAATAACATAACATTGGTCCTAACATTAAGCAGATTTAAGTTTAAGTCTTTCATCTCCAAACAAGCAAAAACAAAAATGTGTAAGTCGGAGTAATAATTAAAAGTTTTTCAGGCATTTGAATTGAAGTTCTTTAAAAAAAAAATTGGAATGCTAGCGATCATGATCACAATAAAAATCCTGTAATTAGGATTATGTTTGCCTTAATCCAGCTCCTGATCGATTAATTTCACTAATTAATTTCTGCTCCCACCCATGCCAGTGTTAATTGCTTTCCATTCTATGGTCATGTTGGGTGGGGGGATACCCACCTAGCATATAGTTCTTGTCAGTTGGTAAATTTGAGGAAAGGATAGGGTGGAGCAGCAGGTAGAGTGCTGAACTGCAAGCCACTGTAGATCTGAAGGTCAGCGGTTCAAATTTCATCACCGGCTCAAGGTTGACTCAGCCTTCCATCCTTCCGAGGTGGGTAAAATGGGAACCCGGATTGTGGAGGCAATATGCTGGCTCTGTTAAAAAAAGTGCTATTGCTAACATGTTGTAAGCCACCCTGAGTCTAAGGAGAAGGGCGGCATAAAAATTGAATAAATAAATAATTAAAAAAAATAGGGAGGGAAAATGGGAAGAGAGGAAAGGATACAAATGCCTGAAATTACACTTTTCTACTGCTAACTATTTTTAAAAAATGAATAAAGGTCTGCCCTAAGGGGCAAACTAATAACGAAAATAATGTTCTTCGGGTAATGTGCACAAATGCTCGAAGCTTGAGCAACAAGCTCTGTGAATTAATGGCCATAATATCTAGAGATAATTTGGACCTGGTTGCCATAACTGAGACATGGTTTAAGGATTCTAATGAATGGGAAATATCCATACCGGGATATACACTGTATAGGAAGGATAGAATAGAGAGAAGGGGAGGTGGAGTAGCCATTTATATTAAAGAAAGTCTAAAAACAACACTAATTCAAAATACGTGTCAAGATCTAGAGACTCTCTGGATTTGCATGCAAAATAAAGAAGGTTCTGTCATTAGAATTGGGGTGATCTATAGGCCTCCAGGGCAATCCGAGGAATATGACAACAAGATGGTGGATGAAATTACCCAAATGGCAGTAAAGGGAGATATTGTGGTTATGGGTGATTTCAACATGCCTGATGTTGACTGGAATATCCCCAGTGCCCTTACATGCAAAAGTAAGAATATAGTAGAGGCCTTTACAGGAGCAGCTCTGGCACAGCTGGTTAAGACACCAACTAGAGGGGAGAATATTCTAGATTTAGTTTTTACGAATGGGAATTGGGTTTCAGATGTCAAGGTGGGAGAAAATTTAGGTTGCAGTGACCATCTATGTTTGTGGTTTGATGTAAAAACTCATTGTGAGCAATCCTATAATGCAACCAAAGTATTGGATTTCAGAAAAACAAATTTTAATGCAATGGGAGAATATTTAGATAATGAATTAAAGGGGAGGGATAAAATGGCAGGAGCGAGCATCCAGTGGACTGTATTAAAAAAGGCCATCTTAAAAGCCACTGGACTGTATGTAAGACAAATAACTAAAGGTAAAAGGAAGAAGAAACCGCTATGGTTTAGCAATGATGTAAGGGCTATAGTCAATGAAAAAAAGGCTGCCTATAGGAGGTATAAAGAGTCTGGAAGTATAGCTGATAGGGAGGTATATAAAATTAGACAGAAGGAGGCGAAACAGATAATATATGCTGCTAAAGTCTCAAAAGAGGAAGAAATTGCCAAATCTGTAAAGAAGGGGGATAAAACCTTCTTCAGATATATTAATGATAAGAAGAAGAAAAACTGCGGCATCACGAAGCTTAGTACCGGGAATAATACATGCATTAATGGGAATAAGGAGATCACTGACCATTTCAATAGCTACTTCTGTTCAGTTTTCTCAAAAGACACCTTACAAAATAATACTATAGAGGGATATAGCATTGCTTCCAGCTGTACGGATTCAGCTCCAGTGATCTTAGAAGCCGATGTCTTAGAAGAACTTGAACGATTAAAGATAAATAAGGCAATGGGTCCAGATGGCATCCACCCCAGAGTTCTTAAAGAACTCAGATCTGTCATTGCTACCCCCCTGACTGATTTGTTTAACCAATCCTTGTTAACAGGAGAAGTTCCCGAGGATTGGAGAATGGCCAGTGTTGTGCCTATTCACAAGAAGGGCAGTAGAGAAGAAGCTGGTAACTACAGGCCAGTTAGCTTGACATCAGTTGTAGTTAAAATGATGGAGACTCTACTCAAAAAGAGGATAAATCAGCACCTAAAAAACAATAACTTATTAGACCCAAATCAGCATGGCTTTACTGAAGGCAAATCATGTCAGACTAATCTCATTGATTTCTTTGACTATGTCACAAAGGTGTTGGATGAAGGTGGTGCCGTGGATATTGCCTACCTGGACTTCAGCAAAGCCTTTGATACGGTTCCACATAAAAAGCTGATAGATAAATTAGTGAAGATTGGACTTAATCCCTGGATAGTTCAATGGATTTGCAGCTGGCTGAAGCGTAGACATCAGAGAGTTATTGTTAATGGCGAGTATTCTGAGCAGAGTCAGGTTACAAGCGGTGTGCCACAAGGATCTGTTCTGGGTCCTATTCTTTTTAATATATTTGTGAGTGACATAGGGGAAGGTTTGGTAGGGAAGGTTTACCTATTTGCCGATGACTCTAAAGTGTGCAATAGGGTTGATATTCCTGGAGGCGTCTGTAATATGGTAAATGATTTAGCTTTACTAGATAAATGGTCTAAGCAATGGAAACTGCAGTTTAATGTAAAATAATGCACTTGGGGAAAAGGAATCCTCAATCTGAGTATTGTATTGGCAGTTCAGTGTTGGCAAATACTTCAAAAGAAAAGGATTTAGGGGTAGTGATTTCTGACAGTCTCAAAATGGGTGAACAGTGCAGTCAGGCGGTAGGGAAAGCAAGTAGGATGCTTGGCTGCATAGCTAGAGGTATAACAAGCAGGAAGAGGGAGATTATGATCCCGCTATATAGAATGCTGGTGAGACCACATTTGGAATACTGTGTTCAGTTCTGGAGACCTCACCTACAAAAAGATATTGACAAAATTGAATGGGTCCAAAGACAGGCTACAAGAATGGTGGAAGGTCTTAAGCATAAAACGTATCAGGAAAGACTTAATGAACTCAATCTGTATAGTCTGGAGGACAGAAGGAAAAGGGGGGACATGATCGAAACATTTAAATATATTAAAGGGTTAAATAAGGTCCAGGAGGGAAGTGTTTTTAATAGGAAAGTGAACACAAGAACAAGGGGACACAATCTGAAGTTAGTTGGGGGAAAGATCAAAAGCACCATGAGAAAATATTATTTTACTGAAAGAGTAGTAGATCCTTGGAACAAACTTCCAGCAGATGTGGTAGATAAATCCACAGTAACTGAATTTAAACATGCCTGGGATAAACATATATCCATCCTAAGATAAAATACAGAAAATAGTATAAGGGCAGACTAGATGGACCATGAGTTCTTTTTCTGCCGTCAGACTTCTATGTTTCTATGTTTCTATGTTTCTATCTTGATAGCCAGTTCTACTACATAACATGAAATGGCAATCTATGGTATAGTATAGAGATTTGTGTGGGAGATTCCCATCAGATAGCACACAAGTCAGCTGAAACAGGTTATTGTTACACGGAATAAAGGGCAGGTGGTGTAGATAGCTCTGCGTGAACCCACAAAGGGAGAATGTTTGATGTGAAGTAAGAAAAATAAGGAATTTGCCTTTTGGGCAGTCAAGGGAAAGACTGAATATGCTTTACCTATCCTTGCCTTCCCAACCCTTGGAACAAGTCTTCTACATGTCCAGCCTTCGGGTTCTAGAAGACACTTACTATATTTGCTTGTAGTCTTCTTTTCCCCAGACTAAACATACTCTGTGCCTTTAGTTTTTTATGATGTTTTCTCTTCAGATGTATTGATTGCTTTATATTTATGATCAAATATCTTGCTTTTTCTGTAGGATCTCAGAACAAGTTATAGAAGGATGTTCTTTGTTTTATCCTTATAGCAACATTGTAAGTGAGATTGAGCTGAGTGAATTGTTACATAATATTTCATTGACTCTAGTAGATATGAATGTAGGAACAATTCGCTGTAATCATTTAATGGAGAAAGTTGAGCAAATAACTTCACTTGCCTCTCATCTGTGGAGAAAGCATCCTGAAATAACCTTTTACTATTCCAATTTTAAATCAATATTTTTCAGATACCTCCAGCAAAAGTCATGTTCTTCAGTCTATCTGACCTACATTCTAGAAGATTAAAAATTAGGATGGGTAGGAGTGTTCAGCTGCTATTGACCACTATTAGAGTTGTTGTGGTCATACTTTCACTTTGGAACTTTGTGACTACTTTTCAGAGCTATTTATTTCTTGGCAACAAGAGAGTTACAGCACCAAAAAGCCATTATCTCTGACCTTTCTTGACAACCAATAGATGGAAGAAGAAAGACTACAAAAAAGAGGGGAGGTGGAATTTATGGACTACTATTTTCTACCTCCCATCACAAACTGGAAATTGAAGAGATACCTTTTCTGTTTC
This sequence comes from Erythrolamprus reginae, assembly GCF_031021105.1. Lineage (NCBI taxonomy): Eukaryota > Metazoa > Chordata > Lepidosauria > Squamata > Dipsadidae > Erythrolamprus > Erythrolamprus reginae. The sequence goes on from NC_091954.1 coordinate 81,195,957, forward strand.
AATTTTGGACATTCTTGACATTTATCCAACAATTTTCTGGAAGACTTTAAAAATATATCTTTAAAAAGCCTGGATAAGAAATGAGATGAAGGCAACCTCATGAAGCAACTATAAGAAAAATAGTTTACCCCAGTGTTTTCATGCAATAGTTAGAAACAACTGCAGAAAGGCTTTAAAAGTATGCTGACTCATTAGTTAGAGCAAAAAATAAAGTTGCATTTGTCAACCCAAGAAGATAAATTCTTAAAATCTATCACTGCCATGAATAAATTCATTAAAATTTATCTCTAGCTCAATGTTGATTTGAAAACAATAAAGATAGGTAGATAAACAGATTAATTTAAAAAAATGAGTATTATTTTTCTGATTATACATTGGCTCATGGAGTTTGGGGAAAGTAATTTTGATTGAGATGCACAGAAATAAAATTATGTTCAAACTGATAGCTGAAATTAATTCTTTTAAATTAAACAGATTTAAATGCCATATTCATTACTATGACTAGTTATGGACATCAAATTTTACTGACACCAAAAAATTGGAACAATACAAAAAAAACAAGCAAGATGGTCAATAAATGGAAAACTAGTTTTAAAAAATAAGACAACCAAGAGGGAATAGCACATGATAGTACCAATCAAATAACTGTAGTTTGGGTGAGACATGGAAAAATAAAAGAAATCCAGGAAACTCATTTTCTTTGTCCTATTTCTCTACATAATATTAAATTAGAGCATGTCCAATTTTGGTTAATTAATAGGGAACAACTTAAATGTCCAACAGAAAAATTATGTCCCTAATTATGTTGAAAAATGGATCCAATCATTAAATTTCTTTAAGAAGAGCTTTGAGAAACATTCATAAGGAGTTCCTTCATTTGAGTTCCTTCATTTGAATATACAGAGGAGAAAATTAGATTCTACAGGTCTTCCAAACCTGTAGAATCGTATGCAATAGCTGTTTTCCCAGTATCAAAATTCATGTATAATATTTGGTTGTTTTGGTTACATTTAGTATTACTAATATGTATCTGTTCTAACAGTTAAATATTTACATCTTCCTGAAGGTATATTGTATGAGAATATAATATAAAAAGTAATCAGAAGAATTTATTCCCATATGGGTCAGTTCAGGAAAGGGATAGGGTTTGATAAATTAAAATAGGTTACCATTTACATGGTTTTATGAAAAAAATGTTTTGAAGTCACAGTGTTCTATTTAACCAAAGAATAGTTAGTGAAATACTGGCTAAATTCCAAAGGGAGGGGTAATATTCAACCACAAAAGAACAATTGAATTTATAGAGGTATTCTTTTTCTTTGGTGAATAAATCTGGGAATTGTTAGTTGTGAATTACATTTGCGTATAAACTTGATAGAGAGCTCAACCGTGAGTGATTTGAATTTTCAGCAGAAATGAGTCTTCTATGAGAAACGATCTCAAACTACTCCCACTCAGAATTCATTGTTATGTTTAATCTACTGCTGCTTCTTTGGCTCATTTACAAAAAGTGTTGGCACGTTATGAATGCAAAATCATTTTAATAGGGGAACTCCTGGGAAAGAGAGCAAAAGTTTTCAGCATTTACCATTTTACAATGAAGTATGGCCAGCTGTTGAGAAGCCTGCATTCTACCGTGGAGGCTTTCAACAATAGAACTATTGGAGTTAATGTTTTAAAATCTGAAATCTGTAGAGAAAGAAGTAGATGATCCAAAAACTGAGGACCGGATCAGTTCAAACATGGAAACAGTGGTGAAACATAAAAGACCTGTCAAAACAGAGCCCAGATGAATCTGCCAAATATATTTCAACTTTAAAAGGCCTGCATTGTTTTTAAACGTTATTTTTAAGTGTGTGCTACTAATATACTGTAGGAAATTCTAATAGACTTTTTACTTTTCACAGTTTGGTGCAGTTTTTTAATATACATTATAGCCTCACCTTTTCAGACTATGCCTGAAAAGGAAGATCAACAGCTTCTTATTTTATTTGTTTGTTTGTTTGTTTGTTTATTTAGTCCAATACATGATACACATTGAAGAGAAAGATATGTAATAATATAAGTAAAGAAAAGAATAGAAGAAAAGATATACTGTAAAAGTATAGGTGAACATATTAGAAAGGAAGAAAAGATAAATGAGATAAGGAGAGACAATTGGACACGGGATGGAAGGTACACTGGTGCACTTATGCACACCCCTTACTGACCTCTAAGGAACCTGTAGAGGTCAATCGTGGATAGTCTAAGGGAAAAATGTTGGGGGTTAGGGGTTGACACAACTGAGTCAGGTAATGAGTTCCACGCTTTGACAACTTGGTTGCTGAAGTCATATTTTTTACAGTCAAGTTTGGAGCGGTTAATATTAAGTTTGAATCTGTTGCGTGCTCTTGTGTTGTTGCGATTGAAGCTGAAGTAGTCATTGACAGGTAGAACGTTGCAGCATATGATCTTGTGGGAAATACTTAGATCGCACAGTCAAATGAAATACTGAAGGATAAAAGAAATAGCATTTCCACAAATAGAGGAAAAAGCATATATTTTCTTGTTTGCCGTGAAGTCATAGACAAGAAAAAAGAAAAGGAAGATAAGTGGAAGCTAATCTAAAACTGGTGCAGATACTGTACCTGTCCAGTCCTCCAATCTTGTCTGCATGAGACCATCAGTTTTGTAATTCATGTACTACAGTATTTTCATCTGCTAGAATAGATTAAGTGAAATAGTTTGTGACTGGACTTTAAAGACTGGAATTTAAAGGATAGGAAGAGGTATTTATACTTTTGAACTTCGGTATTGTAGAAAACTTCTGAAAATACTATAGATCAGGGGTCCGAAAACTTTTTACACATGGGGCCAGTTCACTGTCCCTTGGACTGTTGGAGGCCCGGACTATAAAAAAACCTATGAACAGATTCCTGTGCACACTGCACATACCTTATTTCTTTCTCTCTCACTCACTCTCTTTCTCTCTCTCTCTCTTGCTTTCTCTCTCTCTCTTGCTTTCTTTCTGTCTCTTGCTCTCTCTGTCTCTTTCTCACTCTCTCTTGCTATCTCTCTTCCTCTCTTCCTCCCTCCCTTTCTCTCTCCCTCTCTTTCTCCCCCTTCCTTCCTTCCCTCCCTCCTTTCCCTCCATCCTTCCTTCCTCTCCACTTCTCTTTCCCTCGTTCTTTTCCCCTTCTCTTTCCCTTTTCTTTCTTTCTCTTCACTTCTCTCTCTCTCTTTTTCCTCTTTCACCCTCCCTCTTCTCTCCCCATGGAGGACTCACCCAACAAGCCTCCACCCTCCGACCCCGGACTCCCAATCAATCCCCATTCAGAAAACAGGAGCTAGCAACTCAAAGAGGAGGAGGCGGGTGTGTGCGTGTATGTGTGGGTGTTGTGCCCAGCTCAGCTTTTGGCAAGCCTTACTTTACCTCGGGTGAGATGAGATTGAGGGGGACTTTCTCACTGCTTTTCCAGTGCTGCCTTGGAAAAGACCCGCGGGCCAGATAAATGGCCTCAGCGGGCCGCATGTGGCCTGCGGGCCGTAGTTTGGGGACCGCTGCTATAGATAGCCAAGAAAACAAAATAATGGATTACCAAAGAAATCAGCCCAGAGTTCTCACTTGAAGCATAAATGACCAAGCTTAAGTTATCCAACTTTAAACATGTTGTAAGAAGATACAGCTCTTCGAAAAGTGCTCTAATGCTGGGAAAGGTGAAAAGAAAGATTTGGAAAGGATAACTAGCAGCAAGATGGAGGGAATGAGTCATAGTGGTGGTGAGTGCATAATTGGGAGATTAGAGATGGAGAAAATCTGGGTGGACATAAGAGTCAGAATTAACTTGATAATGCATAATAAATCTTTGATCAATCAATTCTGATGTGATTTAAATTACATTTCCTTAATACATAAGGTGTAATCTCTAAATTTATTTATTTATTTATTTATTTATTTATTCATTCATTCATTCATTCATTCATTCATTTATTTATTGGATTTGTATGCCGCCCCTCTCCGTGGACTCGGGGCGGCTAACAACAGTGACAAAAAACAGAATGTAAAAATCCAATACTACAATAGCTAAAAACCCTTGTTATAAAACCAATCATACATACAAACATACCATGCATAAATTGTAGAAACCTAGGGGGAAAGAATATCTTAATTCCCCCATGCCTGATGGCAGAGGTGGGTTTTGAGGAGCTTACGAAAGGCAAGGATGGTGGAGGCTATTCTAATCTCTGGGGGGAGTTGCCGTCCCGAGTTTTCGGAGAGGGGCGGCATATAAATCCAATAAATTGAATTGAATTGAATTGAATTGAATTCCAGAGGGTCGGGGCCACCACAGAGAAGGCTCTTCCCCTGGGCCCCGCCAACCAACAATCTAATAATGACATATTAGATTGTATGTAGTACAATCCAATCCCAGCAACTTTCTTGGCAAAGCATTCAGAAGTGTTTTTCATTTCCTTTTCACTAGAACTAAGAATGATTCACTCAAAGTAACCCAGATAGTTTCAGATCCATGTAGCTATACTTAATCTGTTGTAGACAAACACTTTAAAGATTAGTTAGAAGATTAACTCAATTTGTTTTCCTACAGTTAAAAGCATTTTGAAAGTAAAAATAATTAAACAGTAGTTAGATAATATTTTAGATAATAGCCTTGCTTTTGGACATGCAGTCAATAATTTATAAATAAGTCTAGAAGTAAGTAAATTCTAAACAGCCGAGAACCTTTATTCTGTGATGAATTTAGACAACCAGCAATCATACTGTTTGCTTGTAAAGCATAATCATACCATGGGAAGAAGAAAACTATATTCTGTTATATTAATCTGTCTTCTGACAGATAAATTTGCTTCTATGAGAGTTTATTGTTGAGGCTTCAAAGGGTGCAAAATGTATAAACTCATTTAAACTCCCCACCACTTTTCCCATTTTTTTGTACATCCCATTCCTGAAGCATTTTGTTTAATTACTTAATTATCACACTTAGATAATGTAAATACTATACTTGAGCTGCTTTAAAGAAATCCAATTTTACATGTTGGCACCATTGCTGAACGTGAAGCAATTTGCAGTGAAGAAAATGCTGTCTTCTGAATGGAGCCAGAAATCTTGATAATGTTTTCCTTTTATGTGATAGTATGCAATCTTGTGCGATTGCCAAACTGTTCAATCCTCCTAATTTTACAGTACTCCTACTGATTTCATTTCTAGAATGGAGAGAAATGCCAGAGGGAAAATTGCAGGTGTAATAAAAAGTTATCTGCTTAGGGAAATAATTTGAGATTACTATGGCATCACCAAGATGCCAAAATTGTAAATAGAATCCACCGAACATTATATTTATAAAGTTGGGGATGGGTTATGACAAGACTTAAACATCTTCCAATCTTCCAGTCTATGTAATAAAATAGCTAAAATAACTACATTGTTGCTAGGTTTTCCAGTTTGCAAATGGGTAAGTTTTGTTTCCAAGTAGCAGCCATCATCATAGAAGGAAATGCTTTGTGCTGATTCTATTGCATCAGTGGTGGGTGGCTACTGGTTTGCCCCAGATCAGCTGAACTGGTAGCAGAGATGGGAGGTTCTGCCCACCCAACTGAACATCCTCAAAAAAGCTCTGAGCATGTGCAGAAGTTTCTGTGCATGCACAGAAGCATTTGCGACAAATGCCAGAGTAAACACACGGACCACAGAGCTAGGATTTAATGGGTCACTTTATTAAATCCAACCTGTAGAGGTGAAATAAATGGGGCAGAAATCACGTTCAACATTCCTAGGAAACTATGGGCAAAGCTCCCTGCTGAGCAAAGGAATGAAGCCTTGACCTTGACCCTGGTCATGAACTTGGCCATGAGCCTTGTCCTTGACTTTCCTTGCTCTTAGCCATGCCCAAAGCATGTGGGAAGCCTCCACCTGACATGCCGCATGTAGGCTTGCGGAGGTGAGCGCCAAGGGCACCCCCGTCCATCATCCTGGTCGGGTCGGCACTTGAGTTTCAGAGAGGGTCAGTCCTTCACCTTCCAAAAGGTGCTCCAAAGGAGATCACACCGTTGTTGTTAGCCCCTTATTCCACTCCATACCGCCTTCCCCAGTGACCAAAGGGATTTAATCCAATTGACCTAGTCCTAGTAAAATAACCCTGCTGGCACTCCCTAACCACTCCGCTCCCCATCCACCCCCAGTGTGGAGTAGGTGAAGAAACAGATGAAACATAAGGGCATTGCGGCCGCAAAAAAATCCTACTCAGCCCCCCGCAAGCAATCACTAGTTACACTGAGATAAGGGGAGGGCGGCCTGCAATTGTGCCAATGAGCCAAAGGGAAAAGAGCCTTTGGATGAAAATAAACTCTGACATTTTTTATTCTGGATAGCATCCTAGAGAAGAACCAGAAAAAATAGGCATAACTTTTGTCAGTTTCAGTTCTGCACTTTTTGGGCTCCTCTAAGGACACAGAGAAAGACATGAATGAATCAATAAAATCAGCTTCATTAATTTTATTTTTAAGTTTTTTTATTAGGATTTATTTATAGGGAAAGCATCTAGAAAGGGAGGGGAAAATATGATACTAGTGTAGAAATAATAGAAATAAAGTTTAAATCGTCTTTCTCTTTCTCTCTCTTCCCATCTTTACTGCCATAGTTCTTGTCAAAGCAACATATGGTACATGGCAATGTTGGAGGTTCTTTTATATCATTTTTATGCACAAAAATTAGAAGGAGTTTTTTGTTTCTTTAGGCCCTACAACATCTCAAGGCACTCATAAAATCATTACAATTATTCTTTTGATTATCTGAAAGTTGTACTGATTGGCTGAAACAGTGCTCTCACCCTGTTTCTACCGTTCTGAGGCTAACCACAGGATAGATCATAATTACATGTTGGTTTCAAATTGTTTAGTGGATTTGGAAGGTAAAAGTTGGAAGGTTTTTTTTTTCATTACTTCACATTTTGTGTTTAAATTGTGGCAAGAAGTATTCTCTCTTTAGATGTTAGTTTTCAATTCACAAAAGATTGAATGCAATATCAGAAACACCCCTAAACAACCTCCAATTTTAATTTTAACGTGGCTGTAGTAGAAATTACTAAACTCAAGGAGAATTATTTCTTGCTAAACTATTCATTTAATATTGATATTTTTTTAGAGAAAGTCCTTTAACATATCAAATAATGCTAATAAACCCTTAAAGAAACAATGTTAATAATAGCAGCAGCAGTAGTTGCTACACACTTTTCCTGTTTGGACTACCATATGAAATGTTATCAGTTACAATTGTGATTTTCAAAGGAAAGTTAACCAGAGGCTTGAGGAAGCCATCAGAAAAATGACAGTTCTGCGAGTTCCTATAAGAATCTGGAAAAAAAGTCAACCAGTGCTCTAACCAGGAAGATATCAATCCTAGTTCATACTTATGACAGTTGCAGTGTCCCGGAGTCATGTGATTCTCTTTTGCAACCTTCTGACAAGCAAAATCAATGGAGGACCCAGATTCACTTAACAACCGTGTTACTAACTTAACAACTGCAGTGATTCACTTAATGATTTTGGCAAGAAAAGTTTTGTAAAATGGGAGAAAGCTCACTTAAATTGTGGTTATACAAGCTAAATAAATTAAAAAATAGTAAGTATAACTTCTGGACAATCATAAGGAACAAAAACTAAAAATAGATGTTCTGAGAAATACAATTAGAGCACTATCTTAAATTTTAATACTTGTTTCCCTCATTAAAAGATTATTTATTTATTTATTTATTCATTCATTCATTCATTCATTCATTCATTCATTCATTTATTTATTTATTTATTGGATTTGTATGCTGCCCCTCTCTGTGGATTCGGGGCAGCTAACAACAGTGAAAAAAACAGCATGTGACAATCCAATACTAAAACAGCTAAAAACCCTTTTTATAAAACCAATCATACATACAAACATGCCATGCATAAATTGTAGAAGCCCAGGGGGAAAGAATATCTCAGTTCCCCCATGCCTGACGGCAGAGGTGGGTTTTAAGGAGCTTACGAAAGGCAAGGAGGGTGGAGGCTATTCTAATCTCTGGGGGGAGTTGGTTCCAGAGGGCCGGTGCCACCACAGAGAAGGGTGTTCTCCTGGGTCCTGCCAAATGACATTGTTTAGTTGATGGGACTCAGAGAAGGCCCACTCTGTGGGACCTAACTGGTCACTGGGATTCATGCGGCAGAAGGCGGTCCCAGAGATAATCTGGCCCGGTGCCATGAAGGGCCTTATAGCTCATAACCAACACTTTGAATTGTGACCAGAAACTGATCGGCGGCCAATGCAGACTGCGGAGTGTTGGTGTGACATGGGCGTATTTAGGGAAGCCCATGATTGCTCTCTCAGCTGCATTCTGCACGATCTGAAGTTTCCGAACAATTTTCAAATGTAGCCCCATGTAGAGAGCATTACAGTAGTCGAGCCTTGAGGTGATAAGGGCATGAGTGACTGTGAGCAGTGACTCCCGATCCAGATAGGGCCCCAACTGGTGTACCAGGCGAACCTGGGCAAACGTCTCCCTCGCCACAACTGAAAGATATTTCTCTAATGTGAGCTGTGGATCGAGGAGGACGCCCAAGTTGCGGACCCTCTCTGAGGGGGTTAGTAATTCCCCCCCTCCCCCGGGTAATGGATGGACAGATGGAATTGTCCTTGGGAGGCAAAACCCACAGCCACTCTGTCTTATCAGGGTTGAGTTTGAGTCTGTTAACTTCCTGTATCTACCGAATGTAATCTGTTAACTTTCTGTTTCTACCAAATGTACCATTAATGTTAACTTCCTGTCTCTACCTAATGTACCATTTCCCATAAATTTGTATTCTTCCCTATCATATATATAGTTGTAACTGAGATTTCAAATCACAGCAACTAAATCATTGAATAATGTAAAATAATTAGACTAACAGTGATTTGTCATTAGATCAGTAACCTTTTGCTAATCCGTAGAACCTTAAAAATTCAAACTGAGATCTAGCTGCAGGGCCAATATAAATAGAGGGAATATTTAAAGATGATTAGATAGCAGAAGAGATAAAATCTGTATAACAACAATTGCAAACCTGTTTCAAGATGTCAAATAACCATTCTGAGATACCAAAGATCCATAGGACACAAAGCAAGCAAAAGCTTTTATAATCTCATGTAATAACATTACATTTGAAATATAAGCCATTACTAGGCTATAAAGTAATCTTGTAGAAATGTTATTATATGATCCTCAAAGGATAATTCAGATTGGAAAGGACCCCTAAAGTTGTAAGATAAAGTGATATTGATTGAGCTATAAAGGGAGGTCAAATCTGTAAGACGTACATTAAATTCCCACTGTTTTGTTATATATTTATAGGTACTTTATGTATGGCAAGAGAGACAGTTTACCTTCCATTTGCACTGTATCCAGGGGTGGGCTACTGCCTGGACAGTGGGGTAGTGGGGTAGCAAAAACAGAGCTCCACCCCAGAGCACACAATTTACATTGAAAGATGTTGAAAGAAAATGCAGGGCACCCACAGTGTGGTAGTAAAAATTTTGGTAGCCCTTCACTGACTCTATCCAAAGTATCCTTGCCATCACCTGGTATGACAAAGCTCCAAATAGTACAGTCTTGAAATGTGCTGGAACTTCTAGCATATATACACTATTGAAACAGCGACGTCTTCACTGACTTGGGCATGTTGTGAGAATGGATGATGGGCAGATTCCGAAAAATCTCCTGTATGGTAAACTAATGCAAGGACAGCACCCGAGAGGGAGACCATAGCTGCAATATAAGGATATATGTAAGAGGGATTTAAAGGGCTTGGGAATGGACCTTGGACATTAACCTTGACCTCTGATCATTCAGTTTGGAGGCTAAAGACATAGCATGGCCTTCTCCATTTTGAGGAGACACTTGTTTGGCAGGCTGAGGCAAACAGGTAGTCCCAGAACCAGCAAAATCCTGGGGCCAAGCAAGGGACAGAATGGATCTGCATTCAGTGTGGAAAGCATTGCCACTCTCTATCTGCCATTTTTAGCCACACTAGATGATGTTCTAGGCAGTGTTCCCTCTAATTTTTTGGGGTGGGTGGGCGGAAAAGTATAGTGTCTGAGCGGCAGTCCCTTCGGGACTGGGCAGCACAGAAATAATTAATAAATAAATACGTAAGTAAGTAAGTAAGTAAGTAAGTAAGTAAGTAAGTAAGTAAGTAAGTAAGTAAAATGTCAAATATATGTTTCAAATATATGTTTCCTGCATATACATTAGTGATTAGTGAAGAAAATTACTAATTTTCCAACTTATCTTTTTAAATGCTAAATAGTTTTTATTTTAATTCTTTTGTATATTTGACATTATTAAAACTACTAAATATAGACAGTATGTTTTACCCAATCTATTTTTAGTGATATTTTCATGTAACCAGTGCAATATAATATTAAAAAACTGCTCCCGGTTAATGGCATCATGTTGCATTTATGCAAAAAAAGTCATGTCATTTTGAATGTAGGATGTTAGCAACAAGGAGCTCAGAATCTCACTAGACTTTTTCTGTGTGGCATGTGTGTTGGATTATAACTTCTATGCTCCATTGTTCATGGTGGTTGGAAAGATGATGATTGTAGAGGTCACCATTTTGACAAAAAACTGAATTAAATATTTTGTAATGGAAAAGTAAAGTAAAGATGGAGATAGGAGACGAAAATGTAAGAAAACTTCTGAGGCTGAGAGAAAGATTGTCAGTCTGAATATCTTTACTGTCAAATATGGATAACAGAAAGATCTGTAAATGCACATAAATGTATTTATGACTACATATCAATCCTCGAAATAAAAAGTAAAAATCCTTTTTGACTGGATTTCTTCAAGGAGCCAAATATACGAATCTCTCTGATTAGCTCCATATGTAGCTTTACCATTACAATATTTAACATGAAGCCTATCTTCATGGAAAAACCATTTTGAACATGTTGTTATATTCAAATAAATCCATCTTACCTTGGTTAGGCCTGATGGTGGCAATCTTGGGTTTATTATTCTAAGTTAAATGTAGTTAAATCTTTATTGCAACCACATGGTTACATCAAGAGACACTTATCAAAAACATAAACATAATCAAAATATTTAACAATTGGCAGAGTAAATTCTAAATACATACCAGGTACTTAAAATGTAACTAATGTAAAAATAAAATATAAGGAAATTTTTATCAATATTGTATTAAATGAATCCATTCCCTTTTCAGCTGACTAGCTGTCATATCACTGTTAGTCTTTCTCCTTGCTGCAATTCCATAGTATTTTTAAAGAGATCTACCAACTTTGTAAGAGATAAAAGTTAAAGAAGATTTTTGGGTTTTTTCCATGTCACCAGGAATTTTACTTATTGAGCACAATTAGAAATATTCTGGGACAATGGTTCATAGGAGTATGCCAGAAGTACTGCAGTTATACATTTCCTATAGCAATACTGTGAGGGGGTGGATGGAGAGTTACAAAGGCATTCAGCAAATATGTTTAATGTGTACACAGACATAGAACATTTACAAACTCAGGTGTTCTTCTTAGCAATCTACCAGTGGAATAACCAGGCACATCAAAGCCATAACTAAAGTAGATAGATTAAACAGATGAGCTCCTCTTTGCTGCAGGTGCCAAAAATAGATTGCATTAAATTTGGCAACAAATGCACTGAACTCAACAGGCCTGCTTACAAAATTCACTTCAATAAAAATAGAAAGGTAAAGGTGATGTGCCAGTGCCTGGAGGCTGTTAGGGTCTGGATGGGTGTCAATAGACTCAAACTCAACCCTGTTAAAAGTGGCTGTGGGTTTTGCCTCCCAAGGACAATTCCCCCTCAGAGAAGGTCCGCAACTTGGGCGTCCTCCTCGATCCACAGCGTACATTAGAGAACCATCTTTCAGCTGTGGCAAGGGGAGCGTTTGCCCAGGTTCACCTGATGCACCAGTTGCGGCCCTATCTGGACCAGGAGTCACTGTTCACTGTGACTACTCATGCCCTCATCACCTCGAGGTTCGACTACTGTAACACTCTCTACATGGGGCAACCTTTGAAGAGTGTTCAGAGACTTCAGATCATGCAAAATGCAGCTGTGAGAGCAATCATGGGCTTCCCTAGGTATGCCCATGTTATACCAACACTCCACAGTCTGCATTGGTTGCCTATCAGTTTCCAGTCACAGTTCAAAGTGTTAGTTATGACCTCTAAAGCCCTACATGGCATAGGACCAGACTATCTCGGAGACCGCCTTCTGTCGCACGAATCCCAGCGACCAGTTAGGTCCCACAGAGTGGGCCTTCTCCGGGTCCCATCGACTAAATAATGTCGTCTGGCGGGACCTAGGGGAAGAGCCTTCTCTGTGGTGGCCCCGGCCCTATGGAACCAGCTCCTCCCAGTGATTAGGATTGCCCCCACCCTCCTTGTCTTTCGCAAACTCCTTAAAACCCACCTCTGCCATCAGACATGGGGGAATTGAAAGATCTCCCCCAGGCCCATATAGTTGTATGTATGGTATGCTTGTGTTGTATGTTTTTTAAATAATGGGTTTTAGATATTTTTTAAATATTAGATTTGTTCTTTGTACATTGTTTTGTTATTGTTGTGAGCCGCCCGAGTCTGCATAGAGGGGCAGCATACAAATCTAATAAATAAATAAAATAAATAAATAAATAAATGCATCAAAACAAATTCAGAAAATTATATAGCGGTACTAATCATGGTGAAGAGACAAAGTACTTCCATCATAATATCAGTGCTATCTTCAGAGATATGGCATTAAAAATTAATGTTATACTTTCTCAAGAGAAGAAAGGGAATTGTCTCTTGTCATACCGTATAACTAGTTTACTAATATATTTTTATGTTACCTGCCAGTTACTTTCTGTGAATGTAATCAGGAAATTTAGTCTTCTAATAAAATTTTGCATGGGAAACTGCTGTTATAAAAAGTTGAGGATAAATTATGTTGTTGGTTCATAGGAAGTAAGAGAGGGAGGAAGGAATTATTAGATAACTATAGGACAATTTTTTATTATAAAGAATATCTATGGTAGCACAGTGGTTAGAATGCAATACTGCAGGCTACTTCTGTTGACTGTCGGCTGCCTGCAATTTGGCAGTATGAATCTCACCGAGCTCAAGGTTGACTCAGACTTCCATCCTTCCGGGGTTGGTAAAATGAGAGCCCATTTTGGCACACAAACCAAAAAAGGTTTGCCATCACTGATATAAGGCAACATATTGATAAAATGGCTTAATATATTATGATGATTATTATGCAAATAGAATCTGAATTCTACCCTTTCACAATTGTAACAAAGAAGATTGTGACCAAATTACAAATGGATAAAAGAAGATTTGACATCATCAGGTTATATACAGTATGTTAATAGTTTTCTATGTACTATTATTATAAAAATTGAAAGTACATAGAAGGACTTTTGGTTTTAAACATGGTAAGACAATAGAATTATTGCCAATAATTAAATAACTGTAATAGAATTATGTACAAATGATGAGCATGTTATTACTAAAATGTGTAAACTTTTATTTGAATACATTGGAAACAGAAGTTAATATATGACAATATGGACTAAAATATTTGGATATAATATAGAAATGGAACAATGGGAGACTATTATAATCATGTAAAAATGTAATCTTAAAGAGAATTTTTATAAAAATTTGGTTTATAAATTTGGCAATTATTATCACAGAATTTGATAAATATAAATATATGTTCTAAATGTGAGCAACAACAGGAGACATGTAACACAATGTGTTTGGTGATATGTCAAAAAGTTTAAAAATGAGTGTAAAAATATTAATTAATTCAGAAGCTCTTAAACATGAATATAGAATTCAAATCAAAGGCATTTGTTAGGAACTGATGGACAAACAGTTGGAAAAGTATTCATGGAATTTTATTTATACATGTAAATTTATACTTGAATATGTTGTAAAAGAAAGTCAGAAATTATTTATTTATGTTTCTTTTTTCCCTACACTCTTGACTTTATTTCTTTTTCATTCTTTACGTTTTTCATCTATCTTCCATTTTAATTATTAGCTATTGTTAGTTTTTATCTATTTATTTTATAATCTAATAAAGGTTAAAAAACCGAAATGGATAAAATTTGTAGCAATATTATTATTATTCGTTCTTTTTAAAAAAATACATTTTGGCCATCTTTCTTCAGAATGAAATATGCCAAGTAAAATAAAAAATAAATGAGATCTATCTTAGTATCCCAGTTCTCCAAGCAAGCCTCTCGAGCTAGGAATTGACATTAAAATTGCACAACTCTCTCATTTACAGGATATGCAGGAAGGTGATGTTTAAAGTGAACAACAAAAACAGATTAATACTTCTTTTCCTTTTTACCTTTTAACGCTGTTAAGTGAGTACTTTAAAGGAGGCCAACTTCCGAAAGGCTAAATCTTTGCATGCTAACTCTTGCTGAAGCTCAGAGACCTGTTTTATTCTCCTCTAGAGATTTCAGTGGATGTGATTCAAGCACCATTGAATGTGGTGCTGTATTAATTGCCCTGGAGGGTAGTAGGCCCTTTGAACTGTGGCTATGAGTGATATTTTGCTGTAAGACATGTGTCAGCACTTGGCTGGTTAACTATGGAGCTGAGTTGTATAGCATGCTGAGACCAAATATCTGGAAAACTACTTTGCATCCTAATCTTACATCTGTTTTCCATCATGAGATTGACTGGCCATTCTTTCTTTTGGGAAGTGTCATTCTAAAATTATAAGAATATATATATAATGTGTGTGTGTGTGTGTGTGTGTGTGTGTGTGTGTGTGAATTATTCATGCATGCACACACACAGATACACACATATCATTATACTGTCAAAAAATATTAAGAATTTGCTATCACATTTTAAAGTTCTCTAGGGTATTGGGCAAATAGAAATTTGGATGTGATGCAATGGATTGAGGTTCTCCCCTTCAACATTTGGAAATAACCTGATGTGAATATTTTAACATTGTGATATCATAAAATTAATTCCACATGCAACCTATGTAGGGTTATGTGGGAGGTTATTTTCTGAATTCAACAATGTAGGTACCACATTTTGCATGTGTTTTGCAAATATGTAGACTTTGTTTTATAGACAAAAACATATGTGATAATGGTTTGCTTGTATTTACTAATCTATGGATCGGTAGAGTTGTGGTTTTCCTTAGTTGTTTGGCTTTTTTTAATGTTCTGTTGTGTCACAATCACAATAATACAATCCTCTCAAATGCATTCTAGTCCACTGAATTGGTTGAGATGAAAAGTTGAAAGAACAGCCAAATACACTTAGAATACAATTGATCCAAGAAACTTTTGTGTGATCCTCATTACAATGGATGGGAAATCCATACCTGGTGTTGAGAAAAATCAAGATATAGAATTAAATTAAATTAAAAAATTAAATTAAATTAAAAAATTAAAAATTAAAAATTAAAAATTAAAAATTAAATTAATTAAATTAAATTAAATTAAATTAAATTAAATTAAATTAAATTAAATTAAATTAAATTAAATTAAATTAAATTAAATTAAATTAAATTAAATTAAATTAAATTAAATTAAATTAAATTAAATTAAATTAAATTAAATTAAATTAAATTAAATTAAATTAAATTAAATTAAATTAAATTAAATTAAATTAAATTAAATTAAATTAAATTAAATTAAATTAAATTAAATTAAATTAAATTAAATTAAATTAAATTAAATTAAATTAAATTAAATTAAATTAAATTAAATTAAATTAAATTAAATTAAATTAAATTAAATTAAATTAAATTAAATTAAATTAAATTAAATTAAATTAAATTAAATTAAATTAAATTAAATTAAATTAAATTAAATTAAATTAAATTAAATTAAATTAAATTAAATTAAATTAAATTAAATTAAATTAAATTAAATTAAATTAAATTAAATTAAATTAAATTAAATTAAATTAAATTAAATTAAATTAAATTAAATTAAATTAAATTAAATTAAATTAAATTAAATTAAATTAAATTAAATTAAATTAAATTAAATTAAATTAAATTAAATTAAATTAAATTAAATTAAATTACATTACATTACATTACATTACATTACATTACATTACATTACATTACATTACATTACATTACATTAAATTAAATTAAATTAAATTAAATTAAATTAAATTAAATTAAATTAAATTAAATTAAATTAAATTAAATTAAATTACAAAGAAATGTAGTGTCATGCCATAGATTCCTTCTCTATTATTTTTCACTTGTTTTAGTTAAATTTGTCTGGGGAACAAAAACTGTTTTGTTTTGTTTTCTAAATAAATGCAGTTGTCAGGCAAGGGATGCTTATTTGTTGCACTTACAATATTTGCAAGGTAGCTGCAACATACAGTCTGTGTAGATATACTATCCTCCATTGCACAAGGTTGTCTTTAGTAATCTGTGGGCTTCTCATAACTTAATTAAATTCTAACTGACAACACTATGGTGTCCCATCATGGCACAGATGACAGTAGTGAATGATGAATAAATGAAAGCAATTGCAGTAAATTATTTAATTTCCCTTTTGACAATTTAGTAGAAAAATAAATGCTTCTTCCTCCCAAGAGAAGAAAATTTCAGGATATTGGAAATAAAAATTTAACTGTGTATTACTTAACATTGCCACAAATAACTCTAGCGTCCTGAAAATACGTGTCATTAAGTTTAAGATGTTTCAGATTATTATCTAAATCAGAATGGATGGTGATACACTTATATCACAGCCAGCGCGGGTTCTAACTTACTTCACTGCCAGTTCGCTTCCTCCTGTGCTACATGGGTGAACCTCATGGGTGAGCGCATATATAGTGGCAAAAAAACCCATTTTTAATGCCAAAAACAATCTGGGGGAGTTAAAAAAAACTCTCCCCCCAAAAACCAAGATGGTAACTGCATGCAGAGTGCCAGAAACTTGACTTGCATACATGCCCAAGGAGCTGCTGATACAGTTCTACAGTGGAATCATTGAGTCTGTCATCTGCACCTCTATAACTGTCTGGTTTGGTGCTGCAACCCAACAGGACCGACACAGACTTCAGAGGATAATCAGAACTGCAGAAAAAACAATTGCTGCCAACCTGCCTTCCATTGAGGACCTGTATACTGCATGAGTCAAAAAGAGGGCGGGGAAAATATTTACTGACCCTTCACATCCTGGACACAAACCATTTCAACTCCTACCCTCAAAATGTCGCTACAGAGCACTGCACACCAAGACAACTAGACACAAGAACAGTTTTTTTCCGAACACCATCACTCTACTAAACAAATAATTCCCTCAACACTGTCAGACTTTCTACTAAATCTGCACTTCTATTCTACTAGTTTTTCTCATCATTCCTATCACCCATTTCCTCCCATGTTGACTGTATGACTGTAACTTGTTGCTTATATCCTAAGATTTTTATTAATATTGCTTCTTTATTGCTTATTTGACCCCTATGACAATCATTAAGTGTTGTACCACATGATTCTTGAACAAATGTATATTTTATTTTATGTACGCTGAGAGCATATGCACCAAGACAAATTCCTTGTGTGTCCAATCACACTTGGCCAGTAAAAATTCTATTCTATTCTATTCTGTGTAGAAGGTAAAAAAACAGAAAAAATATTTAAAAATTCTAAAAGCAATATTCCATGTTTTTTTTAAGATAGCAGCGCCCACAGAATAGCATCAACCAAACTGGTTCTGTGACATCAGCAGCAGGCTGCTACTGGTTCAGGAAAACTGGTCCGAACTGATCACAGCTGCCCAAGTATTTTGAGGGTTTTCTTTTCTGACTTTAAACTCAAGCTTCTTTCTTGTTATTATTTTAGATAAGATTTTTAAATATTTTTTGCTGTTCTTCCACAGAGTTTTAAAAACTATATTTTGGGGGGAGGGGGTTCTGAATTTTTCTTGATTTTATTTTATTTTTTCAGTTACTCCACCAATTTGTCATGTTATGGGTAAATCTCTTAGGATTATGTCTTACTTGAAACAACACAAGGAAAAAGAGTGCTTCAGTGTTTCCACTCTAGATTCATAATTACCTATTTATAGTAACCCTTCCTGAAAGAGAGGTCCATTGCACAACTTCAATTCAATTTTAAATGTTTGGCAGCTAACAAAATTGGTGTCTAAGGGAGTGCATGATGTCTCACAGAAAGACATTATTGGATTTTCACAATATAAAAAGTTGTGGACTGAACTCTGTTAGTACCTGCAGGAGTCCTTTCAAATAGGCAGATTCCATGTTGCCCTGTAAGAATGGGGGAAATGTTACTCTTAAATGTTTTTCTTACACATTGTAAATAGCAAATGGTAGCCTGTGAAAACGAACAGAATTGAATGGGTTGGTATTATACTGAAAAGGAATTACTTCAGTCTTCCTTGAACATAGCATTCGTATTTAGCCTCAGATTAGAGGAAATAATAAATAGTACCTTTGGATACAATATATATATATATATAATATATATATATATATATATATATATATATATATATATATATATATATATATATGTTAAATGTTTTTTTAGCCGACATAAGAAAAACATATATATATATATATATATATATATATATATATATATATATATATATATTAGCAACCTTACTTTGTGTATCATTTTTATTCCTCTGTACAAGATTCATTCTGCAATGTAGATTTATAAATATTATTTACAGTATTCAGTGATTCTATGACAGATACAAATAGTATTATGCAACCTGTATTTTAATTATTTTGTATTTATCTTGCTTCTGTGATAAAATGTGTATTGATTTAATCAAAAGTACACAGATTCATTTTGCAATGGCTATGAACCAATGCATCTGAAATAATCAGCTCTGACAATCAAGCTTCATTTCACAACATTTATAAGAGATATTTGTTGGATAGCTAGATACAGCTTAAATCTCCCATTTAAGGAGATTTACAGCTTAAATCTTGATATTAACAATATTTCTTATCAAGTAACCTTCCACTTCCAATATTAGAAGTTGTCAAATGAAGCATAATGCAGCAACTTTACTCTATTTGTCAACTATTTTAATACTCAAGCAATAAGAATACTGAATCTAGCAAAAGTAGAATCCATAGGTTAATTCTACTTATGATGTCTTGGCTCAGTAATGTACGTACCTTTGTTGAAATCCCACAGTAGTGATCACTTATTTAAAAGCTTAGCACATCTCCAGAAACACAGTTTTGTATTAAATTTATTTAGAGATACTGGGAAATTCAGCTTCTTCTTTAAGAAAAATGATAAAAGAGAATTCCCTGTCCTAGTGGCATTCTACACTA
This sequence comes from Erythrolamprus reginae, assembly GCF_031021105.1. NCBI lineage: Eukaryota > Metazoa > Chordata > Lepidosauria > Squamata > Dipsadidae > Erythrolamprus > Erythrolamprus reginae. Next base: position 81,215,317 of record NC_091954.1, read on the forward strand.
AGATGTTGTTCTTATTAGTTGCAAAGTCTTGTCTGACTTATCGCAATCTCATGGACATTGCTCCAGGCTTTCTTGTCCTCCAACATCCCCGAGTCCATTTAAGCTAAGCCAACTGCTTCGGTGACTCCATCTAGCTGCCACATTTTCTGTCTTCCCCTTCTTCTTTTGCCCTCAATCTTTCCCAGCATTAGGCTCTTCTTCAGTGAGTCCTTCCTTCTCATTAGGTGGCCAAAATATTTGAGATTTGTCTTCAGGATCTGGCCTTCTAAAGATTTCAGAGTTGATCTGCCCTAGGACTAACCAGTTTGATCGCCTTGATGTCCAAGGGATTCACAGGAGTCTAGACAGATAGCAAATATCCATCCATATCTATCTATCTATCTATCTATCTATCTATCTATCTATCTATCTATCTATCTATCTATCTATCCATCCATCCATCCATCCATCCATCCATCCATCCATTTAGGGACTCAGGGTGGCTTACATCAATAGCTTTGAATACTGCTTCCCCAGGAGGGATTATTTTCCAGTACAGTACTGAATTTTGAAATTGTTTCATGGCATTTGAGAAATGTACTCAAAAATGTACTGACTAACCTTGATTAAAAGATTGCATCATGGAAAATAAAGGAAAGAGTTTTCTAAATGAAATTGGTGTTATCCAGCTTTCTGCAGCCCAAATCTGGTAGTTCTGTAAATGGGCTTGTTACAGCACACAAAATAAATGAGGATTCTAGGCAAGAAACTCTCACATTTTTAAATTAAATCTATGAAAATACACTGAAGTATATATTTCTTTTTGGTTAACCAATTTCACAATAGCTTGGGTTCTAAGTGAGCAAACTATTTTACATTTTTCCCTGTTGCTTCCCCAACCATGTTTTCTTGGAAAAAGTCAACCTTATGGTTAAAGAAAGATAAAGCATTGCAGGAGAGGCGGAGTAACGACACGGACACAAGAGCTGGATTTAACTGGGTCATTTTATTAAATTAAATTAGCATAATTTATTAAAATAAATTAGCATAAAATTAGCATAAACAACTATGACCCAAACAATGGACCTGCAGGGTCAAACAATTGCTTCCGGGGCGGAAAAGTTTACGTCACATAAACTTCCTGGGCAACTTATGGGCGTAGCTCGATGCTAGTCCAGGTGAGGGACCCCTCCCTCATCTGAGACCCTGCCATGCACTTGCACGAGGGGGGTCATGCCGGCTAACCCCTAACAGGGGACTTAAAGGTGCGTGACCCAAAGACAGGTTCCCCCCAACTGGTCAGGTCGCTTCCACCACAAGCTTGGAGAGAACCTGTCAATCATCCCCAAAGATGCCCAAGGGAGAACACCAGTTGCTAGACCACCACCCAGTTTTCCGCCCCTAACCTGCCTACCCAAATGACCAAAAGTAAGCCAATCAACCTAATAAGTGCAAGCACCCCCTAACCGCACATCCATCATCCCAGTGTGGAATGGGCGAAAAAACGGCCCGGCTAACAGGCAGAACCGCAAAAAATTCCCATTCGGCCCCCCTAGGGGCGACCCACCTAGCACACTGTAAAATAGGGAGGGCGGGCCGGTGTCTGCTCGGGGCGATGGTCCGGGCGAAAAGGCTGAGCCTCGGGCCTGCCCGCCCTTATATAGGGCGAGCAAGCCCCGCCCGGACCAATCAGCAGCCAGGCCTCTGCAGGCCCAACTCTCGGGCGAAGTCTCGCATCGCGAGACTTCGCCCGAGAACCAAGATGGCGGCCGCCATGGGGTCCGGTGTCTTCCCGGCCCCTCCCGCAAACGCCGCCGGCGGGTAAGTCTGCCGGCGCTATTCCATATTACCACAGTAATTAAATTTAACATTTTTAATCCCATCCCCTATGCTTGTCTGAATTAGGGACTAGAAATAGCCCTTCAAGTTTTTGGGAAATGTCAAAAGTGCTTAGAGACCTAGATGGCTACAGGTAACATTTCAATAAAAAAAGTGGTTTATAACTTGTTACATAAAATTTAATAACCAATTCTTTGAGCTTTCTAGTTCTGCAAGAAAAGGCGCCTGCAGTGCAAAATGTTTTGTGATTCATGTCTTATATTTAAGACCATTGTTTTCTGATAGTTCAACCACATGAATTTTGACTGTGATTCAGGACTAAATAATTCCAATCTTTCTTTTAGAGGAGAACATTTTGGAATGTTCACATAGAGCCTGTTTGATAACACAAGTCATTTAATATGCTGGAATATATGATTTCCTAGTTTTTCTTCTTCTCGGGAAACTATTAGATTTTGACTCCAATAATAATATTGTTTACAAAGTATAGAAATGTAACTCACTTAGTCTTTCTTCACTTGCACTGCAGAATAAAACAAACAAGCTCTGATAATATCATTTTTGCCCTTTTTCTATGATGTTGCATTCACCTGGTCTCCAGGACCCCTACCAGTATTAAAACAAATTCCCACCTTTAGGTTTACATTTATCAGCCCTTCAAAGTTTTCTAGAATTAAGTTGTATTGAATTAGACTGAATGTACTTCTAGCCTCAGATGTCTGGCAGCCTTGGTGGATCAGCGTGCGTTGATCAGTGGGCTTCTACCAGAATCGTAAAAGATGCTGCGCCGGTACCAAAGGTTGAGCTGCGCATGCAGCTTTGGGTGTCTTGCGTGCATGCGTGTGTGTCCCAGTGTGTTTTGGGTTCTGCACATGTGCAGGAAGAAAAATCTCACAAGGAGATGTGTGTTTATGTTAGATTTTTTCTTCCTGACATGTGCAGAAGCAAAAACATGCTACAGTGTGCATGCGCACACACAAGAAACATGAAGCTGCACATGCAGTGCAACGGTGGTTTGAGCAATCTGCCCCTGCCTTGAACTGCAAGGAGATAAAATCAAATTATTAAGGAAATCAACCCAGATTGTTCTTTGGAGCAGCAGATACTGAATCTCAAATACTTTGGCCGCCAAATGAAAAGAGAGGATTCATTGAAAAGACCCTGATGTTGAGAAAGATTGAAGGCAAAAGGAGAAGGGGATAGCAGGAGATAAGATGATTAGATCATATCATTGATGAAATGAATAAGAATTGGGCAAATTCCTGGAAATAGTGGGAGATAGGAGGGCCTAGTATGCTATGCTCCATGGAGCCACAAAGATTTGGACTTGACAGTGACTGAACAACAAAAACATCACATAAATAAATAAAGGATTGGACTTTGCTGTGTCATCTATGGGCTTCAGCCTGACATCTTATTACTCAGTAGAAATGGAATTAATCTCTAAGGTTCTTTCTCTCTCTCTCTCTCTCTCTCTCTCTCTCTCTCTCTCTCTCTCTCTCTCTCTCTCTCTGTGTCTCTTTGTCTCTCTCTCTCTCTTTCTCATCTATCAATCTATCAATCTATCAATCTATCAATCTATCAATCTATCAATCTATCAATCTATCAATCTATCAATCTATCAATCTATCAATCTATCAATCTATCAATCTATCAATCTATCAATCTATCAATCTATCAATCTATCAATCTATCTCTATGACATCCTTTCCTATAGTGGAAGGATTACTCTGATTTATTATTAAAATATCTGAACAAAATTGCAATGTTATTTTTCTCAATGTTATATTTGACAAATTGTCTATATGAACATGAACAATAGCAAATAAATTGAATTATCCAAGATGAATTTCTGATAGCATTTCTACCAGCCAAGTAATTTGCATGGAATATAGAATATAGTGGTAAACCTAATGTAACTTGGTACAACTACCAGGGTCCTCATTTCACCCACATTTATTTTACATTATTTTAATTTTAAAAATAGAAAATGTCATGTTGAAAAAACAAAGCACCAGCTTCTATTATTTCTTTGCTTATAATAATACCTCTGAACTGCACATGCATATTCTTGAAGAATGAAATTGATGGAAAGTGTAGCCTAATTACCTTTTTCAAAGGTGCTGCCTACCCAGAAAAAAATAACAAGAGTGATGGAAAGCACATTAATCATTTGCTTTTGCTTTTCTGACATGAAGGTCCTTGATGTTCTCGGAGCTTGGTTGTTTTCTTGCAGATGTTTCATTACCCAAACTAGGAAACATCATCAGTGCCAGACTGTCTTTTCTGACAATCAACACCCACTAAAGCAGCCATTTTATACATCGACAGCCTCTACAGGGGTTTCAATTTCACTCATTAGGATCCTTTGTTTTTCAGGATTTCTGTGTGTGATTTTCATAGGGAAAACTTGAAATAAAGTCTCGGTCAAATGACTGCTAAATTGCATTTTCTCTTTTATATTATATGTGTGCTATTTGAAAACACTTTCTGTACTACTAACATATATTAAAGTTCTTTTCATAGTCAATCATAACCTGGGACCAGGTTGAAAATTGTAAAGACTAAAATAAGCAAAGATGAATAAACATACTCGCTAGGCATTTTTAAAAAATGAACCAATAAGTTAATATTATTATTGCAAACAAACTTTAAATGAATCCAATCTGTGAATATATCCCAAGAGTACCGCTGTTGTGTTTGGTAAATAAGATCATTTGCTTTTGTTTCCTGGGTTAATTTGTCTTGATTTTCCCCTTTTCCTATGATATATTTTGATTGTATTTGCACAAATCCAAAAATGTAAGCCAATAAATAGAAAGAATGCATTTGTTTTTTAATTCATCTAGAGCCAGGTTGAATTAAAAACTGATTTTTTAAAAGTGTACTGCCCAAATTTATGAACTATAAAAAGAACCCTGCAATATCCCATTATATCTTGTTATTTCTGCTAGTGTTATTAAATCTACCAGGATTATCCTTTCGTTCACCACAAATTTGTATTCATCTAGTATACTATCTTGCTTGAAATCTATTATTTTCTTTTTTTTCTTTTCATATTTCCTAAAGCTGGATCTGGTCAGTATATTTTCCCATGGGACAAGAAAGATAACTTATTTTCTTATATGCCTCACTGATGTTTTTGTCTATTAAATGGCAACAAGAATAGCTGGCATCTAAGAAAAATATGCTAATTTTATATCTTACCTTTTAAACTGATAAGAGATTGGCAAAGGAAGTTTGTAAAGAAAACAAATTTCTCCCCATCCCCTCTCTCTCCCTTTTAAGACAATGGGGGATTTAACTTATAACTCTACATTAAACAATACAACAGATCTACAGAGTTGGAATTTGCCTTTGTTGTCTCAACATTTCGTTTGGGAAGCACATCACATATTAATGTTAAGATTCAATGGAATTTTAAAATGCTAGATAGATAATCTTTAATTCAAGTAGCTACTCCTTGCTAAGGGCCTGACAAGCTAGCCACACAAATATTATGGAGAAAAACAAGAACATAGAAGCTATTATTAATAATGGACACAAATAGATGTTGTGTTGATTTTCAGTGTGCTAACAAGGATAATGACATTCTCCATTCCATTGAAAGAGTAAATAGTACTTTCAAATATATAACAGAGTTCATGGACTATTATAGTTTTATCAAGATTGTAAAATTAATATAATGGCACAGCTTTGCCCTCTAATATATATTTTTGTCATTTGCCCCTTGCTGTCCAGCATAGATGCTAAATCTGTCTTCCATCTATATGTTTTCCTTGCAATCACTTCTCGCTGGTCATTTTTCATCTAATATGGTCATACTAAAAAGATGCCCAATTATTTAATAGGTTCAAAGTGAACAATTTAAACAACTGGATTAAATTTACAGGAATCATGCTGTATGTTCTTCAGAACTAAAAGTAAAATTACCTGCTAGTAAAATGTTCATATCTGGTCTGAAAAGTACAAACATACATTTTTAATGATTCCACAGTTGAATAGATTATCTGTTCTAATATCTGATTAATACTGCAGACCTTATTTAATGAACAATATTATTGACAATCTTCATGTCTTTACTTTTCTTTAAATAGCAGTTCTTTTCATCAGATGATGATGATATCCATTCAATCATGCTAGATTCTTGGTGATTCTCCAGACCAGCTGTCTCCACTCCATAATTTCCAATCATCTTTGATTTTTTTCAGTTGTTTTATTCTCTGGCTGGTGTTGTAATGCTGTTTAACCATTGTGTTTTTGTAGACATTATTTCCTTCTATCCTTGTCCATTTTGAGCATAAACACCTTTTCCAGTGAATTTGATCATTCAATTCAATTCAATTTATTAGATTTGTATGCCGCTGCTCTCCAAAGACTCATATATCATATGACAAGGGCAAAATGAATAAGGCATAATTTTGTGATTTTTGTCTTTCAGTGGTATGTCTGGTTTTATATGTTCCAGTGTTTGCTTGTTTGTCTGATTTGCTATGCAAGAAATGTGCAGGAATCTTCTCTGACCACAGGTCAAACAAGTTGAGCCTACAGTCTAAACAGTAGACAGTAGACAGAGATCAGTCTACAATCAGATCATGATTCAGAATTATTTGAACAAATGACATTCACCCTAATTTCATCTAATAAAAATGGTATTTAAAGACATACATTCTGACAGACAAGCACAATTCAAAACACACTGATGATGTCTCCTTGAATGATGATGAAACATTTGTAACCAAATTGCCAAGCTTCGAACTCAAACCAACAGCTTAAAGTTGAGTTTCCTTCTATCTCATTTTTTTAATAGTCCAATGTATGTAGCTATAGTTAGTTATGGAAAATATGATAGCTTATACTAATTTGTATTTAATTGCTAGGCTGATATACTTGCATTTCTACATGTGATTCATGTTCTTCATTGTTGTGTGATTCAGGAATATTTGATGCCTTATTTTTGGGCTGCATTCACTGCTTTGATTAATCTGAACACCAAGAACTGCAATTTTGTATACATTCAATCTTTTCATGGTATTATGACATTTTGATTTCTCACAATGATCATGACCTTGTTTTTTTTATTTTCAGGAAGAAGGACTACTAATAAAATTATGGACTACAAATTATGGACTACAAATAAAATTATGGACTAAAAATAAAAGATCCCTTTTCCAACAGTGACCATAGCATGATTAACTTTTATCTCAATATATACCCTTACAAAAAATCAGCATAATAATGGAATGCCCAAATATAACCTTAAAAATGCCAACTATGGTTTCATAGACACTGACCTCTCCTCTCTTGATTGACAAATTCTATTCACTGACTGTAACATTGCAGAAGACCATTACAACATTTGAACAAACCAGTGTCTCCATATAGTGTCTGCATTTGGCTTCTTAATTTGTGTACAGTGGATTCCCCAGCTTGACTAGATATGTAGCCACCATCAAGTCTTCTAAGACTCTACACAGTTTGTTTTGCTTCACACAGTCAAAGACTTTCCTATAGTCAAAAAAGCAGGTGTCTATTTTGCTGGAGAGACGGAGTAACGACACGGACACCAGAGCTGGATTTAAAATTGGGTCATTTTTATTAACATAAATTTGCATAATTTATTCAAATACTTTGCATAAATTAGCATAAACAACTATGACCCGGAACTGGACCTGCAGGGTCAAACAAATACTTCCGGGGCGGAAATGACGTTATGCCAGTAAACATTCCTGGGCAACACATGGGCGTATCTCGATGCAAGGTCCAGGTGAGGGCCAGGCCGTCACCTGTGACCTTTTCTGCCATGCTGTGCATGAGGGGGGTCCCACCGGCTAACCCGAATCGGGGAATTAAAGGTGCAGGACCCAAAGACAGGTTCCCCCCAGCTGCTCAGGCAAAAACTCCCTCCATGAGCTTGCAGAGAACCTGTCAATCATCCCCAAAGATGCCCAAGGGAGAACGCGCGGTTGCTAAACCACCCAATTTTCCGCCCCTAACCTGCCTACCCAAATGACCAAAGGTAAGCCAATTAACCTAATTAATGCAAGCACCCCCTAACCGCACAGCCATCACCCCAGTGTGGAATGGGCGAAAAAACAGCTCAGCTAAAAGGCAGAACTGCAAAAAATTCCCATTCGGCCCCCCAAGGGCGACCCCTAAGCACACTGCAAAATAGTGGAGGGCGGGCGGGTGTCTGCTATGAAGCTTGGTCCGGGCGAAAAGGAAGAGCCCCGGGCCTGCTCGCCCTTATATAGGGCAAGCAGGCCCCGCCCGGACCAATCAGGGGCCTGGCCAATCAGGCCCCGATCTCCCGAGCGAAGTCTCGCATCGCGAGACTTCGCCCGGGATCCAAGATGGCGGCCGCCATGAGGGACCGTGTCTCCCGGTCCCTCCAGCAAAGCCTGCCTGCCGGGTAAGTCCGGCGCTGTCATTGCTGGAGAGACGGAGTAACGACACGGACACCAGAGCTGGATTTAAAATTGGGTCATTTTTATTAACATAAATTTGCATAATTTATTCAAATACTTTGCATAAATTAGCATAAACAACTATGACCCGGAACTGGACCTGCAGGGTCAAACAAATACTTCCGGGGCGGAAATGACGTTATGCCAGTAAACATTCCTGGGCAACACATGGGCGTATCTCGATGCAAGGTCCAGGTGAGGGCCAGGCCGTCACCTGTGACCTTTTCTGCCATGCTGTGCATGAGGGGGGTCCCACCGGCTAACCCGAATCGGGGAATTAAAGGTGCAGGACCCAAAGACAGGTTCCCCCCAGCTGCTCAGGCAGAAACTCCCTCCATGAGCTTGCAGAGAACCTGTCAATCATCCCCAAAGATGCCCAAGGGAGAACGCGCGGTTGCTAAACCACCCAATTTTCCGCCCCTAACCTGCCACAGGAGCGGGGGTCAGATCTCTATCTTGGCCCCCCGACTCCCCCCTCTAGCTGCGCCAGCTCACGCAGAGACCGCTGCAGGTCCTGTAAGAAGATGGCGTTCCCCTGGTCAGACAGGTGAACGCCATCATTACGGTAGAGCCATGGCTTATCTATTGATATAAGGGGATGAGGTATTACCACTCCACCCATTTCTCTAACCGTTTTCCCCATAGCCCTATTCACCCGTCTCCTAGCCCGGTGAATGGCCCTAAGGGAAGAGGCATCCCTCCACACAATCCTAGGTAATATGTCTGACCACACCACCTGCGTGGCGGGCCAGACCTCACGAAGCCTTCGCAGGTCTTCGCGTGCCTGGATGAGCAGCGCCAGGCCTCCCAGCATGCACAGGTCATTGCCACCTAAGTGCAATACCAGCCACCTGGGTGCGGCCACAAGACGCTGCCCACTCAGACCCCTTTGGGCGCGACTCCAGGAGCCGCCCCCCATATTGCCGGGCGCAGCGCCATGCTGACCGCCCAGCAACGCCGGTAGGAGACCCTCCCACCGCATACCTCTCCGGCCCATCCAGGTAACGTTGACCCACCGCCCCAGGGACAGGTGGGTCCCGATGGCGCTCCTGGCTGCCGCGCGGCCGGCCCAGAAAATCATGCTGTGGCCACACAGCAGCGCCGTCGGTTTCGTGTTAGCCTGGGGACCTGCAAGAGGACACAGACACAGAGAGGTTACCTAGCCTAAGCCCTGCCTGGGATCCTCAGCGGGCCTAACATAACCCAAATATGCCGCTGACCGCCAGCGGCCGATCTCCCGAATCCGATGGGCCGGGAAACCAGAAAGTGCCGCACTAGTGGCGGCGCCGATACGGAACGAATGCGTTCCATAACCGGCGGGATCCATGCCCACCTGGGCCATCGCCCTAGATACTAAAGCCCAGAATTGGAAACGGGTCAGAGGGGTACCGTCACAATGCCTAAACAGGTACCCCTGGCCTGACCCCCTCATACCACAATAAAGCCGTAGGGCGGCCACCGGACACACCGACTGGTCGGTGGCCGCACTAAGTTGTAAGGCAACCCCTCTGTGCAGCTGATCCGTTTTAGACCTTCTCACTACAAGGGACACCCCCCCTTGCCTAAAGGTCAGATCAGCGAACTGGAAGGCCCGGAGCGAAGTGTCAGCCTGAGACGAAGCCATGGCCTCGCTGACCCGAAGGGCCCCAAAGAACATGACACAAGCCGCTGCCCTGAAAAGACGGGCCTCGTACAATGAGGAACACAGACTGCCAAAAACCACGTTGATAGATGACAGCTGCTCCACCGTCAGGGGCTGACGAGTGTCACCTGGGGCCCCCGCTTGCTCCCTAAGCCAGCCCTCCAGCATCTTCCGGATGCGAAAGTCACCCGAAAGATCTGCAAACCCCCCCGCCTTGGACAGAAAGGCGAGGCCGGCTAACCGGGACCGGATCGTCCTAACTGACAGGCCACGCTGCCTAAGATGGACGCAAAACTCGGCCAAATGCTCTACAGGGACAGGCCAACTAAGCTGGTAACCCCTGCCCTGCCTGAACTCCCCAAACTCCTTACCTGCACGCTGGTATGCCCTGAGGGTGCCGGGCGCTACAGACAAGGAGATTGCCCGGGATGCCTCGCTTCTCCACCACTCTGAATCCCTCCCAGACTCCAGAGGTGGCTGGGGAACGCTTCTGGCAGTTCTCGGGCCCACGGGGCCAGGGTCCGAAACCTGGACAACTGACCACGGGACAAGGCATCAGCAACCCCGTTATCTAACCCGGGGACATGCTTAGCCAAAAACAATGCGTTTAGAGACAAGGACCTGTGCACAAAATGGCGGACAAGCCGCATGACCCTGTCGCTCTTTGAGGACAGGGCATTCACCACATGGACAACCGCTAGGTTGTCACACCAAAAGTGCACAGTCTTGTCCCTAAACTGCTCCCCCCAAAGCTCTAAGGCCACTATTAAGGGGAAGAGCTCCAGGAACGTAAGGTCCTTAACCAACGAGGTGGCACTCCATTCCGGAGGCCATGCCGACCAGCACCACTGGTCACCTAACACTACCCCGAAACCACAAGTCCCCGCGGCGTCAGAGCAGAGCTGCAACTCAGCTTCCAACAGAAGCTCGTGCCTCCAGAAAGACAACCCGTTAAATCTGTCCAAAAAATCCCGCCACACGCCGAGGTCAGCCCTGACCCCGGCGCAAAGGCGGGTACGATGATGGGGCAAACGGAGCCCCTTCATCGCATCATACAACCTCCTGGAAAAAGCCCTTCCAGGAACAACTACCCGACAGGCAAAATTAAGAATGCCTGCCAGTTCCTGAAGCTGCCGTAGGGTCACCTTCCGGCAGCCCAGAACCTCATCAAGCTTCCGCTTAATCTTTACCAACTTCTCTAGGGGCAATCTGGAAGATTGCTCCTCTGAGTCCAATTCAATACCCAGAAAGGTAATCCTGGTGGCGGGGCCTTCGGTCTTCTCAGAGGCTAAAGGCACCCCTAAGTGAGCACAAAGGGCTTCGAAGTCCCGCATCAAAGCAAAACATTGCTCCGAATGCGCAGGCCCCGCCAAAAGGAAATCATCAAGGTAGTGAACGACCGTACCCAGGCCACTTTGCCTCCTGAGCGCCCACTCCAAGAAGGTGCTAAAACTCTCGAAAAGAGAGCACGAGACAGAGCACCCCATGGGCAAAGCTCTGTCCACGTAATAGCCCCCCTCGAAATGGAAGCCCAACAGCTCAAAGTCGTCTGGGTGTATGGGGAGGAGCCGGAATGCCGACTTAATGTCGCATTTACCCATAAGGGCTCCCACCCCACACTTCCTAACCATGGTCACGGCTGCATCAAAAGATGCATACCGGACCGAACACAACTCGTCAGGAATGAAATCATTCACTGACTCCCCTTTTGGAAAAGACAAATGGTGAATCAACCTAAATTCACCACTCGCCTTTTTGGGGACCACACCTAAGGGAGACACACGAAGATTCGGGAAGGGTGGCTCCGCAAAGGGCCCCAGGACCCTGCCTTCGGCAACCTCCTTCCCAATCTTCTCCCTAACAATGTCTTCATGACCAACAACCGACCTAAGGTTGTCAGACATGAAGGCCTTCCTAACACCCTGATAAGGGATCCTAAATCCCTCTGCGAAACCTAGCAAGAGAGCGGCCGCTCTCGAGCGAGGGTGGTAGTCGCCCAACCAACCCTCAAGCACCCCTAAATTAATTGGGCTGGGCCCCTTTTCCCCCAGCAGGTGGGGGAGGCTTTGGGGGACCCGAGCCTTTCTTTTCACTCCCCTTCTTGGGGCGGGGGCACACGGCTGCGGAATGGTTTCCCCCACAACCTCCGCAGGCGTGACGAAACCTACAAATGGGGCGAAAACACGCCCCCTTTGCAGCGAACTCGTGACAAATTAAAGAGACACCCTTACTAACGGCACCCGCCACTGCCTTTGCCGGCGCGGGCGTCGCAGGCTCCTCCTCCATAAAATGACCGCTATCGGTCCTATCACAGCCCTCCTTCCCCGACATATGAGTGGCCTGGAACCACAGGTCCGGAACCACCATATTCCAAGGCAAGTAGGGTTCATGAGCAATGCGCATACGGAAGCCCTTGTCATAGTGCCTCCATATGGTCCCCCCATACTCGAAATGGGCCCTCGCTATCAGGTCGATGTACTTCAACAAGGCAGCGGCCCTCTCCGGCTGCCTCTGAATGACCACCGACGCAAAGGTCAGAAATGCATACAGCCACGAGCTGAAGCATTTCGTGACCTTTGTCTTTTTCACTTTCTCCCCAGGGACAACCTCCTTATCTTGTTTAGGGACTTCCCTGTTCAGGAGGGAGAACAAATCAACGTATTCCCCCCGCCAGATTGCCTCCTTAACTGAGGGGTGCAGATGGTACCCTAAAGGTGTGGCGGGCAACCCACAAGGGATGGCCCCAGGCTTGATGCTGGCGAACGGGTCCCACACGGTGGTGGCCCCCGAGCCCAGCACCCCAAGCCCCGGCGGGTACATGAATGGGACCGGTGGCATAATGGCCGGTGGAGGAGGAATCCAACCCCCCACCCCCGCCCCAGGCGGGACAGGCACCCCCAGCGCCCCCGCAGGCGGAGCCGGCGGGGACCAAACCTGACCGCAGGTGCCTGCAGCAGCCCCCGTGAAGCTGTTGCCACCCCCTAAAGCTGGCGGGATGAACCCAGGACCCTGAATGGGCAGGAGCGGAGATGTGCCTGCATGTGGTGCAACCTCACCTGCCCCGTAGGGGGTCGAAGCCATCCACGGTGGGCCCATCCTGGTTGGGCCCGGGAACGATGACCATTGCCCATGCTGGGCCATCTGTCCAGCATGGCCCGTCTGTCCGGTGCTGCCCGCTTGTCCGGGGCCCGCCATCCGCACTTCATGGGCCACTTGCCCCGCTGGGGCCGACTCCTCTTCGGGGTCTGCGCCCCAAGCCGCGGTGGCAGCCGGGGAAAGCCCCTCCGGGCCTGCCCCCGACCTCCACCTCTCCAACTCGTCGAGCCGCTCCAGGACCCTGGCCCAGGAAAGAGAAGGGGACACCTCGGGTTGAGGGACCGTGGGCATAAACCCAGCCACCCCCCCCACCGGGATCCCCCCCGGGGGCCCCTCTGCCGCCGCCCGAGCCCGAGCAGACGGCCTGGCAGCCCTCCTGGGCCGCACCACAGGTTGGGCCTGGAGGGCCTTAGCTGGCCGCTTCTTAGGGGCCATGCCACTAAATTCTATCTTTATACAATAAGGAACAGGGCGGGACAACGCCCTCCCCCAACGGGCCCTGCACCACTGGGACAAGGCCTGCTCTAATTAGCAGGCCTAAGCGGAGCCAAAACCCCCCCGGGAAGCCAATTCCCCCCTATTCCCGAGTGCAGCAAGGCCCAAAACACCAGGCCTTTATCCCAGGCCTCGATCCCCAGCGACCCCCGCGCGCCCGCGAGGCCACCAGGAGACAGCACCACCCTCCCCCTTAATCAGAACAATGAGGCTCCAAACCGGAGCGGAGCCAGCCGATGCTGGCTCCGCTGATGAAGAGAGAAGGCTTTTCACCCCCACAGGCCACAAAATGGCGCCTCGCACGAGGTCGCCAAACAAAATGGCCGCCGCAAGCAGACGACCGAACGTCTGCTATGAAGCTTGGTCCGGGCGAAAAGGAAGAGCCCCGGGCCTGCTCGCCCTTATATAGGGCAAGCAGGCCCCGCCCGGACCAATCAGGGGCCTGGCCAATCAGGCCCCGATCTCCCGAGCGAAGTCTCGCATCGCGAGACTTCGCCCGGGATCCAAGATGGCGGCCGCCATGAGGGACCGTGTCTCCCGGTCCCTCCAGCAAAGCCTGCCTGCCGGGTAAGTCCGGCGCTGTCATTTAAAAAAATATTTCTACCTTTGTTACTGCATTTTTACAAATAATTCAAGGAGTTGAAAATATCCAGTATACCTTCCTCTTTATATTTTCCCCACAACAACAACCCGTTAAGATGAGCTTGTCTGAGAGAGAATGACTGGCCCAAAGTCATTCAGCTGGCTGTCATTCCTAAGGCATGACTTAAAATCATATCCTTCTGCTTTCTATCTTGGTGCCTTAACTACAAGAACACACTGGTATGTAATTGTTATTTTGATATTCTTGAGATTTTTTGGATGATTCAGTGTAGTTCTGAAACATAATCACAAGTGCCATGATCTCTTCCCACCCCCCCAAAAAATTCATTTTTTCCATTTTTCCTTCTGAAGCAGCTTGAACATCTGTACTTTCTTTTCAATGGTTGGCAACAGACATAGTTATATGATCGTAAGGAAAATCTTGTTAGTGTGAAGGATGAGGATAATTGTACGACTGCTGAAGCATGGGGTTGGACAAGAAGATCTCCACGGTCCCTTCCAACTCTATTCTATTCTATTTTATTCTATTGTACTCTACAGATGCAATAATTATAGCAATATTATGAGTTCAATCCCTTTTTCACAATAGAATGAATTGTGGGATAGATGTTTATTGTTTCTAACAAAAATTTTAATTAGCAACCATGTTAGTAGTGCTATATATGGCATGGGATGATTAGTAATTTAGATTATAAAGTTGTACCAAATTCAAATAATTAATTAAGGCCAACCTGCCTTCCATTGAGGACCTGTATACTGCACGAGTCAAAAATAGGGCAGGGAAAATATTTACTGACCCCTCACATCCTGGACACAAATTGTTTCAACTCCTACCCTCAAAACGTCGCTACAGAGCACTGCACACCAAGACAACTAGACACAAGAACAGTTTTTTTTCCGAACGCCATCACTCTACTAAACAAATAATTCCCTCAACAGTATCAGACTTTCTACTAAATCTGCACTTCTATTCTACTAGTTTTTCTCATCATTCCTATCACCCATTTCTTCCCATGTTGACTGTAACTTGTTGCTTATATCCTAAGATTTTTATTAATATTGCTTCTTCATTGCTTATTTGACCCCTATGACTATCATTAAGTGTTGTACCACATGATTCTTAACAAATGTATATTTTATTTTATGAGAGCATATGCACCAAGACAAATTCCTTGTGTGTCCAATCACACTTGGCCAATAAAATTCTATTCTATTCTATTCTATTCTAATAAAGTTTATGGACTCACATGATACATTATGTTTCTCAGAATATAGTATCCTCCTTATGACAGAACATTGCATGTTGATGTTCCTAAGGACATTACAGTTCCACCCAGCCTTTCATTAGATTGGATTGAACCTCTTGTTGAATGAGTTTAGGGGTATATATTTTTTGTACTGAACATCTGTATCCCATCTTGTCTATCCATTTCCAGTATAATTTTGTTTTGTTTTTTATATTGTGAGATAGCCAGAGTGTGTTTGGAATTGGATAGTAACAAAATCAAATCAAATAAGTATATAAACAAACAAACAAACCTAGGAATTAAATATTTGCCTATCTGTCTTACATTTGTAGAATCTGGTCCATCCAGAATGAAGCATTTGCTTAGCTTGAAACTTAGATTGAAACTTAAGTGGACTAAAAATAGCAGTTAACATTTTTGGGACTAGATTTGTGAATCAGTTCCATAAAACAGCAAAAATAAATGAAACTTTAATAGAGATAGAAGAAAGATGGTTGCTAAGCACTAGCTCAGTGTTTGTTATAATATGGGAACATACTGAAATTAGTACATACAAATTCAATTATCAGCTTTGCAAATCATGCCCATTTGGAGAAAAAACACTCTGAAGATTGTATTCATGCACTCGGGATTGAGTTCATTTATAGGATTAATTAGATATAGAATTATATTCTTCTCTCTTATACCTAGATACTCAGAGATTCTTACAGCCTAAAGTATTTGTATTTAATTAGTCTGCTTAGTATAAAACAGGCATGGATTCTTCCATCATTTGTTTCTCATTGTTACAATCCTCAAAAAGGTATTGGCAATGAAAGAGGAAGTTTGGATTAAAACAATATTTTTTATATATGTAGACATCTGGTTGTTGCTTTAAATTGAAATTAGTATAAGAATCTGAAAGTGGAAGTTTATACAATCTAGATATATTTATACTACTTTATTTGCATTTGAGAAATTTGGACATGGGTTCAAGTTTTATATGAAATACTCTTTATATGTCTTCGGTCCTGAAATACCAGCTGCAGACGGAAAATATTAACTTTGAAGTTTCCTACTGAAAGAGTTAACTGCATTTAAATAGCAACCCATATGGCAATTCACTGCATTACTGCAACAATCAATCTTATCCCTACCTAGCTAGCAAGGAACCAGCAGGCCCTTTTTTCATTTGTACTTGTTTCCTTTGATCTGCTTCCCTTTTCAACTTTGCTCAACTTCCCCTTACAAGCTATCAAGCTCTTTAGCAAAGGTGTTGATCTCAACACCATCTGGCAGTATACAAAAAGAAAACATTTCTCAGGCTCCCGATAGACAGTCCTGTGGTCTTAGCCATGATCTGTTGATATGATTTCTAGATCTGTGCTCCAAGCTCACACACTACTGGTTATGTTTTCTAATGACTGAAGAGAATTAGGTAACCTCCCATCTGTATAGTATTTGGAGATACAGGACTTGGTCTAAAAATAAACTTTTTGTTCTATAAAACACCATTCATATTAGGCAAATGCTCATTGTGTATAAAACCTTACAAAGAGGAGAGCCAATTTCCATAGACCTCACACGAATTAGAATAGATTATTATTCCAACCTCAAAATTCTTCATAGTTATATGAAGCCATGTAATAACATATCCATGCTACAGAACCTACTCAAAAAGTTAGGATCCAAGAAAGAAAGATGTTACAATACAAAAAGATCACCTATCGTGTTTCCCTGAAAATAAGACACTGTCTTATATAAATTTTTGCTCCAAAAGTTATGCTACATCTTATTTTCGGGGGATGCCTTATATTTCTCAAATAAGATAAATTCACAGGCAGAAAAGCTGACACCCCCAAAGAAAGTGTACTGTACGGTACACTGATTACAGTACGGTAGCTGTCAGTATGGCACCCACACACACAAACGACGGCACTTATATGGTACAACAGTATACTCCCACTATTGCAGCTTCCTGCCACCAGAGGAACTACAGTCTATGCACTGTAGTGGAGACTGTAATGGCGGTGAGACAGCAGCAGACTGTGCTTGCTGTACTGGACAGTACAAAGCGATGGAAGGGGCCAGCAGGGGATGCCACATTATTACGGTACCGCTATGAACAGCTTTGAATGGTACCGTATGTTTTTCCACCATACTGTATGTAAACTTGACTACGCTTTATTTTCGGGGGGGGGGTGCCTCATATTAGCAAATTCTGCAAAACCGCTGACATGCCTTACATTCATGGTACGTCTTATTTTTCAGGAAACAGGGTATTAAAAGACTGCATTTTAACAAAGACACTAAATATCCAAAGGTTATGATTATAAATCATTTATACAATCTAAAAAGTCCGTGGGAATCATAAGATGATAAGCACAGTTTGAAATGATTTTTTAAAATCCTTAATACATTATGGATACTAAGTATCTGAATAGCAATTCAGTGACCATTAATCTATTTTGTGTATGTGTATGTAGCTGATGAGAGCAAAACATCTCTGTGTGTGCATGTATGTGTGTACTATATTATATATCACATTAGAACCAACCTATCAAAAGTAGCACCATGGTCAAAATAGGCAAGGAATTGGTAAGAGAACACTTGTTCATCTTGGATGCGTTCACTTCTATTTCTACTAGTTTTTTCTCATCATTCCTATCATCCTTTTCCTCCCACTTAGGACTGTATGACTGTAACTTGTTGCTTGTATCCTAAGATTTTTATTAATATTGATTGTTTCTTCATTGCTTATTTGACCCCTATGATAATCATTAAGTGTTGTACCACATGATTCTTGACAAATGTGTCTTTTCTTTTATGTGCACTGAAAGCATATGTACCAAGACAAATTCCTTGTGTGTTCAATCACACTTGGCCAATAAAGAATTCTATTATTATTATTATTATTATTATTATTATTATTATTATTATTATTATTATCATCATCATCATCATCATCATCATCATCACAATAATAATAACAACAACAACAACAATAATATTTGTATGCCACCCCTCTCTGAAGAGGGGCCACTGCAAAAATATCAATGTTTTCCTAGGCTGCAACAGAGGGATAGTATCAAGCTCATGAGTAGTGATAATACCTTTCTATACTGCACTAATCAGACCACACTTGTAATACTGCATCCAGTTCTGGTCAACACAATTCAAAAAAAGCAGGTTGACACCCTAGAAGAAGTGCAGAGAACAGCAACAAAGATGATAAGGAGACTGGAGGAGTATGGATACTTTCCAGGTCATTTCCAGGCCTATGATTCTATTTCCATATCTAAGGCACAAAAATCCAAAAGACTATTCGATGACAGCCAAGCAATACAAGAAACTCTTGCTGCCATGCAGTAGTCTTCCAGGTTTTTGCAACAAAGATCTGACCCTCCTACTGCCTATTAGTGAGTTTGCAAAGAAAACATGTTTTGATTCACAGTATTCTTTATTCATTTAACTAGAAGTTAATTTTTCTGGCCTCAGTTCTTATTTTTCTCAGTTATGTATCAGCTTTATGTTTTCATACTTATTAAATCAAGTTTGTGCTTTATTGTTAGGAACAGTGGTAGAAGTCTTTGGAGAGCAAAAAGCAGCATACAAAAGTCTTCTGAAAAAGATATAATACAAAAAGATGAAATCAGCTAATGTAATCTAGTTCTGAAATTCAGCCTCTTAGAGATGACGTTCATTTACTATAACCTGGCAAACATTTGAATTTGAATTAAGGAGAGGGTGAGTTCTAACTCTCACATTTTCTAAATCAACTTTATGCATAAGTTTTTATTAATAGTAAGGGGGGAGAACTTTAGCAAATTTGTTTTTTCTTCTCTTTTCATGTAGGGCAAATATTTCACAATTTGTTACCATGCAATTTAGTGCTTTTCATATCTTACAATGCCTCAATAATGACAGCCTATTAAAAATATCTTTTAAAAGTTTCTCCGTTTAACTGCAGGCAGACTACTCACCTACGCTTATTCCCTGCAGATAGTTCTTTAGTACAGATGAAATGTATATTTCTTTGGTATTGAGCTGAAAGAGACCTGCTGGTATAATGTCAGGGACAAAACTATACTGTGTCAAACTCCTGAATGAGAATGAGCAGTATTATGTAGCTCAGTCTAGCTAATTACCATTACTTGGGAGACTATAGTCACTCTCTGCCAAACCCAAAATTCGTGAACCGCAAGAAATCTTTTGCTTGGTATTCTCAGTAGGCTCAATGTACCCACTAGATGCAACAATTATCGATAAATTACTGTATCCAACATGGACATGCATTACTCTGAGTTTAAACTAAAAGCACCTCTTACCTGCAAAGGGGTTTAAATTTGGGGAAATTGTGTTAAGAACAGGAGTAAATGAAAGACCAAATGAATGAATACATTTCCAAATGGAAATAATTGTTTCTCCTAACTGAATTTGCACTATGTAATAATCTAGATTAAATTGGTTGTACAATTTGTGGGTTCTTATACATTTGTTTAGCCATAGCATGACTCTCAGACAATTCAGATTTTAGCTTTAAGTTTAGATTAGGTTTTAGTATGATATGTGTACCCAACTATCAAGCGCTACTGGACCATTCAGGATTTTTTAATATTGGTTACTAGATAGTTACATTGTATCTATACCCAGGGTTGGGCAGCAAGGAAGAGGGCATGGAATGCCATTCCACGGCAGAAATGAAGCTGCGTGCACAGTTTCATCATCACTGGTGGTGCACGCGTGTGTACGCGGGATTCGGCTTCTGCGCATGTGCAGCATCCGAATCTCACCGCCCCACCCAGAAAGGAGAGAAGCTCATCAGGAAGATGATGTCACTCCTGCTTCGCCCACTTGCCAGAGTCTTCCTGATGAGCTGCTGTCCTTCCTGGAAAGTGGGTGAAATGGGAAAGACATCATCTTCCCAACGAGCTTTTCTCCTTCCTGGAGGATTTCTTCCCACTGGTGGCCCCCAGGTGGGGTTGACTGGAGCCACCAGCGGGAAGAAATCCTCCCAGAAGGAGAACAGCTCATGGAGGAGACAACAGTTACCCGTGCCGCCCATTTGCCAGAGAGGGGGAGTGCCGTCTCCCCAACAAGCTGCTCTGCTTCCTGCAGGATTTCTTCCCACTGGTGGCTCCCAGCTGGGATTGACTGCCACAGCTGCCGCCGTGTGCAACCCAGCCCTATGGCTGCTGGCTGGCTGCATCAGCAGTGGCAGCAGAGGCACCCCGGTCAGTTCTGGCTGGGAGCTTCCAGTGGGAAGAAATTCTACAGGAAGGAAAGCATCTTTTTGGGGAGACAATGGTCACCCGTGTCATCCGCTTGCTAGAGACTGGGGAGCATCGTCTCCCCAATGAGCTACTTTTCTTCCTGCAGGATTTATTTCCACTGGCAGCTCCCAGCTGGGATTGGCCACTGCTCAGAACCCAGACCCGTGGCAGCCGGCTGGCTGCAGCAACAGCAATGAGAGAGGATGGCTTTGGCCCATGACTGTGCATGTGCAGGAAATTTAAGGGTGGGTGAATGAACCCCACACTCACCCCCTTCTTGAGCATTCCAATAGAGCAACAAATGGCTGCCTTTTACAGTCTATACCACTTAAAGGTATTATTGTTCTGCATTATGATATGATCTACTTGCTGAGAACAGATGGAATGTTAGGATTTATGCAGAAATACAGCTCATGCAACATACATGTTAGGAAGAAGAACAGCTGTTCTGATTCAACTTTGCTTTTATTTAAGTCTAAAAACAGTCCAGGCATGAAACACAAGGCTTCATATCCACATTGGCAAATTTTATGTGCCTTCAATCTTAATTCAGATGCTTGTGCAAACAACCAATTCAGATCTCTGGCAAGTGTAAAAAAGTGTCCTGGTTTATTGCATGAAGAGAGAATCAGGACAGAAGAATGGGAAAGATGTCAGATTTTTTTTTTTTTAAAGCCAGTATGGTTTTTCTATGGAAATGCTATAACTTGCTATTGTGATGTTTTTTCTCTTTGCAGAGAAAAAACCCGCCAGTTTGATACCCCTGATAATAGAACATACCTCATCAAGAGGAGAAGAAAAAAAGGAACTGGGAGTGTTCTCAGGGTATGTCTCTAACAATATCTACCAAATTAAATGCCACTGTATAATCTGTAAATTTCTGTAAGGAATTCTTATTCCATTATATACTGGGCAATTATTTATTTGTGTATTTATTTATGTATTGATTAATAAATGTTTTATTCATTTCTTCTTTATTTCTTTATGGCATTTAGACAAGAAGGGGGGGAGTCACACTATTTTCCAGGACACCAGAGGGCCAGACCAGGAGCAATGGATGGAAACTGACTAAGGACATTTTTTTAGATGTTTTAGATGTTTTTAGACATCAATCAGGAAAAACAGATTTCTTTGCAACCTGCATTCCTCTGTAGGTAACATTACAGATGACTGAACAGAAATAGGAGGCTAGACCAAAGGTAGAAATAGCCAAGACAAATTCTTGCACCATCTACTCATGCTTAAATAAAAAGAGATACATTCACAATCATAGTGACTTACTTTACAAGCATCATAATTGAAATGAATGAGACTCAGACAGGAGTACAAGATGGTTCCGTTTATTCAGCTCTCTCGAAAGTGACTTCAGCAAGGAACGCATCTGAGCTGTCAGTGTCAGAACAGCCCTTTTTATACCTTTAAGGCTCGCGCCTAAAAGAAACGGCCGTGCGTCTTAGCCAATCAGACGCGGCCAAGGTTTATTCATAGTTTTAACAGTATTTACAAGGCATTTTCTTTTACAGATTTTACATTGGTTATATACAGACTTAACACCCCTCCCTCATTAGTTGAGACAACTGTCACTCAGTGAGCCAAGTGACGTAGTCCTCCAATCGATTGGGCCGGCGTGACGTGCGCTCAGACCTGCGCAGATCATTACCGGCTGGTATGTCTATGGTGGAGGTTGGCTCGTCGTTGTCTCCTGTCCGCGGCTGGGCCCAAGTTGGGGCTCTGGCCTGCGGAGATAAGTATGCTGATGGTGCACCGTGCCCAGAAGAGGAGGAAGGCTCGGCGTCGCTGGAGGAGGCATCTGGCCGTGGTAAGTCCTTTTGTAATTCCAAAAGTTCGAGTTGCGAATTAATGTCTGCTTGGGGGGAAGAATTTCCGTTAGCGGCCGGCACTTCATTTGATGTTATGCGCCCCCTTAAATGATCGATGTGCCGCCTCCATGTGCGGCCATCTTCCAGTTGTACCACATAAGACTTTGGGGCGGTTTGTTGCAATATTTTTCCTTTCAGCCAACTCAACCCCCCATCAAAATTTCTAGCAAAAACAAGTTGCCCTAAGTACATATTTCTTTCAGGTGTTATACATGTTTCATTATTTACATTTTGAGTACAATAACGAGGGTGCAACCTGTCCAGGGGGGACCTTATTTTTCGACCCATTAAAATCTCTGCTGGGCTTTTATTTGTGATAGAATTTGGGGTGATATGCTGCATTAATAGAAACTGATCTAATTTGTGTTGTATTTCCCCTGGGCCTGCCCTGCGCAAGGCTTCTTTGGCCACACGTACATAACGTTCTGCAAGGCCATTAACCCATGGCGAGTAAGGGGATGTGAGTGCGTGTCTGACCCCCAAGTTGCTCAAAAAACACTCAAATTGTCTGGCAGTCAATTGTGGCCCGTTATCTGAAACTAGGATGTCTGGGCACCCATGTGTGGCAAACAAATGGTATAGTGCCTTGATGGTGGCACAAGTAGTAATGTTTTGCATAGCAATGATTTCCACCCATCTGGAGAATGCGTCTACCACAATTAGAAAGTTTTGGGTTCCAATAGGCCCTGCGAAGTCAATATGAATGCGGGACCATGGCCCAGTGGGTCTTTCCCATTCCAGAGGTGTTGTTTTCGGGGGATTGGGCCGTGACTCCTGGCAAGGGTCACAGTTTGCTACCCATTGCTCAATGTCCCTATCTAAACCTGGCCACCACAAATAGCCCCTGGCCAACCCTTTCATTCTGACAATGCCTGGGTGGCCTGCATGCAACATACTTAGTACCTTCTGTTTTAAGGTATTGGGAATGACCACCCTGTCACCCCATAACACGCATCCCTTCAAGTAGGATAATTCCAACCTTTTAGATTTGAATTCTGACAGCCCAGTTTCCTCAGAGTCTCCCAACCATCCTTTTAGAATACAATTGATTACTTTTAACAATAGTAAATCCTTCTTGGTGTGCTCAGCCACCTCTTTGGCAGTGGTCAGACAGTTTTCCTCAAGGTCAATTAGTAAGACATCCTCTGTGGGGGTTGGATCTGAGACTAACTCGGGCATGGGGCATCTACTTAACCCGTCAGCATGATTTATTGATTTTCCCCCCTTATGTGTTAGATGGTATTGGTATCCTGACAGGAAAAGGGCCCATCTTATTAATCTGGGGGACATGAAGGGAGGAGTTGGTTTATTGGCAGCTAGAAGGCCAAGCAGGGGTTTGTGATCTGTTATTAGTTCAAAACTCCTCCCACAGAGATAATAATGGAATTTCTTAACGCTAGAGACTAGGGCCAATGCCTCTTTGTCTAATTGGCTGTAGTTTCTCTCTGCCATGGACAATGTTTTAGAAAAGAAGGCGATGGGGGCCTCTGTATTGTTTGGCATTATGTGAGCTAATACCCCACCTACCCCATACGCCGAAGCATCGCACGTGAGCCTTATTGGCAAAGTTGAGCTATATTGAACCACTACGCTTTTAGAGGTCAATAACTGTTTTATTTTATGAAAAGCTTCGCGCTCCATTGTGCCCCAGGTCCAGGGAACTCCCTTCTGCAGCAGTCGGTGTAGTGGTTCTGCTGCCGTTGCCTTCTGTTTAAGGAAGACAGAATAAAAATTAAGGAGGCCCAGAAATGCTTGGAGTTCTGTCTTATTATTTGGCTCGGGTGCTTTGGTTATGGCCTCTAGTTTGTCTGCTGTGGGGTGTATTCCCTCACTGTCTATTCTATAGCCCAGAAATTCTATGCTACTTGCTCCCCACACACATTTGTCTGGTTTTACTTTTAACCCCTTAGCTTGCAGTCTAGCCAATACTTCTCTGATGCGCATGTTTAATTCTGCTTGGTTTTTTCCTGATATAAATATATCGTCAAAATATGGGGAGGTTCCTTTTATACCTGCCAATAATCGTTCCATGAAACTTTGGAAAATACCTGGGGCGGTACTGACCCCAAATTGCAGGCGGGTGCACCTAAAAGCACCCCTATGGGTTACTATGGTCTGGGCCAGGGATGTGGCCTCATCGACCGGAAGCTGTTGGTATGCCTGTGCCAGGTCGATTTTCGAAAATACTCTCCCTTCCCCCAAAGAATGAAGCAATTGTTGGACCACTGGGATTGGGTATGGATGGTGTTGAAGGGCCTTATTGATAGTGGCTTTGTAGTCTGCACAGACCCTTAAGGAGCCATCAGGTTTAACTGGAGTGACAATGGGGGTTTCCCATGGCGCTTGTTCTACAGGGACTAAGATGCCCTGGGCAATCAATTTGTCCAATTGGATGTCTAGTTTAGGCAATAGTGGTAGGGGTACCCTACGAGGCTTAAGTCTGACTGGGGGTACCTTGGGATCTAGAGAGAAGGAGATAGGGGCCCCATTATAGGTGCCCAAAGTAGGGCTGAAAACCTCAGGAAATTCTTGGATAAAGTTAGGAATATCAGGTTCAGCATTTACATGACAAAGACCCAGTATTTCAATTCCCAAAGGAGACATCCATGTTAACCCCAGGAGGGAGTGTTTGGCTCCCTCAACCACAATCAGAGGAAGAAAATATTCACAATTTTTAAATTTCACAGGCACATCTACTTTCCCCAAAACAGGTATGACATTACCTTGAAAATCCCTTATTATTAAAGTTGAGTTAACAAAATCAGTTTTAAGAAAATTTGGCATATACATTTTGAATTTGTCCCAAGGCATAATAGAATGCTTAGAGCCTGTATCTAATTCTAGGTTACAAGGTTTGTTATTTAAAAGTAGTGAGATGATAATCTTGTTCCCTCCTTTAGCAGTTGCGCAATTTACGTAAGTTTGTGCTTTACCTCGTGCGTAGTCACGGTTAGCGGTAGAGTCGTGTCTGCGATTGAAGCCTCTGGAAAATTTGTTGTCTCGCGGTTGTTGTGCCTGGTTGTTGAAACGTTGTTGGCGGGGTGTAGAGAAGGACTCCTCTGGAAGGGGCGCTCTGCAAGCCTCGGCGATGTGCCCGCGTCGATTGCAGCGGCGGCAAATGGCGTCCCTGAAGGGGCAACGCTGTCGTGGGTGATTTCCTCGGCAACCGGGCCATGGGTTGGAGGGGCGTTGGTATCTGGGTTGTCTGGCTTGCTCGGAAGGCAGCAGGAGACAGGTGTCGTCGTCCGTGGCAGCTGGGCTGAGGTCATCTGTGGTTTCGGCGCGGGAAACAGCAACGGAGATTTTGGAGACGGTGTCTTTCTTTTCATGTTCCTTGAGTTCTTTGGCGGCCGCGTCAGCTACTTCGGCTGTTTGAGCCAGCTTGATGACTGACTGAAGCGTTGGGTCGTCCTCTGTTAGGATTTTGTTCCGGACGGTCGCATTCTTCATCCCAAAGATTAGAGCGTCTGTGAGGCGAGCTTCTGGGCTGTCAAATTTGCACTTTGACAGCACCGTGCGAAGTCTCGTGGCGAATTGATTGATTGTCTCAGACTCACGCTGGGTCATCCTGGAAAATTGATGTCTGTAGACTACGGCAGGCTTCGTTGGTTTGAAGTGGTTTGCCAGTCTTGCTTGGAGGTCGTCCCACGGAACGGATTTAGCTGGAAGCGGGTCGGTAAGCGTTTGGACGAGGTCAAAAATCTCAGTCCCGCAATAGTTCAAGAAGATCGCCCGCTTCCTGTCGTCTTCAGCTTCTCCCATTCCTGCCGCTTCCAGGAAGATTTCAAATTTCGCCATGTAGGCGTCCCAAGACGACTTCTCGGGGTCGAAGTAGTCGGGAGCCCGGCCGATCTGGAGGTGATTCATGCTTGACTCGTGGATTCTTCGTTCTCTCGTCGCCAGTGAAATGAATGAGACTCAGACAGGAGTACAAGATGGTTCCGTTTATTCAGCTCTCTCGAAAGTGACTTCAGCAAGGAACGCATCTGAGCTGTCAGTGTCAGAACAGCCCTTTTTATACCTTTAAGGCTCGCGCCTAAAAGAAACGGCCGTGCGTCTTAGCCAATCAGACGCGGCCAAGGTTTATTCATAGTTTTAACAGTATTTACAAGGCATTTTCTTTTACAGATTTTACATTGGTTATATACAGACTTAACAATAATACCTCAACTTATAGCCACAGTGATTTACAAGCTGTTGTGGCCCGCCTAGCAGCCTGTGCAAGCAAAGTCTTTTAAACCTTCAGCACCTCTTGGCAGTGATGGGAAAGAAGGGGATACTATTTTCCTGAATGCAAGAGCATGCAGGACTGCCAAGAGGCAATAAAGTTTACTCCAGAGGAGATCTCCTTGAGAGTAGAGCTGCAGGCTAATTGGCCATGCCCTGAGACTACTTAAGTCCTAACCATGATGAGCATAGTTGCAGGGAACAACATGACTCGTGAATCTTGGCTTCAGTTTCCAGTTTATATCATGATTCTTGAATCTTGAATCGTCACTCCTGAATCTTGTCTCTGGTTTCCAGTTTCTATCATGACTCCTGAATTTTGCATTGTCACTCCTGAATCTTGACTCCTGAAACTTGACTCCTGTGTTTCCAGTCTGCATCGTCCTGAATCTTGGCTTCCATGGTTCTAGTTTGCACTCCAGCCCAGATCTTGTTTCTTGCATCGTGGTTTCTGAATCTTGACTCCCGTGTGGCCAGTTTGTATTCTACTCTGGTTCTTGTTTCTTGCAAACATGGTTTCTGAATCTTGACTTCTGCATTACCACTTTGCATTCGAGTATGGGTTTTTGTTTTTTGCATGTTCTAGTTTTGTACAATAAGATTTGCTGATTATCTATTGGACTTTGGCCAGTTGTTAAGATAGTGTATTAGTAACTGGGGGGGTTGAATACTTCTGCCTTTCCTATGTTAATTACTAAAACAAACTGTGTTTGGATGTTTGTGTGTGCATAATTGTTCTGCCTCAGTGCTGGGGCAGAAACACAACCAAAACTCTGTTCTCCATTGTAGTCATGTCAAAGACTACCTATAAAAGTGAAGGTGCAACCTTCTTATTTTTGTTAAACCTTTTTTAAAAGCTCAATATCTCCCTGACTTTCACCCAGGTCCTGAGCCGCAGTGGCATAGTGGTTAGAATCCAGTACAGGGCAATTCTGTTGACTGCCAGCTGCCTGAAATTTGGCAGATTGAATCGCACCAGTTTCAAGGTTGACTCAGCCTTCCATTCTTCTGAGATTGGTGAAATGAGGACCCAGATTGCTGACTCTAAACTGCTTAGAGTGGGCTGTAAAGCATTGTGAAGTAGTATGTAAGTCTATAAACAGTAGCTATTGCTATTGCTATCATAGTTCAGAGTTTCTGATCAGTTGTCTAACTTCCCACATTTTAAATTGTGAAAATATATGTCCACTTATCCACAGATTCTCCTTTCATAGAGGACACAACCAAAATCAAACTGGTTTAGGGGAAAAAAACCTGACACCCTTTCCTGGAGAAGGATCCCATCTAATCCTATTTAGCTTTTTTTCTATTTTAGGTAAATGGGTTAACTTCCAATCAAAGAACTGCCTAGCAACTGCCTATCATTTCTATAGTATAAAATGTATATTTGGTCCATCTAGGAAGTAATAAGCTAGACTGTTAATTTATGTGTATAGGCAAGCTTGTTTGGTTTGCGGGTATTTTTAGTAAAAGAGAAAGGAAAACTTGTATCTTGTATCTTGGCACATAGATGATACAATTTATTTATTTATTTATTTATTTATTTATTTATTAGTTGGACTTGTATGCCGCCCCTCTCCGAAGACTCGGGGCTATTTTGGAAATGAACAAATAGTAATCACTAGAAAAGTTGCTGATGGATAATGTACATGGCTATTTTTTAAAAAAGGTATAATGTAATGCATTAAAGCTGTGCAATTTGCAAACTTTAGCCATCTTAGAATAGAAGAAGTATCCAGCTTGCCCTTGGAATAATTAAAAAAGATACTCTCACAAATTAAGAAATATATGTTGGGAAAATAAGTTCATTGTCAACAGAGACAATTAAGTAGCTAGTCATCACCAATTCCCTAGCCACAGCCAAATGAGTACAATAAAATGAACAATGAAACAGGAAACAGGACCTATTTGATTAATATTTTAAAACATGTTTCTTCAGTATGAATTAATTTACAGGCAAGTATAATAGAATGGACAATGTGTCATCATATAAAATTATTGTATGGCTCTTTTATTATATTCCACACTAGGTGACTCAGGAAAGCAATAACAAAGAACAGTAAATTTAAGCACTTTGAATACAGTGCAAATTATTTAAAGCTAAGTATCTGACCAAAATATCTTTTTTGTGTGTCATTTTCCTACTGCAGACTAAATATCATCTAGAATCCCACAATTCTTGTGTCAAAATAAGACTATTAATATCAGTTCAGTGATGGGTGAGTTATGCTATAAAAAATCTATAAATTACTATTGGGGAGACCTAATTGTGCTGCAACTGCAGGGTGTGAAAATTACAACATTTGGGAACAAACTAGATTATGCAAATGAAAAATGCATATGAAACAGGCTTCTGTCTATCTATCTATTTATACCATGAACACATGTGCAGTATCATTTCACACATACACAAACATGATTGTGTTCATATTTTAAAAAAACCTCTCCTTGACTAAATCAGAACCTCTGTGTGGGGTTATGTTTAGCATTTAGCATTTAGACTTATATACCACTTATATACTAGTTTTGAGACTTGCGTCAAGTAGTGCTTTTACAGCTCTCTCTAAGGGGTTTACAGAATCAGCATATTGCTCCCAACAATCTGGGTCCTCATTTTACCCACCTCAGAAAGATGGAAGGCTGAGTCAACCTTGAGCCTGTGATGAGAACAGCTAGCAGTTAGCTGAAGTGGCTAACTACTGCTACGCCCCGGCTCTTATCTGTTCTTATATGAAAGAGAAAAAAGTACAGTATATGTTAAATACTGTAGGTCTTATTTATCTTGGGGATTTGTTTTCTTTCTTATAATCTAGATATTGTTTTCTTTCTTTGTCAAGTACATATTTGTAATATACATAGATATAACATTGTTTATATACATATGATGAGTACTGATAACAGGGAACAATTGGACAGGAATGGTAAGCACTTATGCACGCCCCTTACTGACCTCTTAGGCATTAGGTAAGATCAACAGTAAGGGTAAAGTTTTGGGGGTTTGTGGCAAAATCACAGAGTCAAGTAGTGAGTTCCAGGCATTAACCACTCCCTTTCTAAAGATGCATTTTCTACAGTCAAGTTTAGGGTGATTCGCTTTAAATTTGTATCTGTTGTATGTTCGTGTATTGTTGTGGTTGAAGCTGAAGTAGTCATTGACAGGTAGGACGTTGTAACAGATAATTTTATGACCTATACTTAGGTCATGCTGAAGGCGATGTAGTTCTAAGCTTTTTAAGCCCAGGATTTCAAATCTGGTTGAGTAAGGTATTCTGTTACAAGTAGAAGAGCAGAGGGTTCTTCTAGTAAAATATCTCTGGACACTTTTTAATAATTTCTCTGGACACTTAATAATGCACAACTTTATATTCAGCACATTTTCTTTTCATTTGCAAATGTTGTGCTATCATTTATATTTCATCTTCTAACAATGAGAGTTTACAGCAGTAAAATAAAATATAAGCAACCAGAACAAAACATAAATAGAAATTACTTGTAAAGTCATAAATAAAGAGATATGAAGTGGCTGTATTTTAATACATAAGATTTTGCAGAGTGTGAAGGGAGGTTGAACAAGTAAAAATCACCTGAGACACAAGCCACCATTTTATTGTTGATTAGAAATGTAGAAATATAGCAAAATCTCAATAATGAATTAGGAACCATATAAAAAAAAGATTATGTGTATACAATTTCAAGGAAAAATCATTATCTGGGTCACATGTTCTTTATCGTATGTATATTTCTGGGACTACTTGGACCTGTGAATACGTACAGCAACCAAACAACTAGAAAAATATACAGTATAGCACATTTAGTGGCGTTCTTAAAAGAGGGTATACAAGTTAACAACAGTTAAGAGAAAAGTTGATGTTAAGTCAAAACAGTCATATTCAATTGTCAACCATCACAATCAACTTCTCAAAAGATGAGAGAAGCAGTCAGTAGTAATAGAAAACCAACCAGTGCTATTTAGTGGCACTTCTGTCATTTTATCATATGTCTAGCAGAGAAATGATTGCTTTTCCCCCCAGGACTTTATGGCTAATACATAAAGACAGCTTTTTCAGGGGCACTGATAAGTAGAGGACATGCCCCAATTTCAAATGCAGTGAGACAAAAAGCCACCATCAGCCATTATAAAAAAACGGAACACTTAACTTGTGACTGTTCAGTTAACCCTGTTCCTGATGTCAACCAAATGACATCTTTCTTATTCAGTCACTTGTTCAGCACAAATGTCTTAAACAAAAAGTGGGGGAGGAAAAGAAAAGTTTTTATGTGAACAGCTACTGTATATTTTTTCCTTGTTTAAACTTCAACAATGCTGCTTTCATTTGGGTAGAAGCCACTATACTTATCGATAAATAAACAAATCTTTTCTTTCCCTTGCTTATTTCAGTTCTGGCAATGGGAAATGATGTTCCATATATAAAAATATTTGAACAGGGGTAAACAAACTAAAAGACAATATCAGCTTCGTAGATAGTTGGGAAAATCAGCCTCAGAAAACACCAACAGGTTTTATTTGTATTGTGATAAGAAATATAGGTTACAACACTATAAAAACTTTGTAAATTAATGC
Organism: Erythrolamprus reginae; assembly: GCF_031021105.1. Classification (NCBI taxonomy): domain Eukaryota; kingdom Metazoa; phylum Chordata; class Lepidosauria; order Squamata; family Dipsadidae; genus Erythrolamprus; species Erythrolamprus reginae. Next base: position 81,246,626 of record NC_091954.1, read on the forward strand.
TTCAAAATATATGCTTGCTTAAGCATCCTTTGGATATCAAACCACTGACATGTTCTGGAAGTTTCAAACCAATTGTGTTAAAGCTATTTCCTATCTGAGTCCATATTTCTGTTGGTAGTGCCAGAAAAGCAAAATGGCAGTTCTTGTATTTATTTATGGAAACTATTAAGAAGATATTTGTTTTCGTAGATTTTCATGGGTACAGGTATGACGGTCTTGGTATATTCGGGTTTCTTCCCATGTAGGAGTCAGAAATTTCTGGCGAAGTTTTGACGAGGTCCCACTCGTCATCTTCAGGTTGGTGCTTCTGTCCTTGTTCTAGGGTGAAGATATATCTATAGAGATATATCTATAGAGATTCTCAGTCATCCAGATCAGGATGCCCTAAAGGTGTTTTTTTTCAAAAGGCAACTGGACTTTTTTTTTTTCTTGAAGACATTTTGCTTCTCATCCAAGAAGCTTCTGACCAAGAAGTCAGAACTGAAGAAACTTCTTGGATGAGAAGAAAAGCATCATCAAAGAAAAACAAAGTACAGTTGTCTTTTTGAAAAGCGCCTGTGGTGATATTGAAAGAGGCTTTGATGCAACCACTTTATACTTTCTGGAAGATGATGCCACTTCACAGCACTTCTGGTGTTTTAAATAAAAGTATTTTGTTTGCACTGATGTACATTCCAAAGGCCTCTTTCTAATATTTATCTGTCTAAATATTAGAGAGCCAGTTTGGATGTAGTGGTTAACACATCAAACTAAAACTCAGGAGAATGAGTTCCATTCCCACCCTTAGGCATAAAAGCTTTGAACCAGTCACACTTTCTCAGCCCTAAGAAGGAATCAATAATGAGCTGCTTGTGAAAAAGTTGCCAAGAAAATTTCAGGTATTTGTTACAGTAGTTGCCATGAGTCAGGTATCTGATTCCAAGGAACAGTTATACCTGCACACACACACACTCACACACACACACACCAACCAGAATAATACTGCTTTTTCAACTCTCAAAGATATCTGACAGAAGCAGCTTCCCACTTCTTTAAGATGCCATGATGAGGAACTAAAACTTAAACAATCATGACTTATTGTGACATGTGATCACTCATGTTGGTTATGACCTATAAAGCTCTACATGGCATCAGATGACCTGCAGGACGACCTTCTGCCTCATGAGTCCAGTGACTGGTTAGATCCCACAGAGTCAGCCTTCTCCAGGTCCTGTCAACTATACAATGTTGCTTGGCAGGGCCTAGGGGAAGAGCTTTCTCTGTGAGGGGCCCGGCCCTCTCGAATCAGTTCGCACTGCCCCCATCCTCCTTGCCTTCCATAAGAGTCTAAAGACTCATCTATGCCACCAGGCATGGGGCTATTAGACTCTAGCCCCTGGCCAACGAGTGTAGGCATGTTTGCTGTATGAATAGGAATGAGTGATTTTTAAATGTTATTAGAATTTTTAAAATAATTAGTTAAATTAATTGGATTTTTAGATTTTTATATTGTATATTGTCTTTTCATATGTTGTAAGCTGCCCGTAGTTTTATTGCGTATAAATCCAATAAATAAATATACACATTGTTTAGGTTTCATAATGAACAAATAGGGGAAAAAATAAAGTCAGTTCTCCAAATTACTTGTATATATAGCTTTACCTTTACTTTGTATATATATAGCTTTGAGGCAACAAATGCGCTGGACTTTTAGCCTACACTGATGGTTTATTTTGATCTAATATTTGTCACCTGCATGTTAGATTCAGTTCAGTCCTAAGGAACCATGATCGAAACAATTGTGACAATGTCTGGCATGCAAACCCTACATGACAATACAACTTATAAATTAGGATTCCTTGGTTAACAGCCATTGTCAGGTTAGGGATGCTAGCAACATATATATAAGTAATAATGAACATAATTTTACATTAGAAAAAGAATTAAATAATAATATGTGACATCTTTGAGCATGAATACATTCTGTTTGGACATGTAAATTTGATAGAATTTATAATTTTTCAACAATATTTTAAAAATCCTGCAACAGTGATACAAAACAATATTTTAAGAGGTGGATTAAGAATGAAATAGCACATATTCTTTCATTTTGCAACACCTTATAAATCATGGGATTAAACAATTTACATGATATGATTCCTTAAAAAAACTGTAGAACTGTTTTGACATAGATTAATACTAGAGGTATATCAGGAAAGATGCCAAGTAACCTGGGTTAACATGCAATACGCATAAATATCCAAAGGTTGACAGCATCTGAATAATACAACCATTTTCTTCTTTGTTTGATAGTATTGTTCAATTCAAAACCATTTAGTTTTGCAATTCAAATGATGAATGTTCCTCATTATTGAAAAAACTGCAGTGACTTCAACTTTACAAAGACTACAAATAGCAATGATAAGTTCAAGTAGGACACTCCCTAGTCATAATGCTAAAGCCTAAAAACACCTGAGCCTCAAGGGGATTTCATTCTTGAGAAAATATATTTTTATAGGGCAAATTGAGTAGCTGCGTAATCACATGAGATTATTTCTGATTTGTCTAACTACTTAAGTCAACTTTGTGCCCTTCAGATTTGTCAGATATACTGTACTTTAGATTCACCTATTTGGGAGACTTAACCCTATTTGTATATAAATCAGATATAACATAATACTGTTAAAGAAAGATGGAGACAAATTCACACTTCCATCCATCTCACTTGATGAGTGAATGCAATCATTTTTTTCCTTTTATAAAGTTACAAGTAGGTAAATTTATATATGCCAGTATATCTTGTATACCAACATGTATACAGAAAGTGGACTTTGAAACACAACCCTAAACACAGCCACTCCGAGTCCTCAGAGAAGGGCGGCACACAAATCTAATAAATTATTATTGTTGTTGTTGTTATCGTTATCGTTACCATTATCATTATTATAAACATTCCATTAAGGAATGGCTGAAGAAAAGAACAGAACTTGAGAAATATTATTATTATTATTATTATTATTATTATTATTATTATTATTATTATTATTATTATTAATTAGATTTGTATACTGCCCCTCTCCCTAGAATCGGGGCGGCTCACAACAATAACAAAGACAATGTAAGAACAAATCTAATTGAAAAAACACTAAAAACCCCATTATTAAAAGCAAGTATACACACAAACATACCATTACAAGTCTTGTAATGTAATTCAGTCAAGAAACACACCCAGAAGTCTTTGCTTTGCTTTTTGAGTCCAAAAGTAATGCCATTTTATATATGGCAGGTATAATTACCAACATGGGAACATATAGCATATATCAAAATGAAGTTGGTCTTCTGTGGATCTATGTCTTCTCAACATGGTCATGTTTCTCTCAATAGCAATGTTCCACTTTCGAATAAGAGCATATATCCCTGCCTTGTAAAATTTTGTTGACTGTTCTTTGAGCACTTCTTCACTGCAGTTTTAACTTCCTCATCACTGGAATAATGTTTGCTTCTCAAACCCTCCACCTTTTCATCATTCAGACAATGGACCCACCTGCATACATTGCTATAATCTAAAGTATTGTCCTCAAACACATTTTATAATCGTCTGTGAATGCTTCCCCCTCAGCAACAAGGAATTCCATCACTGCTCTTTGTTTTTGATGCAACTCTAAGGAGGCAGCTATTTTGAATTTTCCTTGAGATTCTACAAACCTGAAAAGTGAGAAACAAAATATTTTCAGAATGTAAATGATATAATCATTTATAAATGGGGAAAAAATTCAGGTATTTTTTATCAAAAACTTCACCTAAAATAAAGAAAATGGTATTATGTTTTGATTCACCCTTGTAGAAAAGTACATTAATAGAATTTTGTAATTCTGAAAGTACGTTTCTCCCCTGTCACCTTTATAGGCCACAATGTTGAGTCCCTTCTGAGAAGTTTGCCACAACTACATTTCTGCGTCTGGTCAAATAGCCACTTATTCAACAACTTCCTCCTCGCCTTCCGTAAAAGCTTAAAAACCTACTTATGCCGCCAGGCATCAGGCCATTAGACTCTAGCTTCCTGGCCAACGAGTGTAGTCCACAGAGAGGGGTGGCATACAAATCCAATAAATAGATAGATAGATAGATAGATAGATAGATAGATAGATAGATAGATAGATAGATAGATAGACAGACAGACAGACAGACAGACAGACAGACAGACAGACAGACAGACAGACAGACAGACAGACAGACAGACAGACAGACAGACAGACAGACAGACAGACAGACAGACAGACAGACAGACAAGCAAGCAAGCAAACTATCCTGGATGGAGTTCTCTCCCCTGTTTTTCAATGTTATGGAATGATTTGACATGAGCTGTGTATGCAAGATATGCCCTCAAAAATTCCAGAGCTGAAAAAAATCACCATGAGGCAGTGAGAAAACATTCTTCCCAATTATGTCAGGGACAGTTATAAGACAATTATAAGAATTGCCTGCTTGAGATTATTTCTGCCAAAAAGAGCAATAACCAGTAATACAGCCAAAGAAGGAAAAATCATTTTTGTTGTTATTATTGAATAAATGATAACATAAAAATCAACTTTTTTCATAGCCTTTTCCCAATTATATTACCTTTGCTTTATATATATTGTTTGATTGAAGATGTAATATTGATATCCTCACTTTTGTGTGTTACAAAAGACAAAACTTTACACAAAGGGTCTTTTTTCATGACAGTAAGTATAATAGTTAATTGTCATGATAATTTTAAAAAAGTAAACCAAGTTTGCTTTTACTTTTAGACCGTCATATAATTTGTGTCTTTATCCAACTTTTTTCAGAGTGTGAAGTCCTTGACATTCAATTCAAAAACAGTCTGCATGTGGATCTACATTCTCCTGTGCTGTTTGGAAAGAAGATTTTGAATATAGTAAATAGCAATTAAATTGAAAAGCTATAAATTATTCTCCTAAAGCTAAAATATTCATTTAAATTCCTTTTTTTCGTGCAGATATTAGGTTTACGAACACCAGAGTTAAAATTAATCCATTGTTTACAATATTTGGTTCAAAAACCTGGGAGGAGTGTCTAATTGCAATGTCTATAACAATCTACCCTATTATAACTATGGGGTTTTTTATTTTTTCAGCAAAAAAAGATATTTGCAAATGAACTGAATACCAATAAGGCCGGTTATATGTTCATTTTTTTACCAAAATTCTACATTCCTTAGTCTGTGATGACTCATAAATAAATTATCTGTTAAAGCCTCAAGCAGCAAAAATATACCTATTGATACAATCTGGGGGGGGGGGATAGATACTTGCTACTTCTGAATTTAAAATAGTGTTGGTGAAAAAGAAATAATGTAAAATAGTTAACCTATAGAATAAAGTATATGATATCCTGAAATTGTATCAGTTCTTAATAGGGTTTGTGTCAGATGCCTGACACAATTAGGAATGTCAATAGAATAGAATATTATAGGATAGAATAGAATAGAATAGAATAAAATAGAATAGAATACTTTATTGGCTAAGTGTGATTGGAATTTGTCTTGGTGCATACGGTCTCAGTGTACATAAAAGAAAATATACATTTTATTAGGGTTTTTTGCTATAGTTCTTAAGTTAGTAATGTGGTTGTTTTTCCACAGACCTTAAACGTTGATGTAAACCTTCCCAATTATCATACTATATATGCTGATGTTTTAAAGAAATCTTTTTTCTAACATCTTAAGAACTTTTAAAGAGTTTTTTTTAATGTAGTCTTTGTCCTATACAGTTAAGATGAAGAGAGCTGCCAAACACACATATCAAGAATTTCCAGTTAAATTATTGTGTAGTTGTTGCAAATCTTTATTACTAAGTGAAAAGGGAGTGGCTCAAAATAGTTTCCTCAACACATTCCTAAGAACTATAGTAATTCTTAGGTATATGTACCATGTATAATCTGCTTTTAAAGAACTTCCAGAACTCCTGTAGAGCAGGGGTGGGCAATTAATTTTGTTATGGGACTGCATGAGAAATTGGGATGGTTTTAGAAGGCCGGACTAATATAATTAACTCAGTTCTATCCAATACTGTAAAGACCTAGATCCTGGCCTGACCTAAACACCCAGACCCACTCTACAGACCCCTAACTGTTTGCTTTATGGCAACACGGTGCACCAGTCACTGCGCTATTTGGGTGGTTTCTGTGCTCGGACGTTCTTAGTAGGAGGTCAGGGTCCACTCCAGTGCAAGGATGAAAGAGCTTTCCTCAGGAAAGCAGGAACTAGAGGAGTCCCGGCAGACGCAGTGAGCTCTTTTATTGCTGGAGAGACGGAGTAACGACACGGACACCAGAGCTGGATTTAAAATTGGGTCATTTTTATTAACATAAATTTGCATAATTTATTCAAATACTTTGCATAAATTAGCATAAACAACTATGACCCGGAAATGGACCTGCAGGGTCAAACAAATACTTCCGGGGCGGAAATGACGTTATGCCAGAAAACATTCCTGGGCAACTCATGGGCGTATCTCGATGCAAGGTCCAGGTGAGGGCCAGGCCGTCACCTGTGACCTTTTTCTGCCATGCTGTGCATGAGGGGGGTCCCACCGGCTAACCCGAATCGGGGAATTAAAGGTGCAGGACCCAAAGACAGGTTCCCCCCAGCTGCTCAGGCAGAAACTCCCTCCATGAGCTTGCGGAGAACCTGTCAATCATCCCCAAAGATGCCCAAGGGAGAACGCGCGGTTGCTAAACCACCCAGTTTTCCGCCCCTAACCTGCCACAGGAGCGGGGGTCAGATCTCTATCTTGGCCCCCCGACTCCCCCCTCTAGCTGCGCCAGCTCACGCAGAGACCGCTGCAGGTCCTGTAAGAAAATGGCGTTCCCCTGCTCAGACAGGTGAACGCCATCATCCCGGTAAAGCCATGGCTGGTCTATTGATATAAGGGGATGAGGTACTACCACTCCACCCAATTCTCTAACCGTTTTACCCATAGCCCTATTCACCCGTCGCCTAGCCCGGTGAATGGCCCTAAGGGAAGAGGCGTCCCTCCACACAAGCCTAGGTAATATTTCTGACCACACCACTTGCGTGGTGGGCCATACCTCACGAAGCCTTCGCAGGTCTTCGCGTGCCTGGATGAGCAGCGCCAGGCCTCCCAGTATGCACAGGTCATTGCCCCCTAAGTGCAATACCAGCCACCTGGGTGCGGCCACAGGACGCTGCCCACCCAGACCCCTTTGGGCACGACTCCAGGAGCCGCCCCCCATATTGCCGGGCGCAGCCACAGAATGCTGACCGCCCAGCAACGCCGGTAGGAGACCCTCCCACCGCATACCTCTTCGGCCCATCCAGGTAACGTTGACCCACCGCCCCAGGGACAGGTGGGTCCCGATGGTGCTCCTGGCTGCCGCGCGGCCGGCCCAGAAAATCATGCTGTGGCCACACAGCAGCGCCGTCGGTTTCGTGTTAGCCTGGGGACCTGCAAGAGGACACAGACACAGAGAGGTTACCTAGCCTAAGCCCTGCCTAGGATCCTCAGCGGGCCTAACATAACCCAAATATGCCGCTGACCGCCAGCGGCCGATCTCCCGAATCCGATGGGCCGGGAAACCAGAAAGTGCCGCGCTAGTGGTGCCGCCGATACGGAATGAATGCGTTCCATAACCGGCGGGATCCATGCCCACCTGGGCCATCGCCCTAGATACTAAAGCCCAAAATTGGAAACGGGTCAGAGGGGTACCGTCACAATGCCTAAACAGGTACCCCTGACCTGACCCCCTCATACCACAATAAAGCCGTAGGGCGGCCACCGGACACACCGACTGGTCGGTGGCCGCACTAAGTTGTAAGGTAACCCCTCTGCGTAGCTGATCCGTTTTAGACCTCCTTACTACAAGGGACACCCCCCCTTGTCTAAAGGCCAGATTAGCGAACTGGAAGGCCCGGAGCGAAGTGTCAGCCTGAGATGAAGCCATGGCCTCGCTGACCCGAAGGGCCCCAAAGAACATGACACAAGCCGCTGCCCTAAAAAGACGGGCCTCGTACAATGAGGAACACAGACTGCCAAAAACCACGTTGATTAAGGACAGCTGCTCCACCGTCAGGGGCTGACGAGTGTCACCTGGGGCCCCCGCTTGCTCCCTAAGCCAGCCTTCCAGCATCTTACGGATGCGAAAGTCACCCGAAAGATCAGCAACCCCCCCCGCCTTGGACAGAAAGGCGAGGCTGGCTAACCGTGACCGGATCGTCCTAACTGACAGGCCACGCTGCCTCAGCTGGACGCAAAACTCGGCCAAATGCTCTACAGGGACAGGCCAACTAAGCTGGTAACCCCTGCCCTGCCTGAACTCCCCAAACTCCTTACCTGCACGCTGGTATGCCCTGAGGGTGCCGGGCGCTACAGACAAGGAGATTGCCCGGGATGCCTCGCCTCTCCACCACTCTGGATCCCTCCCAGACTCCAGAGGTGGCTGGGGAACGCTTCTGGCAACTCTCGGGCCCACGGGGCCAGGGTCCGAAACCTGGACAACTGACCACGGGACAAGGCATCAGCAATCCCGTTCTCCAACCCGGGGACATGCTTAGCCAAAAACAATGTGTTTAGGGACAAGGACCTGTGCACAAAATGGCGGACAAGCCGCATCACCCTGTCGCTCTTAGAGGACAGGGCGTTCACCACATGGACAACCGCTAGGTTGTCACACCAAAAGTGCACGGTCTTGTCCCTAAACTGCTCCCCCCAAAGCTCCAAGGCCACTATTAAGGGGAAGAGCTCCAAGAATGTCAGGTCCTTAACCAACGAAGAGGCACTCCATTCCGGAGGCCATGCCGACCAGCACCACTGGTCACCTAACACCACCCCGAAACCACAAGTCCCCGCGGCATCAGAGCAGAGCTGCAACTCAGCTTCCAACAGAAGCTCGTGCCTCCAGAAAGACAACCCATTAAATCTATCCAAAAAATCCCGCCACACGCCGAGGTCAGCCCTGACCCCAGCGCAAAGGCGGGTACGATGATGGGGCAAACGGAGCCCCTTCATCGCATCATACAACCTCCTGGAAAAAGCCCTACCAGGAACAACTACCCGACAGGCAAAATTAAGAATGCCTGCCAATTCCTGAAGCTGCCGTAGGGTCACCTTCCGGCAGCTCAGCACCTCATCAAGCTTCCGCTTAATCTTTACCAACTTCTCTAGGGGCAATCTGGAAGATTGCTCCTCTGAGTCCAATTCAATACCCAGAAAGGTAATCCTGGTGGCGGGGCCTTCGGTCTTCTCTGAGGCTAAAGGCACCCCCAATTGAGCACAAAGGGCTTCGAAGCCCCGCATCAAAGCAAAACATTGCTCCGAATGCGCAGGCCCCGCCAACAGGAAATCGTCAAGGTAGTGAACGACCGTCCCCAGACCACTTTGTCGCCTGAGCGCCCACTCCAAGAAGGTGCTAAAACTCTCGAACAGAGAGCACGAGACAGAGCACCCCATGGGCAAAGCTCTGTCTACGTAATAACCCCCCTCGAAATGGAAGCCCAACAGCTCAAAGTCGTCTGGGTGTATGGGGAGGAGCCGGAATGCCGACTTAATGTCGCATTTACCCATAAGGGCTCCCACCCCACACTTCCTAACCATAGTCACGGCTGCATCGAAGGACGCATACCGGACTGAACACAGCTCGTCAGGAATGAAATCATTCACTGACTCCCCTTTTGGAAAAGACAAATGGTGAATCAACCGAAATTCACCACTCGCCTTTTTGGGGACCACACCTAAGGGAGACACACGAAGATTCGGAAAGGGCGGCTCCGGGAAGGGCCCGAGGACCCTGCCCTCGGCCACCTCCTTCCGAATCTTCTCCCTAACAATGTCTTCATGCCCAACAACCGACCTAAGGTTGTCAGACATGAAGGCCTTCCTAACACCCTTGTAAGGGATCCGAAACCCCTCTGAGAAACCTAGCCAGAGAGCATCCGCTCTCGGGCGAGGGTGGTAGTCACCCAACCAACCCTCAAGCACACACAAATTAATTGGGCTGGGCCCCTTTTCCCCCAGCAGGTGGGGGAGGCTTTGGGAGACCCGAGCCTTTCTTTTCACTCCCCTTCTTGGGGCGGGGGCACACGGCTGCGGAATGGTTCCCCCCACAACTTCCGCAGGCGTGACGAAACCTGCAAATGGGGCGAAAACACGCCCCCTTTGCAGCGAACTCGTGACAAACCAAAGAGGCCACCTTTCCAACGGCACCCGCCACGGCCTTGGCCGGCGCGGGCGGCGCGGGCTCCTCTTCCATAAAGTGACCGCTATCGGTCCTATCACAGCCCTCCTTCCCTGACATATGTGTGGCCTGGAACCACAGGTCCGGAACCACCATATCCCAAGGCAAGTAGGGGTCATGGGCAATACGCATCCTGAACCCCTTGTCGTAATGCCTCCATATGGTGCCCCCATATTCAAAATGTGCCCTCGCTATAAGGTCGATGTACTTCAGCAAGGCAGCGGCCCTACCCGGCTGCCTCTGAATTACCACCGACGCAAAGGTCAGAAAGGCATACAGCCACGAGCTAAAGCACTTCATGACCTTTGTTTTCTTGACCTTCTCCCCAGGGACCACCTCCTTGTCCTGTTTAGGGACCTCCCTGTTTAAGATGGAGAACAAATCAACATACTCCCCCCGCCAGATTGCTTCCTTAACTGACGGGTGAAGATGGTACCCCAAAGGCGTCGCGGGCAAACCACAAGGGATGGCCCCAGGTTTGATGCTGGCGAACGGGTCCCACACTGTGGTGGCCCCCGAGCCCAGCACCCCAAGCCCCGGCGGGTACATAAACGGGACCGGTGGCATAATGGCCGGTGGAGGAGGGATTCAACCCCCCACCCCCGCCCCGGGTGGGACAGGTACCCCTGACGCTCCTAACGGCGGAGCCGGTGGAGACCAGACCTGTCCACAGGTGCCTGCAGCAGTCCCCATAAAACTGTTGCCCCCCCCCATTGCGGGCGGGATGAACCCAGGACCCTGTACGGGCAGGAGCGGGGATGTGCCGACATGTGGTGCAACCTCACCTGCCCCGTAAGGGGTAGAAGCCATCCATGGTGGGCCCATCCTGGCTGGGCCCTGGAACGATGACCACTGCCCCGACTGGACCGTCTGCCCGTTGTGGGCCGCCTGCCCGGTGTGAGTCACCTGCCCGGTACCGGCCATCTGCACGCTGTGGGCAACTTGCCCCTCCGGGGTCGACTCCTCTTTGGGGTCTGCACCCCATGCCACGGTGGCAGTCGAGGAAAGCCCCTCCGGGCCTGCCCCCGACCGCCACCTCTCCAATTCGTCAAGCCGCTCCAAGACCCTGGCCCAGGAGAGAGAAGGGGACATCTCGGGTTGAGTGACTGTGGGCATAAACCCAACCCCCACCCCCCCCGCTGGGATCCCCCCTGGGGGCCCCTCTGCCGCCGCCCGAGCCCGGGCAGACGGCCTGGCAGCCCTCCTAGGCCGCACCACTGGTTGGGCCGGGAGGGCCTTAGCTTGCCGCTTTTTAGGGGCCATACCACAAATCAAATCTAATCTTAAACAATAAGGGATAGGGCAGGACCAAGCCCCCCCCCAACGGACCCTGCACCGCTTGGGCAAGGCCTGCCTGAAGCAGCAGGCCTCAGCAGTGCAAAACCCTCACCAGGAAGCTAATCCTCCCCCTTTCAAAGGGCGACAAGGCCCAACCCAGGCCTTTATCCCAGGCCACCAGCCACCCAGCGACCCCCGCGGGCCCGCGAGGCCACCAGAAGGCAGCACCTCCCTCCCTCCACAAAAGGCAGTGAGGCTCCAAACCGGAGCGGAGCCCAGCCGATGCTGGCTCCGCAGATACTGAGGAAAGGCTTTTCGCACGCTACAGGCCACAAAATGGCGCCTCGCACGAGGTCGCCAAACAAAATGGCCGCCGGAGCAGAACGAACGAACGTCTGCTCTTGAGCTCAGTCCGGGCGAAAAGGGGGAGCCCCGGGCCTGCTCGCCCTTATATAGGGCAAGCAGGCCCCGCCCGGACCAATCAAGGACCTGACCAATCAGGTCCCGCTCCCCCGAGCGAAGTCTCGCGTCGCGAGACTTCGCCCGGGATCCAAGATGGCGGCCGCCATGAGGGACCGTGTCTCCCGGTCCCTCCAGCAAAGCCTGCCAGCCGGGTAAGTCCGGCGCTGCCCTTCTCACACTGAAGTGGACCCCAACCTCCGCGGACTGGTCACAGATAGCAGGCGGGCCAGTTACAGACAGCGGGCGGACCAGATGCAGCCCAGGGGCCACCACTTGCCCAGGTTTGCTGTAGAGTAATTGAAATGAATTATCCTATGTTTAGGGAGAAATCCCATTATTTTTTAATGTATCACTTTCTGAAATTAGGAAAGAAAGCTTAAAAGCAATATGTCTCCAAGTTGCTAAAGTATCATTCTCTAAAGCTTCGTACATGTGATTAATAATGTGAAGTTCTATGAGTTCAGTATTCATCTGGATGCTTCCATAGTTATGCATTACAATTTCTTAAAATAAGAAATGATTTTAGTTAAATAATGGCATAGTTCATTAATATTTGACAAACTGTGCAAAAATAGCATTCCATTTCCAGCATTTGGAGAGACAGTAATCAGGAGTTACCTTTATATGTTAAATCTAATAAGAAAGGTGCAATGGGCAACACTATTTGGGTTCAATATAAATTAGATTGGATTTAATATAGAATGAATTTTATAAAGTTTGAATATTATCAAAATTAATGAATGGATGAATGGTTTATGTTTCTCTCTTTCTCACAAACACATCAAAAAACTATCCGAGCAGAGAAATTAAGCACATAAAATGAAAAGTTGATAAACAATTCCATTGTGAGTTTACTTTAAGTTGAGTTTTATATATGAAAATTCTTTTCTATATGTGACTGATATTATATGGAAGGAAAATAAAGCCTTGTCTTAATGACCTCACCACCATTTCCCATTATTTATGTACACTGAAGAAGTTGTATTTGGAATAAGTCACTCCAGCGACAAATTATTTCTATTAATCTCTCTTAGAATTCTAAAGCTGTTTCCCAACTTGAAAAAATAGAACTGTTTATTCTTCCATTTCCTGTAAAGGATTTTGCTTTTAAAATTTCTACCAACAGAAACATTACATTTTATATCATTCTTGGATGGATACGGTCTACTTGTGGTTATATTTAGTCATGGGGTAACTGTGAGGCATTATTAATTATTTCTCCAGTGGTCTTCAGCTTCTAAGCTTGTCATCCTTCAACTAAATCTCAATGGAAGTTGGCATGAGGAGTTGGCTTTTACAGATGGCAGCGAGTGTCATTAGTTGGAAGGCTTCAGAATGATTGGGAAATGTCTAATAAAAAAAATAAAGATATTATTTGCTACCTCAAAAACAGCTATCCTCAAAAACAGTAAAAGAAATTTCAAAGAAACATCTAGCATCTTTGACAGAGAACAAAAACAACATAGCAGTTGAAGTGATATGTCGGTGCTTGGTGGCTGTGAGAGTCTGGATGGGCAACAGCAGGCTCAAGCTCAACCCTGACAAGACTGAGTGGTTGTGGGTCCTGTCTCCCAAGGACAATTCTACCTTCCTCACTCAGGGGGGGAAATTTTGACCCCCTCAGAGAGGGTCCGCCACTTGAGAGTCATCCTAGATCCACCGCTGAGGCTAGAGCAACATCTCTCGGCTGTGGCTAGGGCGACTTTCACACAGGTCTTCTTGGTGCACCAATTGCGAGCCAATTTGCACAAGGACTCTCTTCTCACAGTCATTCATGCCCTCATTACCTCTAGACTCGATTACTGCAATGCACTTTAATTGGGGCTACCCTTGAAGAGTGTTCGGAGACTTCAACTAGTCTAGCATGGATCTGCGAGAGTCGTGTTGGTATTCCCATATTAGTCCAGCACTCCATGAGCTGCACCGGCTGCTAATTGGTTTCCAAACACAATTCAAGGCATTGGTCATTACCTATAAACCCTACATGGCATGAGATCAGATTATTTACGGATTGCCTTCTGCCTTACATGTCCTAGTGACCGGTTAGGTCGTACAGAGTCAGTCTCCTCCAGGTCCCATTGGCCAAACAATGCCGACTGGCGAGTCTGCAGGGGAGAGCCTTCTGGAACCAGCTCTCCTTGGAGATTCATATCCTCTCCAATCTCGTCACCTTCCGAAGGGCATTAAAAACACATTTATGCCATCAGGCCTGGGGACCATGAGTGATAGTTCCGCTCTGGCCATTAGTATGAATGAGGGATGATTGATTATTTTTTTTATATTGGTTTTTATCTACTCTTTCTAATGTTTTTCTGTTTTAATTGTATTCTATTTTTACTTTGTGTTTTTTACTCTTGTAAGCCGCCCCAAGTCCGCGAGGAGAAACGGGGCCTATATATATATAAATTCACACTATTGCCTTAACTTTTTATCATGATTTCAAAGATGAAGAAAGTTTTAAAAACATCAAGTCCTGTAACACTAATTCAAGATGTCCTGTATCTTCCAGGTTATTTGGAGAAATCCTAGATAACCTACCATATTTTAAAATATAGACCATCATACACAAAATTGTCCTTGAGAAACTCAAAGATTTCCCATTTTCCATTACAATAGATCTCATAACCATTTATCCCTATGGTCTCTTATAACATTCACATTTGAAAACCAGTATTAATTTAACGTTTGGATACCAAGAATATGTAATCTAAGGATTAATTTGTTCCTAGTGGATATTAATAAGGGTTACTCTGACCTAATTAGAGCTCTGCATGAATGTTGCCTAGCAACCAATTGGAACCAAGGAAGTTACCTCTTTGACCTTATTTTTTTTTCATATGGTACTATTGCTGTGGTTGCTATAAATGTTAATACTTATCTGCTCTTCTGAGGCCATTATTTCAAAACTAACATGTTGCTTTGGTTTCCATGACTAATTTTGCTTTCTGACCATATAATTTGTCACATTCTTAATTCATTGGATTTATTATGGCATTTTGCCATACTTGGGGCTGCACCAGGGCTGCACCAGGGAACCCCAGGCCCCTGGAATCAAGGGTTTCCCTGACGTAATAAAATTAAGTTTCTGCAGTGCCCTCATTCTCCCCATTTAAGTTCATCAAGAATTGTTGCTGCAGAATAATTAAAAATTTTCTCATACAGGAAGCAACTAAAATTGGTAATAATAGTAAACTGAAGGTATCCAGAGGACATTTACTCAATATCATCCCTCCAAACCTCAGAAAGGCAATTGCATTCTTCTAACAAGGACTTGAATCCCCCTCCCAAATACATTTTTAAATGTAAATGAATTCCTAAGTGAACTCTTATTTTGTATCAGTAATTTGCGATATTCATTATATATGTCCATAGCAATGGCTAAGCATAACTCTCTTTATATTTATAACAGTTCACATAAATCTTTCACATTAGCAATGTTGTGGCAAGCACACAGAATGATAGCACACATAACAAAGTTATACCTATACATAATGCAACAAAAGCCCCTTCCTGATTAAATCTCTGTAAGAAAGCATGGCTTGAGAATGCAGCAACTTCATTTTGCTCTTATCAAACATTTAAGCTATTTATACATCCTCTGATTGTTATCCTACATTACTTGCCAAGAAGCATTTTGAAAGCCCTTTAGCCATTCTTATTTGGATCTTGAAGATTGTCATGCCAGCCTGGGTCAGTTGCTGAAAAGTATAAACAACTCTTTTGTGTGCTTGAACTTGAAAGAGAAATCAGTCATCTGTATGTGGTCTGTGCAGCAGCAAAATGTAATTTTTCCCCTCTGACAACTTGTTTATGGTTGTTAAGTTATCTTGATTGCAAAGAGAAATCTGTTTTTTGTAGAGATTCTCCAGCTTAAAATGTCAGCTCCTACCCCCACACAACTTTCCCCCCTTCCTTCCTTTTCTGCTTCCAGCTAATTCACAAATTAAATTGATTCTTTTCTCCATTTTTAAAATCCAGCAAAGAGAGAGAGAGAGAGAGAAAGAGTGCAATGGAAAAATCCTGAAAAGTAGACATATGGTTCTAGGATAGACTTTAAAGATTATTCATTTTATAATCCCTCAATCTCTTTTATGTATATTTTGTGCCTAAACAATCACATCTGGTAATAATGGTTCAAAATTATATCTGGTTCCAACGTTTATCTCTTCATTAAAATTGTATTTAATCATGTATGATTAAATTATCAATGAAAAAGTTATTGCAATTCATATTTATTGCTAGTCCAGTGGGAAAATATCTCTGAATAAATAGCCATTATGCCTATTTAAAAAATGATTTTTTTTCCAAAACGAGAACCATATGTTAGAATAATTTGCCTCTGTGTTAATTAATAGGCAGCTTATATATAAAACAGTTAAAATGTTTAATGGAAGAGTCACAAAAGTAGCAACTCTTTTGCTACTTTTTTATTGCATCGTGTAAATAAAATCACAGGAAATGATTATTTGATGAAGAATATAGCACTAAAAGTATGAATTGCATCACCGAACAAGGGGGAAAATATTTGCATAATAATTTAAGTGCAGTTTATACATGTAGATGCAAACTGAGAAATGATCAATGAATTATACCATTAATTATATGCACTAATTACTCTTTAATGATTTATAAACATCTAACGCAACACATTTTACTGTATCTGATATCATTCAATGGATATTGAACAAGCCTCTTTTAAATCATATGTAGAATGGACAAACTTTCATATGGAATAACAGAGTAAGAAGGGACATTGGAGATCTCCTAATCTCCAAGGTCCCACAGAGTTGGCCTTCTCCAGGTCTCATCAACTAGACAATGTCACTTGGCGGGTCCTAGGGGAAGAGCCTTCTCTGTGGGGACCCCGAGCATCTGGAATCAGCTGCCCCCCAGAGATTCACACTTCCCCCACCCACCTTGCCTTTGGTAAGAATTTGAAAACTTATTTTATGCCGCCAGGTTTGGGGTCATTAGACCCCAGCCTCTGGGCAGTAAATATGTAATATGTTGTAGTGTGTATTCGAATGTTTGATTTTTAAACGTTTTAGCTTTTTAAAATATTTTAAACTAATTATTTATGTTAATTGGATTTCGATGTGTTTTGTATACTGTGTTTTTTATTGAAATGTTGTGAGCTGCCCTGAGTCCACGGAGAGGGGTGGCATATAAATAAGTAAGTAAGTAAGTAAGTAAGTAAGTAAGTAAGTAAGTAAGTAAGTAAGTAAGTAAACAAACAAACAAACAAACAAATCAAGTGGATAATGCTTGAGTTTATTTCCTTCTAAGATTAAAATTGATTAAAATCAATAAAAGATTGATCTTGATTTTTATCCAGAAGTTGAAATGGGGAAATACCTTTATTTCCATATACACACATGAGAGACACAGAGACAGATACAGAGACAGAGACAGAGACAGAGAGAGAGAGACAGAGACAGAGACAGAGACAGAGACAGACAGACAGATTATATATACACACACACACACTATATATAGAGAGATAGATATATGTACACACACATCAACGAATGCCATTGTCTGTCTTTTTAAATTACTATGACTGTGTAAACTACTATCTACTTTGCTATTGGCAGATACAATTTATGTCTCCTCTGATAATTTTTAGTTTCTTCTCCATTCACTACAGGAAAGCAGCAACAAACAGCTTTTAAAAAACTATCCATTTCTTCCAGCCAGAAAGTAACTAACTTTCTTATTGATGTCAAGAGAGTTGATCCCACAAGAGGAAAATATAGGATACTTTCCTTTCTTGTGGCACCAAGCCATGGTGTTTGTTGCCAAACTAGCTCATTTATCTTGTAGTGAGGAAAGCAATGTCTCTTTGAGCCTGGAAAGAATTTTTAGGAACCAAGCTGTTTTGCAGATGGTTTGGGAGGACCATTCCAAAGATTTCACCATGATGGCATTTTGTTTGTTTGCTTGTTTTCTTTTTGCATTTTTAATCTTCCCACAACTCAAGCACATTGTGCATCCAATATCAGAAGTGATGTCATTCCTATCTGAAATCCATTTGCGATTAAGGATTAATGTGTTCATGTAAGTATTTATCAATGTCATCTAAAATAGCATTTTGTTGTATAATATAAAAAAAACAATTTTATTATCTTTGCCTTTGAGTTCTGTCTTGATAAAGATTCTTTACTAGCTATTCAGATGGAACTATTGTGTCGGAAAAGATGGACAATACATTTCTGCATGAGCATAATTCAGAACTATGTACTTTGCACTACATATAAAGGGAATTGAAGGAGTTCCTATATTCATTTTAGTTTTATTTATAACATTTCTTCGCGAGCATTATTCTTTGTGCATTCTAATAAATACTTTATATATAGCAAAAAAGAAAGAGAAGGAAAAGGCATTACTAATTTGAAGGAATTATAATGGATATATATATGATTCAAATGATACCCCAATGGCAGATAGTGTCCGCTGAGGTTGATGATGCAGAAATTAGGATAGATAATGCACGTTAAACCAAAATTTGAAGAAGTGGAAACCAACAATAAGCAGAGCTACAAGTCCCAATAGTCATATCCAATAAAAGGAATAGGACAGAGTTTAATAAAGATAAAATAATGTCAAGAAAGAAATAACGTCAATATGAGTTCCAAACAAAGAATTTGGGGAAAATGAGGCTTTATTGAAAGATAGAAAAAAAATCTACTGAACTTTAAAAATTCCAATCCTGTAATTGGATTGTAATGGTTTTAACTTATTTATTACACACACAGTATATACATATACAGTGGCCCCTTGACTTTCGCGGGTCCGACTTTCACAGAAACTTTCATCACGGAAACACCAAACTTTCATCCGCCATTACTTGAGCGGACTGTTACATCGTTTGGTGACATCTGGATGCTGATTGGCCGAAATAGCCATTTAACACATCCACTGGTTGAATACGCGCTAGTCACAGTACCAAAAAAGGAATCCTTCTCACATACCTACCAGCCTTTGTCCCGCTAGTATGTATATGAAATTAAATACCACATCTCCACTTCACGGAAATTTGACTTTCGCGGGCGGTCTTGGAACATATCCCCCATGAAAGTCAAGGGAACACTGTATATAGCCTGTAGTAAGATGGATGGCCAAAGTTTCTTTTATAAATAAAAACAAATAAATAACTAAATCTTAGCCAATTAAAATAAAAATAACTACATGTAGAAAGTAACTAAATTCCATACTATTCATAAATATCTTCCCAAGCCTAACCAGACTTCTCCAATAGCACTTATTTTTAAAAATTGAAGTATGAACAACAAAAATTATGTTGGAAATATCAAGAAATTCTGGATAAGATGAAAACCATTAATTCCAGAAATAACATTAAGTACAGAACTCAGGAGTGGGCAATTTGCCAAGGAACCACATGTGAAACTGAAACTATTATGGAGCCCTGACTCGCTAGGAGTGCCACGACTGCTAGCTATTCTTGATTAAACCCAGCTATTCTTGAGTTAATGTACTTGGTAGATTTGGGATACAATCATCTATATCATCACTGGGTGGCAGGAATAAGAAGCAATAAGGGTTCTAACTCCACGCTGGCATCCAGTGGTCACTAACCTTATATTTGTGAAGCTTCTTCAGTCTGACTTCTTCGGGTGTTCCTGCTTATCCTTCATTTGTTGGTGAATAAGACAATATTAAAGATAGTCCTCATTTAGTGACAATAGCTGGATTGGCAATTTGATCATTAAGTGAAGCTGCTGCTAAGGGAAACTACTGGTGTGTTTATGAACTTACTTCAACTTTTCTTTAATTTACACACCTATATAGTTCATAACCATGAAGATCAATTGTAAAGTTAATTTTTCATCACTGTCAAAACAAACAATGATTAAACATTGATTACCTGCATACTACTATTTTAAAAAGATGTTATTATCTCCGAGACCGCCTTCTGCCACACGAATCCCAGTGACCGGTTAGGTCCCACAGAGTTGGCCTTCTCCGGGTCCCATCGACTAAACAATGTTGTCTGGTGGGACCCAGGAGAAGACCCTTCTCTGTGTTGGCCCCGACTTTCTGGAACCAGCTCCCCCCGGAGATTAGAATTGTCCCCACCCTCCTTGTCTTTTGCAAACTCCTTAAAACCCACCTCTGCTGCCAGGCATGAAGGAATTGAGACATCTCCCCCAGGCCTATATAGTCCTATGCATGGTATGCTTGTGTTGTATGTTCTTTTTAATAATGGGTTTTTTAGATTTTTAAATATTAGATTTGTTCTCTGTATATTGTTTTGTTGTTGATGTGAGCCGCCCCGAGTCTGCGTACAAATCAAATTAAAATAATAATAATAATAATAATAATAATAATAATAATAATAATATGTCTGTGGGGGACTCCATTTTCAAATTATCTTATTCCTTTTTGAGGGTAGGGTTAAGGTTAAGATCAGGTGGGGATTACTACTTATGGCTGCTATCCATGTGCTGTGCAGTTTTGGGTTGCCAGCATACACACAAGCGCATCCAGCAAGATTTTGCTTCTGGGCATGTGCAGAATCTTACGAGAGGACACACACGCGTGCAAGATTTCTGCACATTTTTTGCTTCCATGCATGCACGGAAACAAAAAAAATCACCAAAATCTCCTGTATGCATTCCCTTGCAAAATTTTGCTTCCTGAACATGCACAGAAGCAAAATCTCATTGCATGCCTGCACATGGATTCCAGCTACCAAAAACCTTTATTCCAATATTTGCAAATCTAAATGGCTACCCTGTTATATGGATAGTATGGACAGTTGTGATTATATGAGCAGAATAATTCAACATTATTTTTCATTTCATGTGCATAGAAAAGATGCAAAACAAGAAAAGTCTGATCTTTCCTGTTTCTTGACAAGCTATTTCACAACATCCTAAATGCTGATGTCCCTGTCACATACATTATCTAGTTATTTGAAATAGGACAGCAACAAGGCAAAAGTTCTTGTTGTTCTTTTACTGGGTTTTTCATCGTCTGTTTAGCTCAATGGGACACTTATAGAGACATTTATATTTATTTTATTTTATTTATTTTATAAGGACTGAATAGAATAGAAGAGTGAGCCCTATCCTGGTCCCACCAGAGATCATCCATCAGTGTGACCAAAGCAGTGTCTGTGCTGTCTCCAAAGTATTTCCCTTAATCTTTGTCAGGAACTTAATCTTTATCAGGAATTCTGCAGAGATCAGAAATCGGCAGATCATAAGTTCCTTGCCAATGACTAATGAGTGTAGCCATGAACTGTGTCCACTAATCAACTAATCAATGCTGTGGCATCTATGTTATTGCATGGACATAGGTCAGATGGGATCGACATAACAGGAGCAGCAAAGCCTTATGTCCAAAAATATCAACTTGATATTATTTTAATAGCCTTCATTGACTTCTGTTGTATTTTTTAAAAATCAGATAAAGTGTAAACTGTTTTTCTTTCTGTTGTTTATCTCTGGCCCAGCTCCTGCCCCAAGGACTGTGGATGTGGGGGAGACATCCACATGCTGCAGGCCTGGTTTGCCCCCGGTGGAATCTGCTGATGAAGGCTCCTCTGACCAAGAAGACATGAGTGACAGGGAGGAGGAGAGTGTGGCAGACAGCTCAGAAGGAGTTCAATTATCTAGCTCCTCCTTGGATTCAGAACAAGAGTTAATGATACAGGAACGCATGCGGAGAGCGATGCAGAGGCAACAACAACTGAGAGATTATTATCAAAGAAAATGAAGCCACATGTGGTTGGGTGGGGCTGTGGTAATTAGTGAGGCTGCTATAAATAGCAGCCTGTGGGTTTGGCCATTGTGGAGGATTATCTGACCGTTGTGTTTCGTGACTGCTTTACTGACTTTGACTTTTTTGTGTGCTGATTTTCCCCCGCTTTGAAACTAAACCAGAGCAAAGTGTGTTTCACTTTGTGAAAGAAGAAGGACTGTGAATTGCCTCACAGCTGCAAGCTAAGTATCACAGAACTGATAAGGGACTTGTATAAATTACCAGTTTGTTTGGAGACAAGTGCTCTTTGCTATACCAAAAGAGGGCTTAGTTTAAGTGAATTTTCATTATAAAGAACATTGTTTTGAATTTTCAAACGTGTGTGTGTCTGAAATTTGTACCTGTGAATTTTTGGGACGATTCTACCAGAGAGCCCGACAGAACACTTTCTTGGTTGCTTATTTATTTTATAAGGCTTATCAGAGTTAATGCTATTCAAAAGTGTTGCAGATGTATTCCTTTTTATAAAACAACATGGAATCAATCCTCATTTTCCTCACCACTTTGTTGCAGGCATAGCATGTCAAACAATACTTTGTGTTGTATGATGATATCAAACACTCAGCACTCCCCTTTCTTTTTGTCCAGCCTGGCACAAGAGTTATGATAGAATATTTTGCATCTGTTTCAAATCAATAGCAGTTTAATGCATCCTAAACTGTGGTTAATCTCAACATTTATAGAAAGAATCCAGCTGTGTTAAACGCAACATGAAGTGGGCATGTTTCCTAGCTATGTTTAGAAGATAAAATGCTAACTGTGGTTAGTTAAACAAAAGCTTGCTTCCAAACATTTTATATATTCAGAAAGAAAAGAAAAGCAGCTCACTCCTAATCCTCCTCCATTGAATACACAGCTTCAGGAAGGAAGAAAGTAATATTTGCCTAGCTAGATCAGAGCCAGTTTGGTCTAATTATTAAGGCACCAGGATAGAAGGCAGGAAATCATGAGTTTAAATCTCAGTTATCCATGAAAGCCACCATTCTCTCAGCCCATCCCAATATTGTTTTGTGGGGAAAATCGGAGGAGGGGGATGTGTTGGATATGTTCACAGACTTGATTTATTTGTAATAATAATAAAAGTGGGATATAAATAAATAAATAAATAATAATGAATCAGGGGGAAAATACAATATCTACAAAATCACAGCAGATGAGACAGGAAAGAAGTCAGAGTTTTACTTGGCATAAAGTTAGATCAGGGTTCATTAACATGTGGCCCTAGGGCCTAATGCACCTTTGATTTCATTTCAACTTACTTACACACAGATCCACCCATTCATCTTCCCTAATTTGTAAAATTTATTTATTATTTCTGGTTTCAAAGATACTAAACAAAGAAATACTTCTGGGATTTTCTGCCTCAGCTCTCAAATGTAGTCATTTAATTTTGGCCAAAGCTCTTCTTGTGTCTTAAACACAAAATGGCTGACACAGTTTGGGTTATTTATCACATTTTCCATTACAATAAATAAACCAAAATATTTCTTCCAATTGTAACAGAGATAGAGAGATAAAATGACTAAGAATTGAAAGACTTTCTCAACCTGTACTACCATGGAGGGTAAATATAATGCTAAATAGAATAAGGCAAATAACAATATTTATTCATTAGAAACACAGAAGATTGGTGGCAGATAAAGACCTCATGGTCCATCTAGTCTGCTCTTATACTATTTCCTGTATTTTATGTTAGGATGGCTATATGTTTATCCCAGGCATGTTTAAATTCAGTTACTGAGGATTTACCACATCTGCTGGAAGTTTGTTCCAAGCATCTACTACTGTTTCAGTAAAATAATATTTTTTTCACATTGCTTCTGATCTTTACCCCAATTAACCTCAGATTGTGCCCCCTTGTTCTTGTGTTCACTTTCTTATTAAAAACACTTCCCTCCTGAACCTTATTTAACCCTTTAACATATTTAAATGTTTCAATCATATTTCCCTTTTCCCTTCTGTCGTCCAAACAATACAGATTGAGTTCATTAAGTCTTTCCTGATACGTTTTATGCTTAAGACCTTCCACCATTTTTGAAGCCCATCTTTCGACCCGTTCAATTTTATCAATATCTTTTTGTAAGTGAGGTATCCAGAACTGAACACAGTATTTAAATGTGGTCTCACCAGGGCTCTATACAGCAGGATCACAATATCCCTCTTCCTGCTTGTTATACCTTTAGCTATGCAGCCAAGCATTCTACTTGCTTTCCCTTCCCTACTGCTCACCCATTTTGAGACGGTCAGAAATCACTACCCCTAAATCCTTCTCTTCTGAAGTTTTGCTAACCCAAAACTGCCAATACAATACTCAGATTGAGGATTCCTTTTGCTCAAGTGCATTATTTTACATTTGGAAACATTAAACTGCAGTTTCCATTGCTTTGACCATTTATCTAATAAAGCTAAATCATTTGCCCTATTACAGACGCCTCCAGGAATATCAACCCTATTGCACACTTTAGAGCCATTGGCAAATAGGCAACCTTTCCTACCAAACCTTCCCCTATGTCATTCACAAAGATATTAAAAAGAATAGGACCCAGAACATACCCTTGTGGCACACTCCTTGTAACCAGGCTCTGCTCGAATACTCACCATTAACAAAAACCCTCTGATCTATACACTTCAGCAAGCTGCAAATCCACTGAACTATCCAGGGATTAAGTCCAATCTTCAATAATTTATGTATCAGCTCTTTATGTGGAACCGTATCAAAGGCTTTGCTGAAGTCCAGATAGGCAATATTAGCGGCACCACCTTCATCCAACACCTTTGTGACATAGTCAAGGAAATCAATGAGATTAGTCTGACATGATTTGCCCTCAGTAAAGCCATGCTGGTTTGGGTCCAATAAATAATTGTTTTTTTAGGTGATGATTTATCCTCTTTTTGAGTAGAGACTCATCATTTTAACTATAACTGATGTCAAGCTAACTGGCCTGTACTTACCAGCTTCTTCTCTACTGCCCTTCTTGTGGATAGGCACAACACTGTCCACTGTCCAATCATCAGGATTTATATTCTACCTTTTTTCTGGCCCAAAGTATGTATTGCACTTCCTCCAGATTTTTTCTCTATAACTCCAATCCACTGAAAGACAGTAATTGGTTCAGAGACTGGAGTAAACTTGCATGGCTCAGCATGAAATTGGGTCTGATCCAATATTCTCATCACAACACCATGCAGTCCTGGTCAAAAAATAGAACAAAATTAGATATACAAAGAGCTTCAAAATCATATTCATGAGATGTGAATGTCAATTTAGAATGCAAACGTTCTAATAAAGAAATGTCAGGAAAAGGCTAGAATGCACATATATGCACATAGAGTATTCTAGAATATTCTCCACTCAAATAAATAGGATTTATTTTTTGATAGACATGCATATAGCTGTACATACAGAATTTTCTTCAGGGTAAAACTCTGTAAGATTGAACATATTGTAAAAAAAAAAGTCAAGTTACAGTCCTGCATATGCTTATTGGGAAACAAATTATCATGAAATACAATTTAGAGTATTTCTAAAAGGGCAGAATTGCCCTTTTAGTGTATAAAGGTGAAGGGAAAGGTTGTCAAGAGGTCCCTTGAGAAATTGTGGCAAAGCAGATATCAATAAATCCTTTGTGTAGATAAAATTCATATTTATTACTGTCAAGCAACTAGAGAAAAATAAAATTGTCAGTTTATTTTACATTTTTCTATTTTTGTGCTTCAGGTAATTTCTTATAAATTACAGTAACTATTATTTGTAATGGTTCAGGATAATGTGTTTTAGTCGGAGTAGAAGCATATGTGTGTGCATATATTATTGTTTCTTTACTTTCTAAAAATTCTGCCTGCAGAAAGACATGGTTATAGTAAGTGATGGGCTACCAAAATTTTTACTACCACACTGTGGGTGTGGCTTATTGCATTTTGTTTCAATATCTTTCCGTGAAAATTGGGTGTTCTGGGGTGGAGCTCCATTTTCGCTACCCCACTGTGTTCCCTCCCCCGACCAGGCAGTAGCCCACCCCTGAATATCTACTATATAAAGTGTATGTACACACATGCATGGACAGCTATTATAAACTTATGCACATTCAACCTCATTTACTGTGATAGGAAAAACATATCCAGAGCCCATAAAAGAAAAAAGAAAAAAAAATCAAACTTTTGCTACTGGTACTGTGTACCTGACCAAACTTTTGCTACCGATACTGCATTCCTGACCGTACCCGTAGGACCCCACCACTGGTTATAGTCATCTTCCTTCACCCCTAATGGAATGATATTAGCACAACAGTACATGAAGATCTCTAAAACATGACCAGATTTTTTAGCTGAAAGTTTACAAGGCTATCAGCACATATGATGACAAAGGCTGCCAGTGACGAACACACTAAATTTCCTTTTCTGTAGGGTAAGATCTTTAATTGCTATTAACTTCATTTGCACATGGAGTACATTGTCTTTTGCTGGAGAGACGGAGTAACGACACGGACACCAGAGCTGGATTTAAAATTGGGTCATTTTTATTAACATAAATTTGCATAATTTATTCAAATACTTTGCATAAATTAGCATAAACAACTATGACCCGGAACTGGACCTGCAGGGTCAAACAAATACTTCCGGGGCGGAAATGACGTTATGCCAGTAAACATTCCTGGGCAACTCATGGGCGTATCTCGATGCAAGGTCCAGGTGAGGGCCAGGCCGTCACCTGTGACCTTTACTGCCATGCTGTGCATGAGGGGGGTCCCACCGGCTAACCCGAATCGGGGAATTAAAGGTGCAGGACCCAAAGACAGGTTCCCCCCAGCTGCTCAGGCAGAAACTCCCTCCATGAGCTTGCAGAGAACCTGTCAATCATCCCCAAAGATGCCCAAGGGAGAACGCGCGGTTGCTAAACCACCCAATTTTCCGCCCCTAACCTGCCTACCCAAATGACCAAAGGTAAGCCAATTAACCTAATTAATGCAAGCACCCCCTAACCGCACATCCATCACCCCAGTGTGGAATGGGCGAAAAAACAGCTCAGCTAAAAGGCAGAACTGTAAAAAATTCCCATTCGGCCCCCTAAGGGCGACCCCGAAGCACACTGCAAAATAGTGGAGGGCGGGCGGGTGTCTGCTCAGTAGCTCGGTACCGGGCGAAAAGGAAGAGCCTCGGGCCTGCTCGCCCTTATATAGGGCGAGCAAGCCCCGCCCGGACCAATCAGGGCCATGGCCAATCAGGCCCTGATCTCCCGAGCGAAGTCTCGCATCGCGAGACTTCGCCCGGGATCCAAAATGGCGGCCGCCATGAGGGACCGTGTCTCCCGGTCCCTCCAGCAAAGCCTGCCTGCCGGGTAAGTCCGGCGCTGCCCTTGCTGGAGAGACGGAGTAACGACACGGACACCAGAGCTGGATTTAAAATTGGGTCATTTTTATTAACATAAATTTGCATAATTTATTCAAATACTTTGCATAAATTAGCATAAACAACTATGACCCGGAACTGGACCTGCAGGGTCAAACAAATACTTCCGGGGCGGAAATGACGTTATGCCAGTAAACATTCCTGGGCAACTCATGGGCGTATCTCGATGCAAGGTCCAGGTGAGGGCCAGGCCGTCACCTGTGACCTTTACTGCCATGCTGTGCATGAGGGGGGTCCCACCGGCTAACCCGAATCGGGGAATTAAAGGTGCAGGACCCAAAGACAGGTTCCCCCCAGCTGCTCAGGCAGAAACTCCCTCCATGAGCTTGCAGAGAACCTGTCAATCATCCCCAAAGATGCCCAAGGGAGAACGCGCGGTTGCTAAACCACCCAATTTTCCGCCCCTAACCTGCCACAGGAGCGGGGGTCAGATCTCTATCTTGGCCCCCCGACTCCCCCCTCTAGCTGCGCCAGCTCACGCAGAGACCGCTGCAGGTCCTGTAAGAAGATGGCGTTCCCCTGGTCAGACAGATGAACGCCATCATTACGGTAGAGCCATGGCTTATCTATTGATATAAGGGGATGAGGTATTACCACTCCACCCAATTCTCTAACCGTTTTACCCATAGCCCTATTCACCCGTCTCCTAGCCCGGTGAATGGCCCTAAGGGAAGAGGCATCCCTCCACACAATCCTAGGTAATATGTCTGACCACACCACTTGCGTGGTGGGCCAGACCTCACGAAGCCTTCGCAGGTCTTCGCGTGCCTGGATGAGCAGCGCCAGGCCTCCCAGCATGCACAGGTCATTGCCACCTAAGTGCAATACCAGCCACCTGGGTGCGGCCACAGGACGCTGCCCACCCAGACCCCTTTGGGCGCGACTCCAGGAGCCGCCCCCCATATTGCCGGGCGCAGCCACAGAATGCTGACCGCCCAGCAACGCCGGTAGGAGACCCTCCCACCGCATACCTCTCCGGCCCATCCAGGTAACGTTGACCCACCGCCCCAGGGACAGGTGGGTCCCGATGGCGCTCCTGGCTGCCGCGCGGCCGGCCCAGAAAATCATGCTGTGGCCACACAGCAGCGCCGTCGGTTTCGTGTTAGCCTGGGGACCTGCAAGAGGACACAGACACAGAGAGGTTACCTAGCCTAAGCCCTGCCTGGGATCCTCAGCGGGCCTAACATAACCCAAATATGCCGCTGACCGCCAGCGGCCGATCTCCCGAATCCGATGGGCCGGGAAACCAGAAAGTGCCGCGCTAGTGGCGGCGCCGATACGGAACGAATGCGTTCCATAGCCGGCGGGATCCATGCCCACCTGGGCCATCGCCCTAGATACTAAAGCCCAGAATTGGAAACGGGTCAGAGGGGTACCATCACAATGCCTAAACAGGTACCCCTGACCTGACCCCCTCATACCACAATAAAGCTGTAGGGCGGCCACCGGACACACCGACTGGTCGGAGGCCGCACTAAGATTCAAGGTAACCCCTCTGCGCAGCTGATCCGTTTTAGACCTCCTCACTACAAGGGACACCCCCCCTTGTCTAAAGGCCAGATCAGCGAACTGGAAGGCCCGGAGCGAAGTGTCAGCCTGAGACGAAGCCATGGCCTCGCTGACCCGAAGGGCCCCAAAAAACATGACACAAGCCGCTGCTCTAAAAAGACGGGCCTCGTACAATGAGGAACACAGACTGCCAAAAACCACGTTGATCAAAGACAGCTGCTCCACCGTCAGAGCCTGACGAGTGTCACCTGGGGCCCCCGCTTGCTCCCTAAGCCAGCCCTCCAGCATCTTCCGGATGCGAAAGTCACCCGAAAGATCAGCAAACCCCCCCCGCCTTGGACAGAAAGGCGAGGCCGGCTAACCGGGACCGGATCGTCCTAACTGACAGGCCACGCTGCCTGAGTTGGACGCAAAACTCGGCCAAATGCTCTACAGGGACAGGCC
This sequence comes from Erythrolamprus reginae, assembly GCF_031021105.1. Classification (NCBI taxonomy): domain Eukaryota; kingdom Metazoa; phylum Chordata; class Lepidosauria; order Squamata; family Dipsadidae; genus Erythrolamprus; species Erythrolamprus reginae. Next base: position 81,275,744 of record NC_091954.1, read on the forward strand.
AACTAAGCTGGTAACCCCTGCCCTGCCTAAACTCCCCAAACTCCTTACCTGCACGCTGGTATGCCCTGAGGGTGCCGGGCGCTACAGACAAGGAGATTGCCCGGGATGCCTCGCCTCTCCACCACTCTGGATCCCTCCCAGACTCCAGAGGTGGCTGGGGAACGCTTCTGGCAATTCTCGGGCCCACGGGGCCAGGGTCCGAAACCTGGACAACTGACCACGGGACAAGGCATCAGCAACCCCGTTATCCAACCCGGGGACATGCTTAGCCAAAAACAATGCGTTCAGAGACAAGGACCTGTGCACAAAATGGCGGACAAGCCGCATGACCCTGTCGCTCTTCGAGGACAGGGCATTCACCACATGGACAACCGCTAGGTTGTCACACCAGAAGTGCACGGTCTTGTCCCTAAACTGCTCCCCCCAAAGCTCTAAGGCCACTATTAAGGGGAAGAGCTCCAAGAACGTTAGGTCCTTAACCAACGAAGAGGCACTCCATTCCGGAGGCCATGCCGACCAGCACCACTGGTCACCTAACACTACCCCGAAACCACAAGTCCCCGCGGCGTCAGAGCAGAGCTGCAACTCAGCTTCCAACAGAAGCTCGTGCCTCCAGAAAGACAACCCGTTAAATCTATCCACAAAATCCCGCCACACGCCGAGGTCAGCCCTGACCCCAGCGCAAAGGCGGGTACGATGATGGGGCAAACGGAGCCCCTTCATCGCATCATACAACCTCCTGGAAAAAGCCCTCCCAGGAACAACTACCCGACAGGCAAAATTAAGAATGCCTGCCAATTCCTGGAGCTGCCGTAGGGTCACCTTCCGGCAGCCCAGGACCTCATCAAGCTTCCGCTTAATCTTAACCAACTTCTCCAGGGGCAATCTAGAAGATTGCTCCTCCGAGTCCAATTCAATACCCAGGAAGGTAATCCTGGTAGCGGGGCCTTCGGTCTTCTCAGAGGCTAAAGGCACCCCTAATTGAGCACAAAGGGCTTCGAAGTCCCGCATCAAAGCAAAACATTGCCCCGAATGCGCAGGCCCCGCCAACAGGAAATCATCAAGGTAGTGAACGACCGTACCCAGACCACTTTGCCTCCTGAGCGCCCACTCCAGGAAGGTGCTAAAACTCTCAAAAAGAGAGCACGAGACAGAGCACCCCATGGGCAAAGCTCTGTCCACGTAATAGCCCCCCTCGAAATGGAAGCCCAACAGCTCAAAGTCGTCTGGGTGTATGGGGAGGAGCCGGAATGCCGACTTAATGTCGCATTTACCCATAAGGGCTCCCACCCCACACTTCCTAACCATGGTCACGGCTGCATCAAAGGACGCATACCGGACCGAACACAACTCGTCAGGAATGAAATCATTCACTGACTCCCCTTTTGGAAAAGACAAATGGTGAATCAACCTAAATTCACCACTCGCCTTTTTGGGGACCACACCTAAGGGAGACACCCGAAGATTCGGGAAGGGCGGCTCCGAGAAGGGCCCAAGGACCCTGCCCTCGGCAACCTCCTTCCCAATCTTCTCCCTAACAATGTCTTCATGACCAACAACCGACCTAAGGTTGTCAGACATGAAGGCCTTCCTAACACCCTGATAAGGGATCCTAAATCCCTCTGAAAAACCTAGCCAGAGAGCGGCCGCTCTCGAGCGAGGGTGGTAGTCGCCCAACCAACCCTCAAGCACCACTAAATTAATTGGGCTGGGCCCCTTTTCCCCCAGCAGCTGGGGGAGGCTTTGGGGGACCCGAGCCTTTCTTTTCAATCCCCTTCTTGGGGCGGGGGCACACGGCTGCGGAATGGTTTCCCCCACAACTTCCGCAGGCGTGTCGAAACCGGCAAATGGGGCGAAAACACGCCCCCTTCGCCGCAAATTCGTGACACACGAGAGTGGCCCCTTTACCGACTACCCCCGCCACGGCCTTGGCCGGCGCGGGCGTAGCCGGCTCTTCCTCCATAAAGTGACCGCTATCGGTCCTATCACAGCCCTCCTTCCCAGACATATGTGTGGCCTGGAACCACAGGTCCGGAACCACCATATCCCAGGGCAAGTAGGGGTCATGGGCAATACGCATACGGAAGCCCTTGTCGTAATGCCTCCATATGGTGCCCCCATATTCGAAATGGGCCCTCGCTATAAGGTCGATGTACTTCAGCAAGGCAGCGGCCCTCCCCGGCTGCCTCTGAATGACCACCGACGCAAAGGTCAGAAAGGCATACAGCCACGAGCTGAAGCATTTCGTGACCTTTGTCTTTTTCACTTTCTCCCCAGGGACAACCTCCTTGTCCTGTTTAGGGACCTCCCTGTTCAAGATGGAGAACAAATCAACGTACTCCCCCCGCCAGATTGCCTCCTTAACTGACGGGTGCAGATGGTACCCTAAAGGTGTGGCGGGCAACCCGCAAGGGATGGCCCCAGGCTTGATGCTGGCGAACGGGTCCCACACCGTGGTGGCCCCCGAGCCCAGCACCCCAAGCCCCGGTGGATACATGAATGGGACCGGTGGCATAATGGCCGGTGGAGGAGGAATCCAACCCCCCACCCCCGCCCCAGGTGGGACAGGTACCCCCAGCGCCCCCACTGGCGGAGCTGGCGGGGACCAGACCTGACCACAGGTGCCTGCAGCAGCGCCCGTGAAGCTGGTGCCACCCCCTAAAGCTGGCGGGATGAACCCGGGACCCTGTATGGGCAGGAGGGGAGATGTGCCTGCATGTGGTGCAACCTCACCTGCCCCGTAAGGGGTAGAAGCCATCCATGGTGGGCCCATCCTGGTTGGGCCCTGGAACGATGACCATTGCCCCGGCTGGGCCATCTGTCCAGAATGGCCTGTCTGCCCGGTGCTGCCCGCCTGTCCGGTGCCCGCCATCGGTACTTCGTGGGCCACTTGCCCAGCTGGGGCCGACTCCTCTTCGGGGTCTGCGCCCCATGCTGCGGTGGCAGCCGAGGAAAGCCCCTCCGGGCCTGCCCCCGACCGCCACCTCTCCAACTCGTCGAGCCGCTCCAGGACCCTGGCCCAGGAGAGAGAAGGGGACACCTCGGGTTGAGGGACTGTGGGCATAAACCCAACCACCCCACCCACCGGGATCCCCCCCGGGGGCCCCTCTGCCGCCGCCCGAGCCCGGGCAGACGGCCTGGCAGCCCTCCTAGGCCGCACCACAGGTTGGGCCGGGAGGGCCTTAGCTGGCCGCTTTTTAGGGGCCATACCACTAAAATCTATTTTTTACACAAGAAGGAATAGGGCGGGACCAAGCCCTCCCCCAACGGGCCCTGCACCACCTGCACAAGGCCTGCCCTAACAGCAGGCCTCAGTAGTGTAAACCCACCCAGGAAGCCAATCCCCCCTTTCAGTGGGCGACAAGGCCCAACACCAGGCCTTTATCCCAGGCCTACAATCCCCCCAGCGACCCCCGCGGGCCCGCGAGGCCACCAGAAGGCAGCACCTCCCTCCCTACTAAAGGACAATGAGGCTCCAAACCGGAGCGGAGCCCAGCCGATGCTGGCTCCGCTATGATGAGAAAAGGCTTTCCGCCCCACCACAGGCCTCAAAATGGCGCCTCGCACGAGGTCGCCACACAAAATGGCCGCCGGAGCAGAACGATCGAACGTCTGCTCAGTAGCTCGGTACCGGGCGAAAAGGAAGAGCCTCGGGCCTGCTCGCCCTTATATAGGGCGAGCAAGCCCCGCCCGGACCAATCAGGGCCATGGCCAATCAGGCCCTGATCTCCCGAGCGAAGTCTCGCATCGCGAGACTTCGCCCGGGATCCAAAATGGCGGCCGCCATGAGGGACCGTGTCTCCCGGTCCCTCCAGCAAAGCCTGCCTGCCGGGTAAGTCCGGCGCTGCCCTTTCTCTGCATCTGAAGTGGAATTATTTAACAACATTCCTTACTTGAATCTGAAATTTTAAAAAATTATTCCTGCAACATTTCTTCAAACACCATATGGAATAGATATTGCTAACTATTGAGTGTAGCAACTGGTTTCTTGTGAAGAACAACTGCCTCTGTTATTGCAACATGCTTGTAGTCATTGTACTCATATAAAGGAGAATAATTATAAATTAATGAATTAGTCCTTGGAATGGTGCAAAACAATAACAGCCGAAGTTTGCTGTCCTCGTTGACTATTCTAACTGTGCCTGTTCCAAGCCATTCTCAAATAATGTTCTGTTTTTTAAATATGCAGCTTGTTATAAGAATAGTGATTGGTTTTTTTTACTTCCAGCTTTGCTGCTGGCTTCTTCCAGTTTGTTATTAACCAGAAGTAGAAATATCCATCAATTATAGCACTAGAGCAGAAATGTGGTGGGCTTGACTGGAAGATCTGTCTTCTTTAAGTTTGTCTAACTCTTCTCCCACACTCCACTCAGACAATTCCCAAGTTAAAAAATATTAAAAAAAGAAAAGAAACATATGGAAAGATCTCCAAAAACAGCATGGGAGAAAATAGAGACAAATCATGGTAACGTTCTATAATTAAGTAAGTCCTCTATAGTAGAAGGACAGAAATTGACTAACTGATGGGCAGCCATATCTCTTACAGAATGGTTTGGGAAGTAATTGAAAGTGACAAATACATAGTAACTGACAATAAACAGAAATACATTCCATCTTCTTCTCTGGTAAACAATGAAAACTCCTCCACCTTGATAATTATAATAATAATAATAATAATAATTTATTGAATTTGTATGCAGCCCTTCTCCGTAGACTCGGGGCGGCTAACAACAATGATAAAAACAGCATGTGACAATCCAATAATAAAACAACTAAAAACCCTTATTATAAAACCAAACATACACACAAACATACCATGCATAACTTGTAATGGCCTAGCAGGAAGGAATATCTCAACTCCCCCATGCCTGGCAGTATAAATGAGTCTTGAGTAGTTTACGAAAGACAGGGAGGGTGCAAGGCCGAAGAGAAGGTAGTGTCAAAAATATTAAAAAATGTGTGCAAATGATGTGTGGTCAGATGGCAGGCATCAAAGGTACTTAGGAAGGAAAGTAACAGGGAAATAGCTAAGGTGAAAGCATTCCCCAAGACTCACAAATGCACTTCCAATCACGTCCACAACAGGTAATCTCACTTTGTCTCCAAGATAGTGAGCACCAAAATATAACACATTTTCCACAATCACATTCATAACACATTTTCCACAATTTCCATAATCAGTAGAAAGTAGATTTTTTTTAAAAAAATCAAACAGCTAACAAAGATTTAAGCTGATCTCACTTAATGGCTCAAGTTGTAATGAAATGAACAAATTTGGTGTCATTGAAACATGGTTTGCCCATATTGAGGAGCAACTGGGCACATCATTTAAGAATATGAGAACAGAAGCCCAAACTCCCATGCCCATCATATTTCTTAGCTTCTACAGGTGAAACACGAAAAATTATAATATTGTGCAAACATTCATTTATTTCAGTAATGCAACTTAAAAGTATAGAATATGAGAGATATTCATAGATTCTCTATGGGGTTCAGGTCAGGCGAGTTTGCTGTTTCCACCCAGTCTATGGAAACGTTACACTGGACCTCAAGTATCTTGCAGTGTGCACCTCCCCATTCTTCCTCCATATTCTGGGTCCTTGGTTTCCAAATGAGATGCAAAGGTTTCCACGGTCTGTGTTGATTTGGGGAGCAATGTCATCTGCTGGTATTCGTCAACTATACTTCATTAAGTCCAGAGTCAACACAGCCATCTACTCTGAGATTTTGGAATGCTCCATGATTCCATATGAGCTTTATGGAGATGGTGACTTAAATTTTCCAGCAGGACTTGTCATCTGCCCATGCTTCCCAAAGCACTAAAACCTGCTTCAATGACCATGGGATTACTGTGCTTGATTGGCCAGCAAATTCGCCTGCCTTGAACCCCATAGAGAATCTATGCGGCTTTGCCAAGAGAAAGATGAGAGACATGACACTGAACAATGCAGAAGAGCTGAAGACCATTATTGAAGCATTCTGGTCTTCCATGACACCTCAGCAGTACCACCAGCTAATAGCATCCATGCCACAGTGCATTGAGGCAGTAATTGCTGCAAAAGGGGCCCAAACAAAGTATTGAGTACATATCCACGCTTATACTTGTCAGAAGTCTGATATTGTTCTATGTACAATCCTTTTTTTATTGATCGCATGTAATATTCTAATTTTCTGAGATGGGGGATTTGGGGTTTTCATGAGCTGTACCCCATAATCAAAATTATGACAAATCATGGCTTGAACTATCTTGCCTTGCATGTTTTGAATATCTCTCATATATTAATTTTCATCTTTTAGGTTACATTACTGAAATAAATGAACATTTGCACGACGTTCTAATTTTTTGAGTTTCGCCTGTAGTTCCCTTTATTGGCTAATCCCCTTTTTTGGTTAGATTCTAGTCCCCTTTCTTTTATTCAATTTTAGTTATTGATGTACACTGTTATGAAACTAATAATATTGCTGAATTTTTCACTGGCATTTTTCCCTAACCATTCTCTTTCAGTTTTAGGTAAAAGAAATCTATTTTCATTCCTGCCCACTTCTCACACCAGCAAAGTAAAAGAACATTTGGATGAAATTGTCATACACAGGGTTTGGAGTGCTTTTATCTACAGTATCACCATGTAGCCAAGGACAGTCTGACTGCCGGACTGATGGATTCTCTCTCCCTCTCCCTCCCCCTCTCCCCCTCTCCTCCTCTCTCTTTCTGTCTCTCTCCCTCTCCCTCTTTCTTCCCTCCTCCCTTCTCTCTTGTATATTTCACTTCATAGTTATCTTCCCAGCAACCTATAAACTACCTGATTTTTCACACTTCGGTTAAATCCAACAAAAGATAGAAAGAAACTCTTTCATATATATTTTTAAAAAGTTTTAAAAAAAGTTAAAAATTCAACAATTGTGGCTCATATGATTGAAGATATATTTTTATCATTTCTAAACTATTATTCTGTACAACCAGTAAAGTTTTAGGAACTCTCCTTTTCTATCTGCTCATCCTAGATGCAATCATACTTTTGTGCTCAGTGTGGAAAGTACTGCACTTTAATTGCTTCAGGTCCTGTGCTTGTAACAAAGTGTGACACACAGATGTATGGTAAAGCATTTTCCGCTACTTTAATCTTTTATCAGAAAATTGCACCATGCTGCTGTTAAATGCTCAGGATCACAGCAAGTAAAAGGAAAACATTTCAGGAGAAGAAGTGGCAGATCTAATAGAAAGTTCTTCTTAGATCTTATTTTAGTCTTTTCTCCATTGTGGTTTTCTTTGCTAAGATATTTGGACAAAGTAGAGAAAAGTAGAAACAGAAAGAAATCACAAAAGCTTCTTTCCTTGATTTGTTATTCTAAGAATAATAATAACACTCTATACTATTAAACTTGCATGGATAGTCTTATGCACCATGAAGGCCATGTAGAGTTATTATTTATCGGAGCTAGTGGGTTACCTTTTTTTTTAAGGACTATTTTCCATTCTATTATTCCTTCCTGTGAATCCAGAAATTATTTTAAAAATATGCCTCATTCATAGGAATTATTGTCAATCTTACCAAAAAGAATGGTTTCAGTTGTATGAGTAGCACACAATCGTATGTTGCTTCGTTTTTTTAAAGAAGATATGCAAAGATAGAAACATACTCCTAGACAGATAAGTAAAGAGAGAGAAAAATAGCCAAACTGCATGTCCCAAGTTTTGTAATGTCATAATTGATTTAATATTAACAAATTAAACAAGTGAATCTTGCTTAGATATTAACCAAATGGAATCACAAATCTAGGTTTCTTTTCACGTATAACCTTTACATATGTTACCTTTCTACCTATTATTAGAAGTAATATTCTTGCTGTTTTGCAGCAAGACTTCAGAATGTTTATTTTTACCTCATTTAATCTTTAACTAGTTCCTTGTGATATATCTTTGCAATATATGGAAAGTATAAGTTAAAATGCTACAAGGTGGGAAGGAACAATCCACTAATGTACTTAGCAGTATATAAAATTTGTCTACCAATATCAAACAATCTTTTAATCTATTCCCAGTATTTAGGTGAATAATCAAACAACACAGCCTTTACTAAGGAGAGCTTGTGTTCTGTTTCAATATTCGGTAAACCAGTGGAATTTGCTTTAGTGGACTTAAGAATTTCATAGACAAATGTGCTTGAGCTTCATACAAATTTTAGGCACATTTTGTCTCGAACAAATGCCAATCAGTGTGAACAATAGTAATTGCTTCTTCTAAAAAGAGATAATAATTGTTATCAGTACAATAAACTCCTCGTGTAAATGATTTGGGCTTAAAAAAAAACCAAAATCCATACCTTCAGTATTTAATAGACATTTAGATTTAGCAGACATTTTTCATCATCTTGTGAAGTCCACACTTTCAAGAGTTTATTGTAGTCATAAGTACAGTATATAATCATAAGAGAAAAACAACAATACAGTAGTACCTCACCTATCGCTGGTGTTACGTTCCAGACCTGGCCGCGATAGGTGAAATCCGCGATGGGGAATTTATCGACAGATAGTACTTATTTAAGTATTTATATTGTAATTGTTTGGTACGTTTTCATTGTTTTAAGTGTTTATAAACCCTTACCACACAGTATTTATTTTAGATACAGTATTTAAATACAGTATTTACAATTTTAGATATATTTTTTTAAAAAAAAAACCTGCCGATCGAGTTCGGCGGGCTGTTTAAATCTGCCGATCGACTTCCTCAGAAACCCGCGATGAAGTGAAGCCACAGTAGGTGAAGCGCAGTATAGCGAGGGACTACTGTACTCTTTACTTTCTTCAGCTAATTTATTTCTGGAATCAACCAAATTGCTTTTAAATATATATTTATTCCAATCAATGATAAATTTGTTTAAGAACAGGGCAGGCTGCTGATGTGAATAGGAAATGAGAGATGAGTAAATGCATCTTCTAAATAAAATTATCACTCAAGTGATAATTTTATCCATGTTACCAATGCAATGCATTACATAAAATAAAGGAAGAGCCATAAAAATACCACATTGTTCATTTCTTGAAACAGCTATATTAGTTGCTGATTGATTTTTGATTCTTATTCTAAGTGCTTACATCAATATACAAAGTGATATAACAGTGATAGCAAGCAGGTGGCATGTGGAGCCATATCTGCTACCGTGTTTCCCCGAAAGTAAGACAGTGTCTTACTTTCTTTTTACCCCCAAAAGCCCCACTACGTCTTACTTTCAGGGTATGTCTTACATTGGAAAAAAATTGAAAGGGTTGTGTTCCCGAAGGCATCTCCCCAGAGTCCAGAAGGGCAGCCGCGGGACAGGAGCCTCGTGAACCCTTTTCCAAGTTCAACCTCAGGGCTCCAAGCGGCGTGCACGCGTGGAGCCACAGACATGTGTCGGGGAAGCGTGTGTCTGGAGGGGAGGAGCCGCTCTGCGCAGTTGGGCAGCCCCACCTGCCTGCCGGAAAGGAGGCGGGCGAAGGAGGGCGCAGCTCCGTCCGCTCGCCTCGGAGCTGGTCGGCCTCGCTGGCCGCTTGCAGCCGAGCCTCGGCAGGACTCGGTTGCTGGGACGAGTGCCTTCGCTGCAAGCCGCCTTCGCTCGGCTCGCTTTGGACCAGCGCCGTCCTTCGCTTTGCCAAGCCGGGGAAGAGGCGGTGGTGCCGCGGCGAGGTGAAGGCGAGGGGCGCGCGGGGAGCTTGGAAGCGACGTCATCGGGCTCCCCCCCGGCAATACCCCCGTCTTTCCCCGAAAGTAAGACATATGTCTTACTTTCGGGGTACGGCTTATATTAGCCGACCCCCCTGAAACCCCCGATACGTCTTACAATCGGGGGTGTCTTACTATCGGGGAAACAGGGTAGCATGCAACAGAATCTTTGCCAGCATGTGAGGAAAACCTCTGGAACTTGGGTAGGGCAAAAAAAGCCCCTACCACAGCCACCAGAAATCAGGAAACAGGCCATTTTAGGCTTCTGGGGGCCCTCCAGAGGGTGGGGAGGCCATTTTTGCCTGAGGAGGATGAAAAACAGACCTTCCAGACCTACCCAGTGACCCTAGGAGATGGAGTGCTACCACTTTTTCAACAATCTTACCCATGAAGGGTAGATTGGAAACTGAACGAAAGTTCCCCAATTTAGTTGGGTCCAAGGAAAACTTCTTGAGGAGGAGCATCGCAAAAACTTCCTTTAATGGTTGTGAGAAAGACCCCTCACTCAAAGAGACATTGATCAAAGCCTAGAACCAGCCTCAGGTCACCTCTCTGCTGGCTGAAACCAGCCAGGAGGGGTGCGGGTCCAGTAAACAAGTGGAAGAACATACACCTCCTATAGCCTTGTCATGGGATCAAACTCATTCCACACAATAGGATTGAGACCTATCCCTGTCATCTCTGTCTGACCTGTCGAATCAGAGTCCAAGTACAAACAATGTAATGCTTTGTTGTATCAGGCTGCTTTCTTTTCTCTCTCCTTTGTGCAATCTCTTGCTTAGAATCTGGAAATCAGGGCAGCACTGGGTAGTTGTTTCTAATTTCATATGAATCTTCTTGTATAATTACCACCTCACAACATCTGCCTTTCATAACTACTTCATTAAAATCTGTATTCTGTAGCTAAGAATCTCAAGTAACAAAGGGAAATGTTTGCCTGGCCTGATGGTTTTTCTTTGCTTCCAGTAGAAAAATGAATGTACTAAGAATAAAGACAATTACTGATATAGCATGAGGCAAAAGCATGTTACCATAGTCTTTGTCTATCTGTGTTTGTTTTCTGAAATGGTTTCTGTGTTGTAGTGTAGGGCAGTTCCAAGAAACATATGGAAAGAACTGTCTATCTATTCAAGACACCACACTACAATAAATGAACTGTATTCTAGTTAATGGTAGAAGAAGCCATTCAAGTATTTTGTACATTTAGAAAGCAAACATAGGTGTTTTCCACTGAAGGATAAGCACTAGATAACATTTATACCCAAATAGATCCATTGGCAGTTGTTTAACCAAATTTATTTAGAATGGTTAATATCTACTACCAAGCTAGTGATTACAATATCAAGGAAAATTATTCTTTATATAGAAATATTGTATTTATGTACAGACGTCTCAGAGCAGACTGCATTGAAATAATGAAAGCAACAAAGTAAATTCATTTCAAATAGATTAGTGCAGAGGAGAGAGAAATGGTCTTACTCTTTAAAAAACCTCAGAATAGTTCAGTAGTTGATAGCTGCTACTAATTTTCCTAATTATTTCTCCATGTTAGGAAATCGTCATTACAATTACACATAGTCATTATCTCTGAGCATTCTTTTTTGCAATTCTTTTATTCAAGTGAGCACACTGGTGTTGAGTATTTCATACGCAATGATATAATCCATTCTTAATGTTATGATGAGTGGATGTCTTCATTTTCTGATATATTCAAAAGCAACAGAGAGGAGTGTTTCTCCTATTTCTCCTATAGCATTATGAAATTAACTGTGTAAGAGGAATATTTGCTTTTTCAGGATTTTGTTTATGGATTTTGTTACTAGATGTTCAGTTTGTAGGATTGCGCCAGTCTGCCATTGATAATCCTGAAATAAATTTAACCATTAACAATATAAAACAATGTATTTGTGTATTAATATGTTTTATTTATTTATTTATTATTTATTTATTTATTTATTCGATTTTTATGCCGCCCTTCTCCTTAGACTCAGGGCGGCTTACAACATGTTAGCAATAGCACTTTTTAACAGAGCCAGCATATTGCCCCACAATCCGGGTCCTCATATATACACCTATAGGGATTATTCTCATTATCACATAAAGCACTATTAATAACTATAAGTATTTTCTAATAACTGTAATGAGAGAAAATAGAACCATTATATTTCTTATTTGATTTAAATGGTTGGAATACTTATCAATTGGGTAATGCTTTTTGTTCATAAATGAAGTGTTTTGTTGATTAAGAAAATTCATTTATATTGACTTCTGGGCAAGCAATGGCAGACTGAAGATAACTCTGCTGAATTCTGAACTCTTCTGAAATTGAAGAAAGCTAAGGCTCAAAATGAACAAAGGCTTGCAACTAAAGTAAAAAGTAACAAAAAAGCTTCTTCCAACATATTAAAAACAAGAAAAAAAATCAAGGAAACAATTTGTCTATTGCAGGGAGAAAGTGGCAAGAAGGTGACAAGCAATAGGGAGAAAGCAGAGCTACTTAATTCATTTTTTGCATCTGTTTTTACACAAAGGGAAAAAACAGTCCAACCTATCAAAAACAACATCACAAAAAACATATCAGGAACACAAGTTAAAATAGGAAAGATAATAGTAAGAGAACACCTGTCTACCCTAGACGAGTTCAAATCACCAGGACCAGAGGGATTACACCCCAAAGTTATGAAGGAAGTGGCAGGTGAGATCTCAGAACCATTAAACTATATCTTTCAAAGATCCTGGAGGTCAGAGGAATTGCCAGATGACTGGAAAAGTAGTTGATGTAGTTCCCATCTTCAAAAAAAAGGGAGTGGGGAACATCCAGAAAACTACAAATCTATCAGCCTGACCTCAATGCTAGGGAAGATTCTGGAAAAGATAATCAAGCAACGAATCAACAAACACCTAGAAGTAATAACCAAAAGCCAACATGCTTGTCAAAAACAGATCATGCTAGACTAATCTTATTGCATTCTTTGACAAAGTGACAAAATTAGTGGACCAGAAGAATGCTGTTGATGTCATTTACTTGGACTTCAGAAAGACTTTTGACAAAGTAGACCATAACCTACTACTAGATAAAGTAGAAAAATGTGGAATGGACAGCAACACCACCAGATGGATTCAAAACTGGCTAACCAGCCACACTCAATGTGTAGTGCTCAATGGAACTGCATCTACATGGAGGTATGTATGCGTAGAGTACCCCAAGATTCTATTTTAGGCCCAGTACTCTTCAACATCTTCATCAAAGACTTGGATGGGGGAACTCATCAAATTTGCAGGTGACAACAAACAGGCAGGAATAGCCACCACTCCAGAAGATAGGCTCAAGATACAGAAGGATCTTAACAGACTTTAACATTGGACACTATCAAACAAAAAGAAATTCAATGTGAAAATGTAAGGTTTTACATTTTGGGAATAAACACAAAATGCATAGGTACGTGGTATCTTGCTCAACAATAGTAATTGTGAGAAGGAGCTTGGAGTCCTACTAGACAACCATTTAAATATGAGCCAGCAGTGTGCAGCAGCTGCCAAAAAAGCCAACACAGTTCTAGGCTGCATTAACAGAGGGGTAGAATCAAGATCATGTGAGGTGTTAATACCACTATATAATGCCTTGTTAGTGCTACTCTTGGAATATTGCATTCAGTTTGGTCACCATGATGTAAAAAGGATGTTGAGAAGAGTGCAGAGAAGAGTAACAAAGATGATTAGGGGACTGGAGTCTAAAACATATGAAGAACGGTTGCAGGAGCTGAGTATGTCTAGTTTTATGAAAAGAAGGACTAGGGGAGACATGATAGCAATGTTCCAATATCTCAGGAGTTGCCACAAAGAAGAGGAAATCAGGCTACTCTCCAAAGCACCTGAGCACCTGAGGATAGGACAAGAAGCAATGGGTGGAAACTAAACAAGGAGAAGACCAATTTAGAACTAAGGACAAATTTCCTGTCAGTTGGAACAATTGATCAGTGGAACTGATCAAAGGTCCCTTCCAATTCTGTTATTATAATTAACAAACTGTTCTTGTCACATAAATCAATAAACAGGGATAAATAAATGTTGCTTTGGTAACTGTAATTAACCAAAAAAACACCTCCACATGATAGTGCATTAAGAATATTTACATGAGATGCTCTGAAATGTACACAAATGCACACACACACAAAATGTAGTGATCCACTACAAATAGAAACTTTAAAAAAAAACTATCTCTCTTTAAAGAGATTATAACAGAATCCAACTTATTCCTTTAGCATGCAAAATTCCCAGAAATATAGCTTCATTAAAAATGTAGGAGACAGGAGACATAGCACACTTAAAACAAAACTGCAACATTAATAACTCAACTGTGTGGATATATGTCGATTTCCAAGTCAAATATGTATTCTAGTATTGAGAGGTTTATACAAAGGGTTCCCCCCTTTGTTGCTGTGGCAAGCAGTAGTTAACAAGAAGTAAAAAAATAAAACATGGCAAATTTGGGGAAGAGAAAACAATGATGGCTAAGGAAAGGTAGGAACTGGGAAGATCAAGTCAAGTCCTTAAAAGATTTTCTCCAGATTGTGAACCTACTCATCCAAAGTGGTTCAGAAAAACTTCCAAAACACAATGTATTTATTCTGAGTTTGAGACAAACACACGATCTATTTCATGCACACTATTCAATGAAATCTAAAAATGTAGACTAACTGTGAATTTTAATCACATCCAGGGATTTGGTTCTTTCTTGTAGGCGTATGTTTCATGAAAATCTCAGAGGGCAATTAACAAGCTTAAATAAATAACCTGTCGTTTTGTGCAGCATGAAAATCAGGTCTGCCTGAACAAGACTATTTTTTCTGCTTGTTTCATGTGATACTTGATATCTGCACAGAGAGGTAATTTCTTTAATATTAGACAATTAGTGATTATTTCAGTGTTCCTTTCTAAATTTGTCATAACATTTCTCCAGACGAGATAAATGCCTTTGCTAAGATTAAAGTGCATGTCTTTGCAAATAGGCAACATATCTTTGAAACCACTAATTATAATAAACATATCAAATGAAAAATATTGGTTAGCCCATTTCATATATCAACTGTAAAGAAACATTGCAAGCTTTAATTCTCACTGCAATAGTTAATGCAAAGCTGTGGAAAATATGGCTTTCTAGATGCAGTTGTACTCCAATTTCCATGAAGCCTAACTAGCATGGAGAATAGTCATAAATGATGTTACCCTACATTACCCGGAAAATAAGATTCCTCCTCATGAATTTAACCTCTTTCCTGGATAATGGTAAAGAGACATTTGTTTTTCTAAGTTCTTGGTTTTAGTTGAGCCACCATTCTAAATTAGTGAATAATATTTAGAATTCCTTATAAGCCAATGGCTCTAAAAATGTTTTAGATTTGGTTACTACATCCAATTTAAATATTCTTCAAATATTTTGAAGAAGCTTGGTTGAAATTAGAACTTAGAAATCCCTGCTGTGCAGAGGCTGGGTTTCTAAAATGTATCAATATGCTTATAAAACAGCTTATTTTTCCTACCAAATTTTTATGAATTAAGATAAGTCCAGAATTCAAAAAGGGCATAGTCCACTAAATGATCTCTATGGAATATAGTTAGTTAGTTATAGTTTATTAGATTTGTATGTCGCCCCTCTCAGAAGACTTGGGGCGGCTCACAGCATAGCAGTAATACAATACATTACAAATCTAATAATAAAAAATTAAATCCATTTATAAAGACATTAATAACATAATAAAACCCCTAACTATGCAGTCACACACATTCAACCTAATCTATCATGCAGTAAGGCCAAAAATATAATAAAAAGGGGGAAAAGATGGTAATCATCCCCACGCCTGGCGACAAAAGTGGGTCTTTTGTCAAAAGTGGGCCTTTTACAGAAGGCGAGGAGGGTGGGGGCTATTTGAATCTCTGGAGTGAGTTGATTCCAGAGGTCTGGGGCCGCCACAGAGAAGGCTCTTCCCCTGGGTCTCGCCAGCTGACATTGTTTGGTCGACGGGACCTGGAGAAGGCCAACTCTGTGGGACCTAATCGGCCACTGGGATTCGTGCAGCAGGAGGTGGTCTCGGAGATATTCTGGTCTGATGCCATGTAGGACTTTATAGGTCATAACCAACACTTTGAATTGTGACCGGAAACTGATCGGCAGACAGTGCAGGCCGCAGAGTGTTGCTGAATATCAAAGAAAATAGACTCAGGTAGCTGCCTATTAACTGATCAACAATTATAAAGTCAGGAAGTTTGCCTTGTTGCTTAGTTTAAATGTTATTCACTGATTAAATGTTATTCAATAGAGAATATGTCCTTCAATGTGTCAGACAGCTATTATATTTCTACTTAGTCAACATTCCTATCATCCTTTTCCTCCCACTTAGGACTGTATGACTGTAACTTGTTGCTTGTATCCTAAGATTTTTATTAATATTGATTGTTTCTTCATTGCTTATTTGACCCCTATGACAACCATTGTGTTGTACCACATGATTCTTGACAAATGTATCTTTTTCTTTTATGTACGCTGAGAGCATATGCACCAAGACAAATTACTTGTGTTCCAATCACACTTGGCCAATAAAATTCTATTCTATTCTATTGCTATTTCCTTTTATTCAGTCACGTCTGATTCTAGGGCACTGGATATATCAGGGTGGCAAAGATTTTCAGAAGTGGTTTGCCGTTGCCTCTTTCATGGGACTAAGATTGATTGGCTTAAAGTCACCCAAGCAGGCTTCACACCCCAGGTGGGACTTAAACTCACAATCTCCTAGATTTCTAGCTTGATGCCTAAACCATTACAACATATCCAGATCCTTTCAATCTGCCTTGTAGGGCTTGGTTTCTAAAGTTTTTACCATGCAGGTAAGTCTATTTCTTAACTTATTTGAATCTATCATTGCCCTTTTTGAAAGTGTGATACTCAGAACCAACTTTAATCTTAACCCAACTATAACAATTGGGGGAAAGATGGTGATATAGAAAAATATAATGTGTTTGCATTAAAAAAAAACCCTAAGATAGCATTCTGTTGGAGGGGTGATATAGATAACATTTTTTTAAATAATGTTTTTACAATGTTCTATACCAGTGATGGTGAACCTTTTTTCCCTTGGGTGCGAAAGAGCATGGGTGCATGCCCAAGTGCCCACAATCATAATTCAATGCCTGGGAAGGATAAAAACAGCTTCCCACACCTCCCCTCGGAGACCCTCTGGAGGATGGAAATGGCCTGTTTCCCAACTTCTGGTGGGCCCAGTAGGCTCATGTTTCACCCTCACCAGGCTCCAAAGGCTTCCTTGGAGCTGGGGGAGGATAAAAACGCCCTTCCCCATCCCCCTGGAGGCTCTCTGGAAGCCAAAAACCCCCTCCCAGAGCCTTTGTGCAAGCCAAAAGTCAGCTGGCTGGCACACACTTGCATGTTGTAGCTGAGCTAGGGCAATAGCCAGTGGATATGGCTCCGCGTGTCACCTGTGGCACCGCGTGTCACCTGTGTTCTATACTTACTAAATTATGGGGGAACATAGTGGATTGCATTAATATGACTTCCACAAAATGTAAACATTTCAAAGGATAATATTCTATTGAATTGTATACTTATTACATCGATTTGTCAATTCTACAATGTAAATGGATTCTACCTGCCAAAGGAATTATATTGCAGAATTGAAAAATAAATATATGACCCCATTTACTAAATGAATTGAAAACCTCTGATGGAACAGCCAAATATGAGCAGATCTTCAATAGACCTAGACTTTGTATGGACAGGTACAATAGAACATGAGACTGATATACAATACAATATTGATACAGAATACAGAAGGTTAAAAAAAGAATGAAAGTTAGTATTAGAACTGTTACCTGTTATACTGATGTATTCTTTTAAAAAACCACTTTTATATGTTATTTCCCCTCTTGAGAAAGTATGTATTTATATTGTAATTTTCTTCATACTTTATTTTTCTTTTATAATTTAATTTAAAATTAAAAAATAATAAAGTAGATTAAATTAAATTATTTGGTTATATTGAGTACTACATTGCAAACAAAATGCTATGCACATTAATCTTTAAAGCTCACAAAACACCTGAGAATCTTAGTAAGGAAAAAACTGATCTTTCTGTTCTCTCCAATTATTTTTTCTCACTTAACTGTCTCCTTTTCTATTACTTTTTAAAGCAAAAAAGGAATAATAAATAAGCATGATGCTTTAGTACATAATCTCAATTCCAATGTGTTTTTAAGGGGGAAATGAGAGTAAAAGACTAGAAAAGACAAATTGTTATTCTGAAAAAAATTCTAATCCTCAAAGTTAGTTGGAACTGAGCATTTGTAATAAAGTATACGTGCAGTATACATTTTCATTTCTTGACCTGTTGCATCCTTTTCTCTACACAAAAGAGAGATTGTTTCATATTGTGAGATAATATTGAAATCTGAGATACTGTAAATTTTCATTCTTATAAACCCATTCAAATAAATAGCATTTTCTTAATATAAAATTAGACATGAGCATGGAGCCCTAAATTGGGATTGAGGTTAAGGAAATATTTTTAGATATATTGTTTTCATATCAAAATCTTAATCTGCATTTAATTTAATTACATCAATGTACTTTGATTTGAGAATACAAAATTCCATAATTTAGTATTAGCAATTCAGTATTTAATTTAGTAATTTAATATTTCACATTTTGTGTGTTTCAATTATTTAAGTATATACAGTAAATACATTCCTTCATTGGACCAAATGCACTTAATAATGTACTCCTATCCTTTACATGAACATTCAAGCCATGATTGTACATTGTACAAAGATTTTTTTAAACAGAAATGTATGATATATACTGAATTACTTCCAGATTAAAAGATAGACTTACAGATAAATCCAGCATTTGTAATCCTTTCATAGAAATGTTTATCATTTTGTCCCATACACTGAGACATACATTACACTACCTCAGAAATTTAGCACACATCTGAGTAGTGTCAAGAGATATTTTCCACTTATATTAACCAATTTAGGCAGAAACTTTGGTTTTGTCTCAATTATCAACAGTGTAATCCTCAATTGAATTCCACTTTCAAGATTTACCATCCATCATTCTTTCTAAAGTCTCCCTTGCTGAGATAAAGCTGCCAGCATGCCCAAACGTTTGTAGTATACTATTTTTTTTTTAGAGTGCATTGATGCTGAGAATTACAATGGACTCTTTGGAGCTTTAAATCTATCTTTCATGGTAATAAATCCTTCACATATCTTTAGCAAATAGAAGGAGAGGAACCTAAAATTGCATTAAAATAATGGCTCCTTTAAATTTTGCTTCTTTCCTCACAGTAACAATGTAGAACTATGTCCTGAAATGGAACAATAGTGACTATTATGCTGAAATCTGATATTCTGACAAGTTAAAGTACTGTCTTGTAAAATCAAAATCCCTAAACATATCAAAAAGTATTTTCACTCAACAAAGATTAGCTGAAATAAAGAGTGGGTGTTTGTGTGCTTGTGTTTGTGTGTATTAGCATATGAGTGAAACATATTACAGGAACAAGATAAAATGCTTAAATTTATACCTAATTAATCTTTTTAAAGACATCAAAAAATATAGACAATGAAAATGTTAACTCCTAATAAAACAGAATAATTTAAACTGTTAGAGAAAAGTTCCCCGAAGTTCAAAAGCTCAGAAGACAAAACCTCTTGGCTCAGTGATTGACCCAGTTCGTATCCTGTAACATTATCCTGGAACACGTATATTCACCTTCATCCACCAGAAGAACTTAACTTACATTTGTTTGTCAAAGTAAAGCCACCAGAATTAAAAAGAAAAAAAGAATCAGAAGTATATTCTTAGTGCTTCAGGAAGAGTTGTGTGAATAGAATTTAGTTTTACTTGAGTTGAATTTCTGCCAATGGGTTTTTCTGATAAAAAGTCTGCCTACTTGATAGCTTTCTTTTTGCTTTATCAACATAGGTCTGACTTCTGACCAATATTACTGTAATATTACTGTAAAGCAATGTTTGCAGCACTTTGAATTATAAGAAAAATATGTGAAATCTACTACATTGTTGCATTCTGCCCATAATCACAGAATAAAACTACTTGTTCATAGCATTCTTAGTTTTCAGATGTCTCCTTTTTGTCTTTACCCAATGAAAATATATAAAGGAAGAAAATGATATCCTCTTCTATGAATCAGAATATATTTTATTTATTTATTTATCTATCTATCTATCTATCTATCTATCTATCTATCTATCTATCTATCTATCTATTTATTTATTTATTTATTTATTTATTTATTTATTAGATTTGTATGCCACTCCTCTCCGTAGACTCGAGGCGGCTAACAACAGTAAAAAGACAATATGAACAAATCTAATATTAAAAGTAATGTAAAAAACCCCAATTTAAGAAACCAATCATACATACAGACATACCATCCATAAATTTTATAAGCCTAGGGGGAAGGGAATATCTCAATTCCCCCATGCCTGATGACAGAGGTGGGTTTTAAGGAGCTTATGAAAGGCAAGGAGGGTGGGGGCAACTCTGATATCTGGGGGGAGTTGGTTCCAGAGGGTTGGGTCCGCCACAGAGAAGGCTCTTTCCCTGGGTCCCGCCAAACGACATTAAAAATGCTTGTTATTATTTGCAAATTGAACTCTACAGGGGATCTATTTCTTTATCTGACTGTTTCCTTGTTCCAGCACAACTGCATTAAAGAATTTTCCTCTGATATTCTGCATTTTGACAAAAGCAGAAGAGCCTTTGACTTGGTTATCTAACAAGTGTGCAAGGAATCCTTTTTCAGTCTCTAAAAACTATTAATGTGTTCATAGGGATCTACATATGTGTCCCTGTGCTTTGGGTTCTGTTCTTTCGTGTGTTTGTAACTAAAAAAAAACCCCTTTAAATCTTTACAAATTGCATTTTACTCAAAAGCTATAGAACCCATACAAGTAGAGGTTATTGTTGCTAGCTTTTGGAGAATGAGAAGAACAAAGGAGGGGATGTGAATTGCAGGAAAAGTCCATTCCAGTTTTATCAAAATGAAGCCTGTTCAGACTTGAATTTTTAGTATGTGTAAAAAGCATTCTTTCTTGTGAGCTGTTCTTAATAGCAAGCTATACACCTGACTGGAAAAGGTTACCTCTGTCACATATCTATTTTGTTTTCATTCTTTCCTGAAGAATGTTATAACAACTAAAAGAAGGTATAATCTTCTATAATTTTAGAGATCAGATTACTTGCTAGAGAGCTTGGATTCCATCTTCTCTTATTCACTGCTGACAAATGAATAAAATGCTTTGTGCATGGGAGTATAAGGCCTACATTTATTTTTCTGTCAAGAAAGATACACCAAGTGTTTTTCAACATTCTTTTATCCAAGAATTTTTTTAAAAAAATCAATAGACATACTCCCTTAAAAAAAGAATAAAATGAAATGCAAACTTTTCAATTTGGCAAACAATGCAGAAAACAGTTTATTTTGTTTTCTATGACTTGAATTAATCTTTAATATTGACTCATGGAATTATTATTATTATTATTATTATTATTATTATTATTATTATTATTTAGATTTGTATGCCGCCCCTCTCCGAAGACTTGGGGCGGCGGAATATCCTGAGATTTAGATGAATTAAGTGTCCTTTCAGACTCATAGCATATAAGAATGCCTAGATCCATGTAAATCAGATTTGGTTTACTATTCACACTGAAAGGCAGATTTCTCCCATTTATATAGAATATCACACAACTTCAAATTTCATATATTTTAACTAAAATGTAGCTGGTAATGGTCTTTAAGGGATGTTTTATCTTTATTGGTTAGAGGACTTGGATATAGTAATTTCCTAGTGCAGATTCTTAATCGCTACAATGCAATCAATTAATGTTTCCCCATTTAAATATGATGTAGTACAAGTTTGTGGAAAAAATTTGGAATTCTACTTTTGATTCATTCAGAAACCACCAGTATGGATCTGACTTTGCATCTGCTTACCATCTCTAGAAGTCAATGGGTGACAGTAGTTGTTTTTAGAGCTGAGAAGCTTCAAAAGAGTGTTTTGAATGAAGTATTCCATTGCAGTGGTCTCCTCACTTCTAAAATAACATGTGGTCTCCTTTGGAACACTGATCACACAGAAATAATACCAGGAAAAAAGACTGAGAGATGACTTCTTCAACAGTACTAGATTGAGATGATTTTAGGTTTCTCTGTCAAGGTAAATCAGAACAGAACAAATTAGGTTGCCCTTATATAAACAAACCTGTTTATCATTTTGTGTAAACTTACCAGTAATTGTTTTCTTATGTCTTTAAATGCACTCACGAAACTTTCTCAATTTCTTGTCTAGGGATAAAACATTGCTAAGAATAAGAACAAACCAATACAGACAAAATCTCTCTCTCTTAACAAACACACACAGAAAGAGAGAGAGAGAGAGAGACAGAGAGAGAGAGAGAGACAGAGAGAGAGAGACAGAGAGAGAGAATGCATTTGGGTCAATATTAAAAGGGTTGGTAGAAATGACATTGCCATAGGTCTATACTATATGCCACCCAACCAAACAAAGAAAGTAGATGAACTTTTTACTAGTCAGCTAACTAAAGTATATAGGAAGCACATTACAATAGTAATGGGTTTTTTTAATTTCTCTGACATCAACTGGGAGACAAACTCTGCACCAAGTGGAAGATCCAACTGGTTCCTAACAAACCTATCAGACAGCTTTGTTATCAAGAAGTAGAGAAGCAAACAAGGGGATCCGCCTAATTGGACAATTCTCACTAAGAGAGATGAAATTATAGAAGGTGTTGAAGCTACAGGAACCTTGCGGGCAAGTGATCATACAATTTTTGAATTCAACATTATGCAAACACAAACAGTAGAACAAAGTCAAACTAGAGTCTTGGATTTTAAGAGAGCTAATTTCATTAAACTTAGAGAGAACTTGGGAAAGATTCTCTGAATGAGAATCCTTAAGAGAAAAACAACCCAAGAAACTTTGGAAATTTTGAAAAGTAAGGTTATAAAAGCCCATATTAGTTCAATACCAATGAAGAAGAAAAATAATAGGTCATAAAAGAAACCAGCATGACTGCATAAAGAACTCTCTGACAAATTTGTCAAAAAGGACAAGTACCAGCAAATAGCCTGAGCCTGTAAAGATGAAGTGAGAAAAGCTAAGGCTCACAATGAACAAAGGTTTGCCACAAAAGTAAAAAGTAACAAAAAAAGCTTCTTCCAACATTTTAAAAACAAGAAAATAGTCAAGGAAACAATTGGTCCATTTCAGAGAGAAAGTGGCAAGAATATGACACGCAACAGAGAGAAAACAGAGCTACTTAACACACTTTTTGCATCGGTCTTTACACAAAGGGGAAAAAACAGTCCAATCTAAACAACATCACAAAAAACATATCAGGGACACAAGTTAAAATAGGGAAGAAAATGGTAAGAGAACAGCTGTCTACCCTAGATGAGTTCAAATCACCAGGGCCAGAGGAATTATACCCCAAAGTTCTGAAGAAAATGGCAGATGAGATCTCAGAACCATTAAACTATATCTTTCAAAGATCCTGAAGGACCGAGGAACTGCTAGACAACTGGAAAAGAGCTGATGTAGTTCCCATTTTCAAAAAAGGGGGGAAAATAGATCCAGGAAACTATAAACCTATCCGCCTGATCTCAATACTAGGGAAGATTCTATAAAAGATAATCAAGCAACGAATCAACAATTGATCAGTGGAACGGCTTGCCTTCAGAAATTGTGAATGTTCCAACATTGGAGGTTTTTAAGAAGATGTTGGATAACCATTTGTCTGAAATAGTGTAGGGTCTCCTGCCCAAGCAGGGGGTTGGACTGGATGACCTCCAAGGTCCCTTCCAACTCTGTTGTTGTTGTTGTTATTATTACACATACTCTCTCCCGCTTTCTGAAATTTTACAGGCTTATTAAATAAGTATCCCTTATCCTGTTTATTATTTAACTAGTAATGAACCAAATAATGAACAATGGCAATACTTCCTAAAATTATCAACCCTGAGATCTTTTGTCTGAAGTTTGGCACCTGAATTTCCACATGGAAATATCTGTTCAAAATATTTTCACTATTTAGAAATGATATTATTGTGACTCTATTTTGTTCCTCATCATAATAGAATCAGCAGCTTTCAACCATTAAGAGTTTCCTGCTGGAGTTATAGCGGTATTTGACTATTCTCAGTTTTTCATTAAAGTTTTTCTATGGTTGTAAAGATTTGAGAATGTAACAAGCTAATTATATAACACTTTACAAAAACACTGCCTCACTGTTTCTATAGTCTCTCTGGTGTAAAAGCCTACTTTTTCCAAAGAAGCAACACTAATTGTTTTTATTATCTTAATAATCTTAACATTTCCTTATCTAATAACTGTTAACTTAATGTGTTCCTATAAAGCAGATTTAAATTATTACATTCACTGTTGATTTCAAGTTTCTGTGCACTGTATTAATTATCTAGAAATGTGTCTGAGATTTCCCGCAGCAGGTTAGCAGCTTCCTTAATATCTTCCTTGAAGACACTTTAAACACACTGTAGCAATTTTAAAATTCATCATCCCTATAATTTATACAAACCTTGTAATTGATACTTATAAGCACTGTGCATGCCAAAAGAAGAAAGAAAGAAAAGAAGAAACGGAAAGAAAGAAGGCAACCCCCACCATTACCCTTAGCTGCTGTGATTCTAATTTACAAACCTTTAATTTCAGAATATAAACACAGTGATGTTAAGGAAAAGAAACACACTTATTGGTCTCTGGTTTCTACCTCATAGTTCTTTCCTACAAAATACCTTGCCATTGTCCTTGGTCTGCTAAACATAGAAACATAGAAGTCTGACGGCAGAAAAAGACCTCATGGTCCATCTAGTCTGCCCTTATACTATTTTCTGTATTTTATCTTAGGATGGATATATGTTTATCCCAGGCATGTTTAAATTCAGTTACTGTGGATTTATCTACCAAGTCTGCTGGAAGTTTGTTCCAAGGATCTACTACTCTTTCAGTAAAATAATATTTTCTCATGTTGCTTTTGATCTTTCCCCCAACTAACTTCAGATTGTGTCCCCTTGTTCTTGTGTGCACTTTCCTATTAAAAACACTTCCCTCCTGGACCTTATTTAACCCTTTAATATATTTAAATGTTTCGATCATGTCCCCCCTTTTCCTTCTGTCCTCCAGACTATACAGATTGAGTTCATGAAGTCTTTCCTGATACGTTTTATGCTTAAGACCTTCCACCATTCTTGTAGCCTGTCTTTGGACCCGTTCAATTTTGTCAATATCTTTTTGTAGGTGAGGTCTCCAGAACTGAACACAGTATTCCAAATGTGGTCTCACCAGCATTCTATATAGCGGGATCATAATCTCCCTCTTCCTGCTTGTTATACCTCTAGCTATGCAGCCAAGCATCCTACTTGCTTTCCCTACCGCCTGACTGCACTGTTCACCCATTTTGAGACTGTCAGAAATCACTACCCCTAAATCCTTTTCTTCTGAAGTATTTGCTAAAGACTTTTGTAAACGCATGAAGGTAACCCAAGTGTCTGGCAGGCTGGAAAACAGAAAACACAACTCAGCCAGGAATGATTATAACTTACCTCGCTTCCTCCTCCACTGTGAGGCTGCATCTTGTGGGCGTGCACATGCACACGCTCATGCACAATGCTGAATTTTTTTTAAACAATTCCAAAAAAAGTCAAAAACAAGATGGTGATTCATGCACACTGCCAGAAACTAAGCTTCTGCACACAGAGAGAGAAAAAATCCCCTCCCCAAAATTCAAAAAAATTAATTCAAAAGATAAAAATAAAAAAAGATGGCAGTGCCCAAGGATTGGCACTGACCAAACCGGTTCCATGTGATGTCACTAGCGGGCTGCTATTGGTTCAGGTGAACCGGTCCAAACCAGGAGCAGCCTACCTCTGAACCCAGCAATATACAATACCCTATGAGACTAGACTTTTAATCCTGGGCCTAGAAAGTTTAGAACTAAGACGCCTTAAACAAGATCTAAGTATTGCCCACAAGATCATAGGCTGCAATGTCCTGCCTGTCGGCGACTACTTCAGCTTCAGCCATAACAACACAAGAGCACACAACAGATTTAAACTTAATATTAACCGCTCCAAACTTGACTGTAAAAAATATGACTTCAGTAACCGAGTTGTCGAAGCGTGGAACTCATTACCGGACTCCATAGTGTCATCCCCAAACCCCCAACACTTTACCCTTAGATTATCTACGGTTAACCTATCCAGATTCCTAAGAAGTCACTAAGGGGCGAGTACAAGTGCACTAGAGTGCCTTCCGTCCCCTGTCCTATTGCTCTCCTATATCTCCTATACCTTTCCTCTATTCCTATATCTCTTCTTCTATTCTTTCATTGATATATTCTACAGTGATCCCCCGATTAACGCGAGGGTTCCGTTCCAAGACCCCTCGCAATAATCGATATTTCGGGATGTAGTGGTGCAGAAGTAAAAACACCATCTGCGCATGCGCGCCCCTTTTTCCATGGCCGCACATGCGCAGATGGTGGAGTTTGCGTGTGGGCGGTGGGGAAGACCGGGGAAGGTTCCTTCGGCCCAGGCAACGGGGAAACCCCATCTTCGGCTCCTCGCTGCTGCCGCGCTGCGGAGCAGATCAGCTGTTGGGCGGCCGAAGGAACCTTCCCCGGTCTTCCCCGCCGCCCAGGCAAAGGGGAAACCCCAAGATCGCTTGCCGCTTGCCCGTCACCCGCTCGCCCGGCCGGCCGCTTGCCGCTTGCCCGTTCGCCCACCCGCCTGCTCGCTTGCCGCTTGCCGTTTGCCCGTCACCCGCTTGCCCGGCCGGCCGCTTGCCACTTGCCGCATGGCCGTTCGCCCGCCCGCCTGCTCGCTTGCCGCTTGCCCGTCACCCGCTCGCCCGGCCGCTCGCTTGCCGCTTGCCCGCCCGCCTGCTCGCTTGCCACTTGCCGCTTGCCCGTTCGCCCGCCCGCCCGGCTGCTCGCTTGCCGCTTGCCCGCCCGCCTGCTCGCTTGCCACTTGCCGCTTGCCCGTTCGCCCGCCCGCCCGGCTGCTCGCTTGCCGCTCGAGAGCAAGAGGGGGAGAGATAGAGAAAGAGAAAGAAGGAAAGAAAGAGATGAGAGAGGGAGGAAGAGAGTGTGAGAGAGGAAGAAGCAAGATAGAGAAAGAGAGAGAGAAAGAAAGATGAGAAAGGAAGGAGTGACGTCATCGGGTGGAAAAATCGCGATATAGCGTTTCGCAAAGATCGAGATCACGAAACTCGAGGGATCACTGTAATAAGCATTAGCAAAATGTCCTAAAATTGCCTTTATTCCTGAATATACTAAAGGAGCAAGTAATGGTGACATATGTAATTTTATTTTATTTATCTTAAAAATATTACGGTATATCCACAAAATAGATTTTGATCCAAAAATGACAATCGTGTTATGGTATCTGAAGTGACACTGAAGATGAAGAAAATAAATAAAAACAAGTTTTCAAAAAGAACTGAATTTTAAAGGAGGATCAAAATTCAAAATGAAATGTTAAAGGATGGACAGATGATTCTGGACAGAATGTTAAAGAACAGCCACAGGTATCAATGGAATATCTATATAAATGTGACAAATAATATGAAAATAAGTAAGGTTCTAACCAAACTATGCTAGCAGCCCTTGTAGAACAACACAAAGGCCAACAGATTGAAAGAAATCAATGTGCATAACAATATCAATGAAAGACGTCTTAAACAAATGTGCAAACCATTGCACAATGTTAGCGAAATAATGCTTAAGATATTCCAACACAAATCAGAAAAGGAAGACTCCAGATATTCCAGAGGGCTTTAGAAAAAGCTGAAGAACCAGGAACAGTATAATTGATGCATGCAATTGAGAAAGTCAAAGAATACCAAAAACCATTTTCACTGATTACAAATATGTGAAATTATGTCCTTAGAAAAATGTGAACATCTCATTGTGTTCACATAAAACCTATACCAGTCAGGAAGACACAGCAGAAAATGGTGAAATTTAGTGACTCAAGATTGGGGAGGGTTCATATTCTATCCTTATTCATTTAAATTACAGTGATCCCTCTATTATCGCGAGGGTTCCTTTCCAAGACCCCTCGCAATAATCGATTTTTCGCGATGTAGGGTTGCGGAAGTAAAAATACCATCTGCACATGTGCGCCCTTTTTTCTATGGCCGTGCATGCGTAGATGGTGGAGTTTGCGTTCCCCGCCGCCCACGCAAAGGGGAAACCCCGATTCGGCTCCTCGCTGCTGCTGTGCTACCGAGCAGATCAGCTGCTGGGCGGCCGAAGGAACCTTCCCTGGGTCTTCCCCCTCTTGCTGGCGGGCGGGCGAGCGGCAGGCATCAGCGAGGAGCCGGGGTTTCCCCTTTGCGTGGGCGGCCGGGAAGACCCAGGTTGGCAGTTCGGGGGGGTGCTGGGAAGCCCCCCAGGCCGGCTGCGACCTTTTAAAACAGCCGCGC
Organism: Erythrolamprus reginae; assembly: GCF_031021105.1. NCBI lineage: Eukaryota > Metazoa > Chordata > Lepidosauria > Squamata > Dipsadidae > Erythrolamprus > Erythrolamprus reginae. The sequence goes on from NC_091954.1 coordinate 81,304,005, forward strand.
CGCTTCCCAGCTGAGTCCTGAAGCCAAACGCGGAAGTTCGCCTTTGGCGTTTGGCTTCAGGACTCAGCTGGGAAGCGGCGCGGCTGTTTTAAAAGGTCGCAGCCGGCCTGGGGGGCTTCCCAGCACCCCCCCGAACCCGGGTTGGGGGCTCGGGGGGTTGCTGGGAAACCCCCCAGGCCGGCTGCGACCTTTTAAAACAGCCGCGCCGCTTCCCAGCTGACTCCCGAAGCCAAACCCGGAAGTGGTTTTTTTTTAATTAATATTTTTTTAAAATCGCAATATAGCGTTTCGCAAAGATCGAAATCGCGAAACTTGAGGGATCACTGTATATGCTAGTTGCAGCAATTAAATTGGAAGAAAATAAACACTATTTTCAAACGGGATGAAGAAGCATCAGTAACTTGTACTATGCTGCTGATACTACTGTAGTCTGATAGATGAACATGACAATTATCTTAAGCTCTAGCAATGCTGACTGAAATCCTTTTTCCAGTGGACATATCTTTATTCTTCTTTAACTTCAATTAATGGCTTTAGGATTGGTGTTGTTATTACTTTTGCCTGGTTTTAAAATCTGGCTTAAAGTATTTCCACCTTTTGGTTTTAGAAACTGATATTCATTAATTTAGGATTACTTTCACTATACAAAATATATTTTGCTTATGCTTCAGTTATAGAGTGGAGAAAACTGATTACTTGTTCACAGATTTTGCATAGTGAATCTGCAAACTGGATATGCAAAGTTGAATTTTCAGGGGGAGTTTACTCGGATGAAATTCAAATATAGTGAAATGATTAAAGATTTGACCCTGACAATGAACCCATATGCAATTACAAACAGCATAAAATCTGAAAGTCATACAGTAATTGCAATATGAAAAAATTAATGTGGTAAAGGTGGAGAAAAAATAATCACACAGAATGTACTCTGCTAATCTAATTTTTTTCAAGTGACTTTATACGCCTGCCTTACAATATTTCTGTATTTCTTATAGTAATATAACCTAATTCCAGGTTGACCAATTATGATAATAAGTCAATAACTACCCATATATAACCATATGTATATCCTTTAATTAAGTTGCTTCATTTCAGACAGATAGACCAACAGACAACTACAGTGGTACCTCTACCTAAAACTTATGAACCTTTCTAGATAAGAACCGGGTGTTCAAGATTTTTTTACCTCTACTTATGAACCTTTCTAGATAAGAACCGGGTGTTCAAGATTTTTTTGCCTCTTCTCAAGAAACATTTTCCATTTATAAACCCGACCCTCCAAAACTGTAACCGGAAAAGGCGGGGAGAAGTCTCTGTGGGGCCTCTCTAGGAATCTCCTGGGAGGAAACAGGGCCTCCACCCTCCCTGTGGTTTTTCCAATCGCACGCATTATTTGCTTTTACATTGATTCCTGTAGGAAAAATTGCTTCTTCTTACAAACTTTTCTACTTAAGAACCTGGTCACAGAATGAATTAAGTTTGTAAATAGAGGTACCTCTGTATATAGATACTATATATTATCCACTTATTTATTTTTACTCTTTTTTCTTTTTGTAATGACAAAAATTATATTAAGTTATATTAAAATTTATATTATTAAACTTTTAAGCCATCTTATCCGCTATAAGCTGGAGAGGAATTATATTTCTCAATAAGCTTCATTGTAAAATATAAAAATATGTGTACTACAGTAAATATTAAGAATACTTAGACTGGATTATGAAGCAGCATAGAAGCATATTTTGATACTTAAAATACGAGGCAAAAATGACACATCCTTATTTTACTAGTTTTTTAATTTTTGTATTTCATCAGTTCCAAATGACCTTGGACTGGTTTAATTGAGCAGAAGTCTTTACATTATGCCATAGGCACTTTGGGAACTGAGACAATGAATCCCCCTAGATGGTGATATATTTCTGAGTAAAAAAATGAATTAATGGCTGTCAGTAACCAAAGGAGATAGTCCTGGGGCTTATTTTTAGATGAAAATTAAAACTTTAATGGAAAATAAGCAGACTAGCTTGCCCTTTGGTGGCCTCTGGTAGGACCTCAAAATATTCATGGCTTCTGATAGGGATATAAAAGATTTTATTCTGGCAAAAGTATATTTAGGTAATGGCAGATCAGGATATTTTAAGAAGAAATAGCTATATTAATCCTAGCTATGATTTTGGAAATGAAAAATTTGACTCAAGGAAATAAACTCATTTAAATAGACAAAGACAATCTCAAAGCATATAGATTTCACAATTTAAAAATATACAATCTAATTAAATCAAAAGGATGTAATATTAATCTGCATGAACCATTTTGCACTTAAAAAATAATTGAGCCCAAAATAACAATAATATTTCACTAAATAAATATTTTAAATTTTAATGCACATTCATAAAATCTTACTGTAGGTTTTCTGTAATTTTTATATATAATTTCTTACATTGCATAATATATAAGTGCAAGTAGTGTGTATACAGTATGTCAAAAGAGTCAAGCTTGCTATTCCTCTCATGAATTCCCTCTAATTATAGAAACAATTTAGTTAAAATTAAGTAATTTCTAGTTCCATCTATTTCAGAATTGGCCTAGATTGTCCACTGTATCATTTAACCCACCAATCTCCTTCTCCAGAGGAGAAAGATTATGTTTGAATAGAAGACTTTAGAACCATTTATTTATTTATCTATCTATCTATCTATCTATCTATCTATCTATCTATCTATCTATCTATCTATCTATCTATTTATTAGATTTGTATGCCGCTCCTCTCCGCAGACTCGGGGCGGCTCACAGCAATAATAAACAATATATAATAAATCTAATAATTTAAGAAAAAAGCTAAAAAACCCATTATTAAAAGCAAACATACATACAAACATACCATACATAAACTGTATAGGCCCCGGGGGAGATGTTTCAATTCCCCCATGCCTGATGGCAGAGGTGGGTTTTAAGGAGTTTACAAAAGGCGAGGAGGGTGGGGGAAATTCTAATTTCTGGGGGTAGCTGGTGAGGGTCGGGACCGCCACAGAGAAGGCTCTTCCCCTGGGTCCCGCCAAACAGCATTGTTGAGTTGACGGGACCCGGAGAAGGCCAACTCTGTGGGACCTAATTGGTTGCTGGGATTCATGCGGCAGAAGGTGGTCCCGGAGATATTCTGGCCCGATGCCATGAAGGGCTTTATAGGTCATAACCAACACTTTGAATCCCGGTCTTCCAAATAATCCTTTATTTATTTTATTTATTTATTTTACTCTGCAAATCACATATTATTCTTACTTTTCCCTCTCCCTTCCTTCTCTAGATTTTATTTATTTATCTATTTATTTATTTATTTATTTATTTATCTATCTATCTATCTATCTATCTATCTATCTATCTATTTATTTATTTATTTATTTATTTATTTATTTATTTATTATATTTGTATGCCGCCCCTTTCCGTAGACTTGGGGCGGCTCACAACAGAATAAAACAATTCATGACAAATCTAATAATTTACAATTTAAAATTTAAAATAGTTAAGAAACCCCATTTTTAAGTAGACATAACTACAAATATACCATACATAAATTATATAGGCCCGGGGGAGATATCTCAATTCCCCCATGCCTGATGACAAAGGTGGGTTTTGAGGAGTTTACGAAAGGCAAGGAGGGTAGGGGCAGTTCTAATCTCTGGGGGGGAGCTGGTTCCAAAGAGTTGGGGCCGCCACAGAGAAGGCTCTTCCCCTGGGGCCCGCCAACCAACATTGTTTAGTTGACGGGACCCAGAGAAGGCCGACTCTGTGGGGCCTAATCGGTCACTGGGATTTGTGCAGCAGAAGGCGGTCTCGGAGATATTCTGGTCCGATGCCACGAAGGGCTTTATAGGTCATAACCAATACTTTGAATTGTGACCGGACTATCTGCATGAACCATTTTGCACTTAAAAATTGATCCTATGACTAGGATCAATAGTGGGACTTTTCTTTCTTTTCTTTTCTTTTTTTCATTTTTGAAAGTTTGACATGAAATAAGGAATTTACACTCAAAGAAGTAAGTAGCTTGAACACTTAAAGAATTGTTCTCATGGTGACATGTTACAAAATGTTCATTTACCACAAGCTAAACCAGTGAAATTATTCCCTGGCATTTCCTGAAGCATAGATGATACTCTTGACATTTCCAAAATTACAGGCTTCAGCCAATGAAAATTTATAAAATTCAAGAAAGTCTGTGCAGTTTATGGGAGGAACCTGAAATAAAAATTATACAAGTGGCCAGACATAAAGAGCTATTGCTCTTCTACATGATAATGTCCCAGAATTTTTTTTAAAGCCTATGTATCTTGAAGGGAGGGAGTAGTGGGAGAGGGGAAAGTGATAGGCATTGACTTGCCTACTCTTCATTTTTACAAACTATCCTTGAACTAATTCAGCTGACAGTGTCAATTTCTCTCATTTCAAGTACTTGGGCATTAAGGCAGAATCCCCGTTGGTGATTTATAGCAATTTCTAGAGTCATTCAACCATCATTGTGCTGATAAAACAGTAAGGAGGACAGGCTCTATATCATTTCAACACTATAAGTCACTAGCGTAGAAATAGCCAAAGCCTTAAAATATAGCATTTAGTTTAGAACTCAGTTGTCAGAAGTCTGAAGACAGCATGTATCAGTTTTTTGATATAGCAATACATTAATGCAATAGACTATATAAAATATTATCACTTAGCTCTTTTTATTTCTGCAATATGTAACCATCACCCTATCATTAATTCACAATTTTCACACTTTTATTTTAATCCAATCTTCAGTGTCATAGCTGATATAGTTATACATCTTTATGCTTAAAAGTACCAGCTTTCTGTGATTTAAATTAATGTTCGTGGAGGAGTTTCTTTTTATCTATTGACATAGATTAAAACAGTAAAACCAATCATTGATTTTTTTTTTCAATCTTTAAAACTATGTAAAAAAAATTGCTAAACATTTTTTTTCAAAGTTTGTCTTAGTAGGCTAGTTGGTTCAAAAGGGAAACGTGTTAAAATGTAAATTAATATTAAAGGAGATCAAATTAATTAATGTGGAGTGAAGAAAAAAATATAACACAAATTTGTCTTTAGTGAATATTTCAAAAGAGAATTCCTGGGGTGTGACTGAAGTGGCTGGAAACTTTTGGCTTGAGGTTGTTGTTTTTCTTGTTTAATTACAGAAAGAAAACTGTTTGGTAGCTTTAGGAATTTGGGTAACAGATGCTTATTCAACCAGCTCCAAATGATAATCCTAGCCCCCATAGAGTTTTAGCCAGAGAGCTCTACAGCTGTATCAATTGGTATAAGACATAGCCTTTAAAAACGGAAGAAAGTTGATTTAAAAGGGGAATTAAAATTGCTTAAAAAAGGATAGACATCTAGAAATTAACACTCAATACAAATTCTAGTAATTCTCTACTTCCTGGATAGATAAGCATTTTCGAACAAACATGATTAAATATATTAAATATAATTTTCAGATAGCTCTAATTCATTTAAAAATATTTAAGTTGTCTCCTGGATGCATAAGCAGATATTTAAGATATTTGGTTACTTATGTTTTTGTGCTAAATATGCAATGCTGTAGATTCACATATATTTTAACACAGAAAATCTGGGTTGTTCTATATTGTTTGTACATCCTCAATAGGGTCAATATTGTATCTCCCAATTTTAAATTTTTTATGAAGAACTTTGAATCTATTGTGGTATGATTATTGCAAAAAGTTATGTGTTCAAGTAAAAATTGTTGTATACCAAACACTAAAGTTGAGTTGCATGAAGTTTCAGCCTTGATGGCTCTTTATCAGCTGAGTGAAAAGATGAGGCTGATAAAGAGCCATCAAGATGGCTACAAATTGGGGTAGAAAAATATTAATTTCTTGGCTAAAAATTAAATAATATTACATTTCAATATATAATTTTGTAGAATTTCACTTAATTATTTCACTTAATTATTCACTTAACTATATATATAGTTTTGTAGAATTTAATTTATTTTAATAATTTAAATTTAAAAACATGCAGAGAAATTACAAGAAAATTTAGATATTTTATAATCAGATCCAAATGGTAAGATCTGCAATATAATTACTATGAAATGTTTCCATTTTTCTGCTTAGCCATTAACTGCTTAACCATCCATACAAGGATGATAGAAGGTTACTAACAGCACCACACTTGTGATGACTAAAATCCTCATTGATGTCAGCAAATCCAGTCTTTGTGGGAACTGTAGAGCCCAAGAGCAGGTAAAAATTCTTTTTAAAATCTAATGGGAAACTACCTTTGAATGTATGTAAATGTGTGGTATCTTGTCATTTAGAAAGCTTTCTCTTATTGCGGCGCAGGCGGAGTAACAGTCGGACACAAAGGTATGGGTATAATGGGGTCACTTTATTAAACCAAACTCTAAATTAACTATTTAACCAATTAAACCACGTGATCTGCAGGGGTGCACAAATCAAATGGGGGCGGAGTTAACTTTCCAACAACCTCAACTGAGCAACTCTCGGGCGAAAGCTCCTTGCTTGGGTGCAGGGGCATGGTAAACTTACACCTGCCCCCTGCCCCTTGCCACGCCCCCATGGCATGTGGGATGGCTCGCCACTGGTCTCTGGTAAGCCCCAGCCAGCGAGCCTCAGAAGCGACCCCCTCCCCGAACCCAAGCCGGTCGAGTCCTGTAGTCCGAGAAGGAGATCGCCCCTCACCTCACTAGAGGTGCCCCTAAAGGAGATCACACAGTGGCTGCTTACGCCCATTTCTGCCCCCTATCGGCCTTCCCCCCCCAGTGACCTTGGGGGGGGCACTAGTTGGTGAATCCACCCCCTAACCACACTCCCACGGACAGAGTGGAGTAGGCGAAAAAACAATCACAGTTCAGCCAATTTACTGTGACTGCAAAAAATTCCTACTCGGCCCCCTTAGGGGCGACCCATCATATGCACCCTGTAACAGAGGGAGGGTGGGCGTGTGTTCCACGACGCCGGGCGAAGAGGAACTGCGCCACGAGGCAGCCCCTTTTATAGGGCTGCCTCCCTCTCGCCCGGTACCAATCGGTGCCCAGCGCACCCAACAGACGTCACTGCGGGCCCCGGTGATGACGTGGGGCCGCAGGCTCCGCCCCATAATGGCGGCCTCCTTCCCCGGTCACGCCGCAACGACCGCCGGCTGGGGTGAGTCGCCAACGGGCAATGTGGTCTACATTGTATCCATTCTTTCTTTAAGACTGTGCGTACAATATTACTTCTGACTTTGCTTTATAGTTTGTTTTTTATCATTCCCATTCTAGATGTGTGGTGAAACTTAATCCTTACACTGAAACAACATAAGAAAGCTCTAAACAGAATAGAGTTGAGGCATCAGAACAAATGTGAACATGTTTATCTTTGAGGCTTTTAGCTTAAGATTTAATGCTATGTAGCAGATAAGACTATGTTACACAGTATAAAAACATTTATGCTTATTATCTTACTTGCATGCATGTATCTTGCCAAAGTGAAACAGAAATTTGTTCACTTCCATTAAGTTTTACGATTGTTACTAATAACATAGTTTCTGCATTGAAGTAGCTATTATACTTCCAATAAAAATCAATTTGGCAGATAAATGTCATACTTAACATATAAGTGTTGGTCAGATATTCCTCAGAAATGAGAAAGGCAGGAGCAGGTAGGATGATATGTATCATTAATAATACAATGAGAATGATATTCCTGTTATTAACATTGTATATATTGTCCAGTATGCATTTGTCTAGGTCAAATATATCAAGAACAATCTGCTTTAGTCTTAGTTACATGTGACAGAAAAGTCAGTAATCTTCTAAGGCAGGGCTGTCAAACTCACATGGGCCGGATGTGCCATCACTGACCATACATAAATCCAGCTTAATGAAGGGGAAAAAGTCCTAATATGTCACGTGACGCCACCGTAATGAACCAAGTTTGATACCTCTGTTTTAAGATAGAACACTTTCATAGTATACCAGATCTGCAATTTTATGTTACTACTGCAGTTGACTCTAATAAAAAAGATCATGGTTAAGATTTAGCTTTTTAGTCTTCTCCATAAAAAATCAGGTTTTTCCCTCTTAGATTTAGGATTTATTTTGGGTGTGCGTGTGTGCTTTCTGGAGATGGTTGCTGCATTTATTGATCAGAATAATCTGCAGGTGTTCTGGATGCCTCTTTTCTAACCAGATAATAATTTGTTTTATTTGAGCCAGTAAGTAAGTGGTAAGTAAGTAAGTAAGTAAGTAAGTAAGTAAGTAGGTAGGTAGGTAGGTAGATAGGCAGGTAGGCAGGCAGGTAGTTAGGTAAATAGGTAAATGATAGATAGATAGATAGATAGATGGATAGATGGATAGATAGATAGATAGATAGATAGATAGATAGATAGATAGATAGATAGATAGATAGAGACAGACAGACAGGCAGGCAGATAGAGAGATATAGAGTCTCTTTGATCAGAAAATAACTGGAGAAGTGTCAAACTCAAATAGCTGGGACAGCCTTTGTGCAAAAGTCAAAGCTAAGTTAATACCATCACAGTTCAACATCTCACAAAGCTTCTAGAAAGGATTAACCACAAAGTCAAAGAAAAGGACCAATGACTATTTTTTAGTATATAAAGGATTTCTTTAAAAGACATGAAAAAAGAAATCTAAATGGAAAAGTATTTTTTGACAATTAAGAGTTAATACAAAGGCAAAGCATCCGTATTTGTAATGTCGGACACACACAAAAAACCCAGAACGCCTTTATTCATACAAGAGTTCTTTAGTAGTCCTGCCAGCTGGCATATACAGTGATCCCTCGATTTTCGCGATCTCATTCTTTGCGAAACGCTATATCGCGATTTTTCCACCCGATGACGTCACTCCCTTCCTTTCTCATCTTTCTTTCTGTCTCTCTTTCTCTCTCTTTCTTCTTCCTCTCTCACACTCTCTTCCTTCCTCTCTCGTCTCTTTCTTTCCTTCTCTCTCTTTCTCTATCTCTCCCCCTCTTGCTGGCAGGCGGTGGGCGGCGGGCGGGCGAGCGGGGGCATCAGCGAGGAGCCGGGGTTTCCCCTTTGCGTGGGCAGCTGGGAAACCCTGATCTTCGTCTGCTCGCTGCTGCTGCGCCGAGCAGATCAGCTGCTGGGCGGCCGAAGGAACCTTCCCTGGGTCTTCCCGGCCGCTCACGCAAAGGGGAAACCCCGGCTCCTCGCTGATGCCCGCCGCTCGCCCGCCCGCCAGCAAGAGGGGGAAGACCCAGGGAAGGTTCCTTCGGCCGCCCAGCAGCTGATCTGCTCGGTAGCGCAGCAGCAGCGAGGAGCCGAATCGGGGTTTCCCCTTTGCATGGGCGGCGGGGAACGCAAACTCCACCATCTACGCATGTGCGGCCATAGAAAAAAAGGGCGCGCATGCGCAGATGGTGTTTTTACTTCCGCAACCCTACATCGCGAAAAATCGATTATCGCAAGGAGTCTTGGAACGGACCCCTCGCGATAATAGAGGGATCACTGTACTACATTTCAAGGAAAGTTTTGCTTTAGAACAAACTGAAAAGGCTTTACATAGTCCCCTATGAATATTCCAGCAGGATTTATTCCTTTCTGCTCACAAGCAAGTTTAGATACACTCTGTATGAGTCCCATATTATTGTTGTTACTGTAATGAAGGCTCATAGACAGCATCCTGAAGTCTCTATAATGCAAAGTAATGAAATAGATAATAAAATAGGAAATGGTCAATAATGAAAGTCAAGGTCTGATTTTGACTAGAGGAAAATATATACAGAAACACATCATCAATTACAGTAATACAACTTTGGGTGATCTTAAACTGAAAAGCCAGCAGTGCAACCAAATGTAGAGAGTTCATGGGCCTGCTTATTTGTCTTAAGTGTGTAATAAGTGTGGCTGGTTGCTGGCTATCACACTTTTACTTGTATGGATTATGTATAGTGGTGGGTTCTTCCCAGTTCTGACTGGATCTATAGAACCTGTAGCGACCCACTGGTGACATCACAATGATGTCACCGGGACAGATCAGTCGGTGCTAATCCATGGGGACAGCCATCTTTTTTTTTAAAAAAAATTTAAATTAAAATTTATTTTTTCTTCTGAGTATGTGCAGAAGCGAAGCATGTGGTCACCATCTTGTTTTCGGCTTTCTTCCGACAATGTGATGCCACGAGTTTGGCATCCCTTGCCACCTGAGTCAGTTGAGAAGGGTGACATAGAAATCTAAAGAAATAAAGAAATAGTGACATCAACCAAAACTTCATGAGTTTCTTCTAAATCTTCCCAAATAATCACTACAAAAAACTTCAAAGATGTGAGGGAAAGCAGTCACCTATCTCTTAAATAAAGGATTGTTCATTATTATATATCCAGTATCTATGTTTGATCACCTATATCTAACTCTTTTTTATAAAACATTTTTCCCATTGGAGTGATCATGTCTCTCAGTCCATGACTAGTCCAATCTTCCTACTTCAATTTCAAATAAAAGATCTGCCTATAACAGTGATGGCGAACCTATCTATACGTGCTACAGGTGGCACAATAGGATATATTGGAGGACACATGAGATGTTATCTTATACCAGCTACAGCGCACATGTTCGTGCTGGCCAGCTGAGTTTTGGCCTTGGAAAAGGCCTTTTTGCCCTCCCAAGGCTTCAGGGAGGCTTCTCTGGAGCTTCCAGAGTGCGAAAAACAGCACAACGGGCAAACTAGAAATCTGTTTTTCCGAACTTCCAGTTTGCCCATTTATTTTTTCACCGTCCCAGGCTTCAGTGAGGCCTATATGCATGTGTTGGTGCAGTGTGTGTGTATATGCGCAACAGCAGCACAGGGGAGTGTGCATGCTTGGGAGGGGGAAGGAATGGGTATGGGCATGTGCGTGTGCACTAATGCACACACACAAACCCTTTTGGCACGCGGACCAAAAAGGGTTCACCATCACCAGCCTATAACATCAAAGCCAGTTTTTGCAAGTGCGGTACTCTCAAGCGCTGCCCTAAATTATTCCACAATTTTTAGGTCTGCTTGCAAATTTGAAACCAAGTCACCACCCCTTTTTAATACAGTCCATCTCTTAAACTCAGTCAGCAAAGAGCTCTTCAATAAATACCTGCTGTTATTATAGTCCATCCTGAAACAAGGCTACCATTTGTCAGCTACACTTCATAGATATAAGATAGCAGAGATAAAATCTATTAATACAGTATGTCATCCATTAATGTTTCAGAAGCAGTAAGTAAAACCTGATGTGCGTTGGCTACAAATACTTTTGACAAGTTGAACCAGATGCTTTTGCAAGTGGGCACGGAGGAAAACCTGAAAAGTTCTACAAACCACAAAAGAAGGAACTTCTGAGAGAAACCTGCCAGAAGACTTTGCTCCAATTACTGTTTCAATTTGCCAACAACATTAAGCAGACACAAAACAATGGGCTCTATCTTTCTGCTCTGCATTATTATGCTGTCTCCAGCAACATGGCAGAAGTAGCAAAATAACATTGGGGGATTGTGAAATATAATAAACAAAGAACCTTCCATAATGAGCTCCCTGGCTTGCAAATCTGCATGTGAGTTTCTAAAAGCATCATAAATTAAAATAACCAGTGAGATTTAATCACAAATCACCAGCCATATCCTTCTACAACATTTATGGTTTATGCAAATCTAAATAATAACTAGGAGCAGCTAAACATATGAAAATATTAATTATTGCTGCATTTGTTTTGTTGGTCCTTGCTTAAAGTGCAGTGAAAGCTTCAGTTGTGCCAAGTTCCAGGGAAATGATTTAGGGAAGTAGGAATCTGTTCCAGTTTCTGTTTTTTAAGCAAGGCAAATTCTGGCCTTCTCCTTCTAGCATGCTGTTTAAAGAAACATTTACCAGGCAGCAAGCCTTTCAGTCTCACAGTGTGCTTTTACTGTTGAGTTGTCATGATATCTTGTCAGTGAAATGAGAGCTAGCTACTTGAGCTGCAGGAGCCTAAATTAATAGCCGCAATTTCTGTCACAAGAGAATCATAGCCTTAGAACTATGCAGCCAAACAGGGTTGGTTGTTATTCACAAGAACTGTGTGTTATTCCAGGACAATTCTTGTCAAAATATAGTATGAGGACCAATGGGAAACATGCACATCAAAATGATGATGAAGAAAAGAAAATGTTTCACAATCACAAAAATTACATGTGTCTAGGCAGGTAATAGTTCCAATGCTCTTACAAGTTGCTTATAAGAATATTTAGGAATGTGTTCATATAATTCATTATTGTTGTATATAAGCATGTATTTGTATGAATACTGTAATTGTCGATTCTTAGTTATTTTCTGCCAAATTTCCTTAGATACCATATAGACATTCTGGGGCATGGCTAGAGAGACAATTTGGGTTATCATGTAAAATTATCATAACTGACAAAGGAATATTGCATATTATGAAAAAAACCATTCTAACCATGATATTACGAGGAATATTTAATATTACGGAAGACAAGAAAATCCCTTCACTTCAGTCTAATCGAGCACGCTAGCATATCAAATAGTAATTTTTAATTAGATTTGGTGAATCTTTTTTCCTTGGGTGCGGAAAGCATGTGTTCATGTGCTATTGTGCATGCACAAGTGCCCACACCCATAGTTCAATGCCTAGTGATGACAAAAATGGCCTCCCCTGCCCATTTCTCAATCTCTGGTGAGCCTGGTAGGCCTGATTTTTGCCCTTCCCAGGCTCCAGAGACAAAAATGCCCTCCCCCCCCCCCAGACTCTGGAGAAACTGAAAATGCCCTCCCAAAGCCTCCGAGCAAGCTGAAAATCAGTGTGCCATAGGTTCGCCATCACTGCTCTAGATCATAAAATAAGATATTTATCTGGAGGTCTCAACACAACTCCTATTCAGTTGTTTCCAGTCTTAGTCCATTGCTAAAGATGGAAACGTTATTATACATAAAAAACCTATTTTGAGAAATAGTATCAGATTTCACTGATTCAAATCAAAGTGGTCTGGCCATTATTGATCCTGAAAGAGACTGGGAAGACCAGGGTATGATCTTTCTTTCTTTCTTTCTTTCTTTCTTTCTTTCTTTCTTTCTTTCTTTCTTTCTTCCTTCCTTCCTTCCTTCCTTTCTTTCTTTTTGTTAAACATTGTGTCCATCATAGTTCTGCTTCATTATTACCTGCCCAAGAAACTGACCTGATTATTTTTTCTGAACCCTATAGGTAACTCATTTGGCCAAAGACATTGATTTATTTCTATACTTTATTCTGTGAAATCTAATTCAAAAAGGCAAGAAATACCACCCACAATTTTCTTAGTGTGTTTAACAGGCGATGATGATGGAATACATTCACTGAATTTATACATACTTTTGCCAAAATCACTAGAAGATCAACTCCATCATATTCAGGAAAGAATCTTTTAATTCCTTGTGATCAATCATTCATTTGCACAAGACTTTCTCACTTTCTAAAATTGAAATTTGGCACCGGAGCTTGCCAAATGTCTCCAGTTATTTAACGGAATATAACTCAAAAGGTCAATGAAATTTGTCATTTTTATTCCTGCATAAAATTCTACCTTACCTGTGGTTATCATTTCATTATATTGAATAATGCATTGATTACAAGTATTTATGTTCCTCCTAAACTAGACCATGAAAAGCAAATACTGTATTCTCCAGAATAAATGCTCCCTCACCCACCCACTTTAATGAGCCTCCTCACTTTTCCATGTTCTCAATCTCTGATATTCTATCCTAGTAGATGCTTTTGATTATAGTAAGATTTTAGAATAAAACCAAGCTATCAAAAAACCAGTGATTGCCAATACTTTATGTTGTTTGTCAAATATGTGCTATTACTGAGTTTCAACTGCCAAATATTGAATGTGAAAAACATTAATAATTGTGATATTGTTTGAAAATGCTCAATAAAGAATTTCCTATCATAATTTTCTATAAAGCTGTTTTAACCTAGGAAATAGTTAATTCTAAAACAAATAATTTGTTAGTCAACTCTCCAGAGAGCTAAGGGAGTCTGAATAACAAATTAGGGAGAGCTATATAACTTTGCATGTTCATATGAGAGGAAGAAAAAATAAGAAAAAAAACACTGTAATTGGATAGCCATTTACCTGGTAATAAGCCCCACTGACCCCCATGGGGTTTGCTGCTGAGTAGACACTTTAGGTGTGTAATTCAATAGGTTTATAAGGATTGTATTTGTAAAAGCTATCAGTGTCATATATTACAAAAAATAAATCTGTTGTTTGGCATGCAGTGTTAAAAAAGTCTGACAGACTTACATTAATTTCATAATTTATTTATTAATTCTTTTCCTGCAAATGTTTAATTTCAGATATTGAATCTGTAATTTTAGAAGGGCTTTCTAGGAAAATTATCTAAATATGGGATTTTAGAGCATCTGCATAGGATCCAGGCTCTATTTGAAAGGCTGACATGCTAAATTACTTTGCAAATCTAATGCATGAGCCTCATAATGGGTCATGATTGCATTGCAACTTAAATAGTTCATTGCTTTATGTTAGTCTAGCACCTAACCTATTAATGTTAATTTATTATCAGTGATAAAGAGGTTAACTGCACTGTTATTTCCTCTACTACACATCAGAAATGCAATGAGCTCAGCAGTTATACTTTAGCAATAAATAACTTTTAAAGAAAAATGGCAGCCACAATGATGGCAGAACACAAAAAATTGCTACAGATCTCTGGCTTTAGGGAAATTATAAGAAAGGATTTGTTGACACAGTTTGTTGACTTTTACCTCAGGTAGTAACAATAGCTTGTGAACATCGATTATATTATTTAGCAATTTTACTATAAAGCAATAAGTCTGATGGGAGGGATCCTTAAACTTGGGACAAGTGAAATATAGACTACATTTCTCCACACTTCCAAATCCTCATCCCCCCAATGCAATAAACATTTTAAGACTTCTTGATAGCATGGCTGCATTCTACATTCTTCATAGGAATACACAATTATATATCTCAATTTCAGTTATTTAAATTAATTCCTAAAGAAGTAGATATGCTACTTTTCTCTTTTACATGGATTCTTTACACTAATTAATTCCTTTCTAGCATTATCTATATTATGGCAGATGCATTAAACAGAGGCAACTGCCAGAGCTATTAATGTAATATGATGAATCCTTTCATACTGGAATTATCTTTCAGAAATTCCATCTAAAATGAATTTATTGCACACTCAAGGTTTCATCCCAATGTCTGCTTGTTTTGCAGTAGGTCTAGTTATGTGTAATGAATATTAAACAGAACGAACA
The DNA here is from genome assembly GCF_031021105.1 of Erythrolamprus reginae. Lineage (NCBI taxonomy): Eukaryota > Metazoa > Chordata > Lepidosauria > Squamata > Dipsadidae > Erythrolamprus > Erythrolamprus reginae. The sequence goes on from NC_091954.1 coordinate 81,319,324, forward strand.
ATGTAGAAACTGTGATTATACTACAATATACTGTATTTACTTTTTTTAGATACCTAAAGTTATTATGTTGAGATACGTAGCCATATAAATTTCATAATTAAAATAAAATGAGCAATAATATTGTTCATAGCACATAAGGAGTGAGATCCTTATGATCACAAATATATAAGAATGTACTTGTTTAGAAGAATATTCTGTAGAAAGGAAAATGATGTCATTACTTTTTTAACAGAAATAGGAAGACAAAGCATCAAGCAATCTATCCTAGGAGAGATAATGGTAATCTTCAGTTCAAATAAATACTTTGTAAACTATTGCTAAAGTGTTTTAGTGCAGACTGGATTTTCTTAAACCAGTTTAGAGTCAATCCATCAGCAGTAGCAGCTTAAATATAGGTATAATGTTCATTCCTAATCCTTAGTCATCTATTTATTTTAAAGGGTCCTAATTTACCTTCTTCAAAACCACATGGGCTTGGAATATATCTAAGATTCCAAAATTATTTCTGTATTGATTTTTTTTTTAGTAATTGCATGCCATACATGTGGATATTGACATTAAACCACTTTAATAAGACGTGGTGGCTCAGCAATTAAAACGCAGTATTATAGATTAACTCTGCCACTGCCAGGATTTAGATACTGACTGGTTCAAGGTTGACTCACCCTTTCATCCCTTCAAGGTTGGTAAAATGAAGACCCAGATTATTGGAGGCAGTATGCTAACTCATTAAACCACTCAGAGAAGACTGTCAAGCATTATGAAGTGCTTTTGTTATTAAACAGTCAAAAAAGTCAAAATAGAATCCCAGTTTGGTGCAGGACTGTAACACATGGGTCAGAGAAAATGTCAAATATCATCTATGTTGGGTATCCTGAGAAAATAATAATTTTATCAATAACCCAATATACATTGTAGAAAAATATTCCTTTGTCGGGGAAATAATTAAACTAATAATAACCACAACAGTAACTGTAATACCAATAACATCAATGGAACAATTACATGATTTACTACTGACTGCTGTTACATTTTCTTTTTAAAAATCATCTTAGATATGTAATATGATAATGTATCTAATCATTTGCAAAAGTAGATATCTAGCTTTCAGTCCTTACCAAATTCACTTGGGCAATAACCTACACTTTGAAACAAAATATGGTAGAATTGCATAACAGTTTATTAAATAGTTTCTCATGACATGTAACATATTGCTTCTGAGAAATCAGATTTTTTTCAGATCTATTTATTATTGCTTTTTAAGCCTCTCTTCCCATTCCTCTCATCAAAGCATAATAATGGAAAATAATACTTAGTTTTGAATTGTGAAACAGGCATTTGGACTACAGCTATTTAATTTTTTTTGTAAAAATAAAATGGCAATTTTATATTTTCAATTTGCATGGTAAATATCTTCAGATGTTTCTCTAGTCAAAATGGATTTTTTTATTTGGTATTATAAAACAAACAGAACCAGAAAGCTTCTTCATTCTATAAATACTTAAAAGCCGCAATTCTGAAAGTCTATGGTATTTATTTAGCAATATCTCATTTTGCTGATCATTTACTCCAATGAACAGAAATAAACAGTAACATCTACATAGTTCTTTTAAAGAATTAAATTTTTTGGACAATACATTTTGAAGAAGCCTTTAAAAAGAGGACACATGCCACATTAACTATTCCCAACATAGTCCTCCCATTTCCATTATTTTCTTTTAAAGGGTTACTGGATATGGCTTAAGAACACATCTGTCCATTATAGGCAGTATATAATGTAACAGAATACTAACACAGGCTAATCTCAAAGGGAACATAATGTCTCATTTTTAAAGCAGCTCTTAGATGATCATTGCTAAATGATTTATAGATACATGAGAAGAATGAAAGGAGGGGAGGAAACAGAAAATATCTATTGTTTTATCCTGAATCTGAATAAAATTCTCAAATTAATTTAAAAGATAATACTTGCTTCCTTAATTTGAAATATGTACGCTTTCACATCAGTGTCTGCAATTTGAAATTATATTATGAACTTTTTTTTCATAAATTTGTTTTAAAAAAAGAAATTTTACAATGTTGATTATGCATTTCAGTTTTTTAATTTGTGAAAATACTATTGGTCTTAATTCACTTGGACCCAAAATAGTCCCATGCATGCAGTTCTTGTTTGAACCTTGTTTGTGGCCTATGTACATATCTCCTTAAGAATAGCAAAGTTAACTCAGATCAATTCTCTGAGACAGTGTTTCCCAACCTTGGCAACTTGAAGATATCTGGACTTCAACTCCTAGAATTCCCCAGCCAGCATTCGCTGGCTGGGGAATTCTGGGAGTTGAAGTCCAAATATCTTCAAGTCGCCAAGGTTGGGAAACACTGCTCTGAGAGATGCATTTAAAAAATGGATTTCAAAAAACCGGTTTTCACTGAACTATGCAATACCTGCATTTCAAAGCAGCTCAACATGTACATCATGAAGGGGGAAAAAATCTGTTTCCCTGAAAATAAGGCCTACCCCAAAAATAAGCCCTACCCTGATTTTTAAGGCTGTGCATAAGATAAACTGTACCACAAAAATAAGCCCTAATGAAGTGCATAATCAGCACAGGAGGTGGAAAGCACATACAGGCTGATTGGGTCTAACAGTAGCCTCAGTCCATGCAGTGCAGGTGAGTTGATTTTTGAGCAGCAGGCTGGAGGGAGGCAGGGGATCTTGATGCACCAGAGAATAGCCAAGACTCTGTGGGCGAGAGCGGGCAGGCAGCCATGGGAAACTTGAATTTGCATTTGTCCGCTTGCCTGCAGCCTGCATGGAACATTGGGATCACCTGCCTTCTCCAATGCTCCTGCCTCCTTCTGCTGCCCGTGCCACTATGTGAAAACAGGCCTCCCATGGCCATCCCCTGCTCCGGCCCCCAACTCTTGGCTTTCCCATGGCCGCATGGTGTTTCCAGACTAACTGCCTCCCCCCCTGCACCTCTGCCTCTATCTGCTACTTGGACAGGGAATCAACTCACTTGCAGACGCTGCATCCCCAGAATGTACTGACCATGGGGCTGGCAGTCTACAGCTGCTGCTGATACCATCAGGTCCTGTGTGCTTACTGCTCTTGTGCATGTGCAAGGGGGTTGGGTGCCCAGCAAGGCTGATCTCTTGAAACAGTGTTTCCCTGAAAATAAGAACTAGTGTTTATTTTGGAGCCCAAAATATGTAAAAGTGGGTCTTATTTTCAGGGAAACATGGTATCTATGTGGAGTTTTGATGCCATGTAATCAATCAATCACACTATACATACATTTTAAACTACTGCTCTAAACTGCATTCTGTTTATTTTTTTCTTAGCTACCTTGGTCTATTATTATTATTATTATTATTATTATTATTATTATTATTATTATTATTATTATTATATTTGTATGCCGCCCCTCTCCGTAGACTCGGGGCAACACAATAATAATAAAACAATGTATAACAAATCTAATAATTAAAAGTCACTAAAAACCCCTTATTAAAAAGCAAAACATACACACAAACATACCATGCATAAACTGTATAGGCCCGGGGGAGATGTCTCAATTCCCCCATGCCTGGAGTTTTAAAAGTTTATTCCTTTGTTTTATTCAGACAATGTTCCACACATGTGTCAGCATTAACTGTACCACAAAGTATATTTACCACATATGGTACAAAGTCAGTGAGAGTAAGATGAAATCTCCAGCCATTTTTTAATCTTCCTCACACCTCTTGATCTTTTAAACCAATCCCTTGTGGACACTCTTGATATTGCATTTTAGGTCAAACAAAAATGTGTATGGGAAAAGTAGTAATGAAGGCATTTCTTGAACAATCTCAAACGATACATCTTAGTAGGTATAACTTGCAAATATTTTGAACAAATGTTGCATGAAAAATATAAGTTTTATCAAAGTTAGTTGGGGAACCACAACTTTGAAATTTAAATTTAAGTAGAACAATTAATTGGTTTAATTACTTGTCTCAAGAAATTGTGAATTCTCCAATACTGCAATTTTAAAGAAGAGATTGGACAACCATTTGTTTAAAATGGTATAGGGTTTCCTGACCGAGCAGGGGGTTGGACTAGAAGACCTCTAAGGTCCCTTCCAACTCTGTTATTCTATTCTATTCTATTCTAAACATCTAAACATAATTGTGAATAATAAGAAGCATATTTATGAATACTTAATTTAAAGTGTCTTTCTGTTTCATTCTCTTTCTCTCTCTCTCTCTCTCTCTCTCTCTGTGTGTGTGTGTGTGTGTGTTTGAATCATTTCAATACATGAAGTTTTCAGGGTTAAACTCTTAGCTCAACCATTTTCTGGCATTCCCACATTTGGTTTATTGAACTGTTCAAGTCTGCTGAAAGTAATGCAGTCAAAGTTTCTTGAGGAGCATTTTTTCTATTTCAAGCTGCCTCTCTGCAACTGGAAGCCGATCTTCCTCCCATGTTTACACAGGCATAGCCCTGGGCATTTAATTATTGGCTTTGGTTGGATGTAATCCCTTCTGGCTTGCTTCCTTTAGTTTTGTCTGACTCACATGAGAGCAATTGGATGAAAGCCATTACTCCTAGATTTAAATTTGTTGGCCTTTCACTGCAGCTGTTGCAGAATCTTGAGGTCAGTATAGCAAGAAACCATTGAAGCAGCCTACTTCTGATACTGAACAACAGGCCAATTTGTTTGCTGCAAAAATGGTGCCTCTGGTATGGCTTTTTCACCCTTCTGTTGAATTGGCATTGTATTTCCTAGTTATAGTAATTCAAAAATATAGAAGATTTTGTTCTAGGACATGATTGAGATTAGGCATTAGTGATTTTGAGAAAACACTGCAAGATTGAGTGCCCTGATGGGCCTTTCAAAATGGAAGCATAACCTCAAGTTCTCATTTTCAGACAAATTTCCAAAGCTGATCACATGACCCCTGGGACATTGCAAACTTCATAAATATTAGTCATTTGCCAAACATCAGAGTTTTGATCAAGGGATCATGGGAATGCTTCAATGATTGTAAATGTGAAAAATGGCCATAAGTCACGTTTTTCAGGCTCATTGTAACTTTGAAAGGTCACTAAATGAATTGTTGTAAGATGACTACCTGTATGTATACTGATCATTTGGGCACTAAATATCGTGATAAAGTAAGATTATATAAATCTCATCACTGATTAGAACAGGGACTGAATAATAATAGTATCGTTGTAAAGAAATACCTCCCAAATGTACACTCCCACTTTTCAGAGAGAGATGGGGAAAATATAAATTTAATTAAAAAATACAGCGCAACCAAACCATTTAACTATCACTTATTAAATTATAATGAGACAGGTTCACATGACAAGCAATATCATGATTTGGAAGCTAAAAGACTGACTCATACAGCTACATATTTAACCAAACCAAACAAATTACTTTATAGCTTAGTGTTATAGCACCCGCATAACTTGTATTTTTTTATGTTAGCAATTACTCCTAATTCTTAATTTTTTAAAAAGCGCTTTCCTTGTGACTGCTCAGGAAAATAGGCGGATTTGTCATTATTAAGTATAGCTTATAGAATATTTTTGTCATTCAATTGTTAGAAACCAATTGGTTATGTTATTTTTAACCAGAGAATGAAAATAAATTTGCCTTATAAATTATAAATATAATATTCACAATTCCATTCAGTTTAAGATTCTAAATCATACAAAAATATTGTAATCAGAGTAAGCTGTAAGTATCTTTAAAACATTTACTTTCAGAAAAAAAGGGAATGTAATATCCTATCAAATAAATGTTGAATGATATGGTACACTCGGGAACAATTTGACCAGTTGAGCACTGATGTTGTTGCTATATTTTGTTAAATAACTCAACAGTAAGAGATGATTTCTAGCCTAGACTATGTGACTAAAAATAATAGTAATCTTGTTAAATGCATATGTATCCAGCAATTAGGACAGCCTTCTGCACATCCCAGCCAGCACATCTGGAAAAATACTTGGTTGGGAATTCTGGGGGTTGCAATACCACAGAATCATGTTGAAAAAAATCTGATTATGGCAATAAAAATTACTGATTACATGAGTCTGTTTTTATTCAGAAAAATTGTTTTGATATTTTAATTTGTGAGCCTTTATCAATTAAACAGTTGAGTGTTCATTATAGTAATACAGTGGTGGGCTTCTGCCATTATGGCTAATTGCATGCAGCTAGGCAGCTCTGGAGCACCAGTGCTTGATCGAATACAGGTAGCAAAATCTCGCACAGGGATGAAACCTGTCCCCCCGTCTGAGATTTTGCACCCTGCATAGGTACGGGAAGCAAAATTGCATTCAATCACGCACTTGCGTGCCAGAGCCATGGAGCTGCACGCAATTAGCAGTAATGGTAGGAGCCCACCACTGGTAATGTAGATAGTTCACATTTGTTATCATCCAAATGCTACTCAAAATAGTTTTAGTTTTTCTAGTTAAAAGGAAGGCACTAGTATATGATGGGACAGATCTGATTTTGATGGGAAAGGCCAGAGAAAGGAAAACACTGCATTTGCTCTGGGCTGTCCAGGGCGAAGGAAGCATTTTTTTCCTTTGGCGCTGGCAGAGGTTTATTCCCTCTCCAAGCGCCCAGACAAAGGAAAATGCTTTGTTCACTCTGGACTGCCAAAGAAAGCCCAAAAAAGCTCAATATGGCCAAGATTAAAGGGGGAATGGCAGGAAACTGGCCGGGCCTTTGTGCCGCTCTCAAATTTCCTGGGAAATATTTCTAGACTTACATTTTTAAGTAGAAAATGGTTCTTAAGAAGAGGCAAAAAATTATTGAACTTTTATCTAGAAAAGTTCTTAAGTTGAGGCGTTCTTAACTAGAGGTACTACTGTATATATATTAAGAGGCAACAGCTGTTGCAATCTGCGGAATGTTTAAAATGTATTAAAAACTACTAAAATTAACTAAGCTTTCATTATTCCTCTACTAATGTCATCAGAGTGTTAAAATACCCATTAAAGAAAGTTGATTTTATATAATGCTGCTCATTGCCTGCATCACAGGCCCGCTCGGAAGCCACCAGTGGGAGGAAATCCTGCAGGAAAGAAAGGATTTCTTCCCACTGGCAGCTCCCAGCTGGGACTGACTGGGGCGCCTCTGCCGCTGCTGCCAATGCAGCCAGCCAGCCGCCATGGGGCTGGGTCTTGTGCAGTGGCAGCAGTCCATCCCGGCTGGGAGCTGCCAGCAGGAAAAAATCCTTTCCTTCCTGCAGTGGGCCACCAGTGGGAAGAAATCATGCAGGCTGCAGCAGCGAAGCGGGAACCACGTCATCTCCCCGGCGAGCTTCTCTCCTTCCTGGGTGGGGCAGTGAGACTCAGCTGCTGCACATGTGCAGAAGCAAATCTCATATGCACACACATGCACAGGCAAGCACCACTGGCAGTGATGAAGCTGCTCGTGTAGCTTCATTTTCACCAGTGGAATGGAATTCCACACCATCCCCCTTGTTGCCCAACCCTGTCTATGTGTAATCTAACCCCCAACCCCCAATTTTTTTTAAAAAAACAATCATCCACATTCATTCCATTACAATCATACATGTGGCTGGAGTAAGATGCCAATGCTCAGTAGCTCCAAGCCTGCCAGCAGAGGTGAGTTTTTAAAACTTTATGAAAGGCCAGGAGGGTGGAAGTGATACAAATCTCTGCAGGGAGTTAATTCCAAAGGACCAGAGCTGTCACAGAGAAGGCTCTACCCCTAGGTCCCACCAGATGGCATTGTTTAGCTGACGGGACCTGGATAAGACCAACTCTGTAGGATCTGACTGGTTGCTGGATTAATGAGGCAAGAGATGGTCCCATAAGTAACCTGGTCTTAAGTCATGTAGGCAGCGGTGGGCTATGAGCTGGAATGCTAAGTTGCACTCACAGCCGTGGCTTGTTAGTTCTTGCAGGACCAGCACAATTTTGCTGCTGCACCTGTGAAGGTAGCAAAATTGCACATGAAGCCCCAGGTAAAAGCTCACCAAAACACGGTGCAATTTTGCTACCTCCACAGGTGCAGCAGCAAAATCACGCTGATCCCGCAAGAAATTACGAGCAGCGGTGGAGAGCGCAATTTAGAGTTCCGGCTCGTAGCCCATCGCTGCATGTAGGACTTTATAGGTCATGACCAACACTTTAAATGGTGCTCAGAGGCCAATCGGTAGCTGATGCAGCTTGCGGAGTAGTGTTGAGATTATAATATACACTTAGTAAGTTGTACTGAAGGTATATGTTGTTATATGTATATTTTTATTGTGGGGGAAAAAATTTAAAAAATTACATAAAACAAACACAAAAAAGGACTACCTGTACTTTGACGGAGAAATAAATGAACATGAATTACTGTGTCAGTCTTCTATCTTTGTGTATTTGTGTGTACATTGAAAATAACTTGGTAAGTTGATACATTAGCTAAAGATGTGGAAGTTCCAGAAGACAGTAACATATCATTCTAAGCCATATGATTTTAGTTGTGTTTAGATAGAACTTTAATTTATTGGTCCATAATAGGAAGAAAAATTGATTTGGAGGTCCCCACTCATATGATTTTGCAGATGTCTTAGATTGATGGGTATGTTATAGCCATGTCTTAAGGTTTGGGAATGAAGACTAACCTTGTAGTGGAAAAGATGGAATAAAAATTGAATAAATAAAATAAAGTAAGTAAGAGTGAGAGCAGTGCATGCATCCAGGATGTAGTTTATGATGGAATGCGGGAAGAGAAAAGGAAAACAAGTTGAATTATTTGATTTCTGCAATGCAGGCTGTGATTCAGGTGGGAACCTATTCCTTTCTCAGCAGGTAGTTTGTTGCGATTTTGCTCTCTGAATACAGAGAGAGAAAATAATCTGGTAGACTTGAATGGTATCAAGACACAGCCTTGCCCAGCTGAACCAGCACTCCTATAATTGATTTCTGGAAATGTTCTGGGTCCAAGGTCTACAGCTCCATTTATATGCAGATGTGATTAACACAAAGGCTGCACATTTGCCACCAGGGGCTACCAAACTTTGCTTTCCTTTGAATACTCACCCTGCATTTATTTTTAAAGTAATGATTGAAAAACAGTGAAAACAACAAATTTTGTAACAGATCAGATCTCCCTTCATCCCCAAATCCCTAAAATGAAAGGAGAAAAAGATGGGACCAGGGAAGAACTAATTATATTACAAAATGTAACCATAGCCTGATTTAAATAGGTAGCAGTTATGGGCTATTGATCGCAGTTCACAGGAAAAGCTTGTCATGTTGTGTCAAGAGGTTAATGTAATTACAAGAGCAGGCAGCAAGATCAGCTGTAGCCTCAAATAGGCGAATAACTAAAAGCTGCTTTAGAGACACATAATGTTGTCAAAGCATAAATAATTCATCCCAACATTCAAGAAGAAATTACTACTTCGTTCCAGTGTATTATTCAGCCATTAAAATCCTGGTCTTATAAAGACTTGAAGTTGTCATATTTATACTTATAAAGGTTTTATTTCCCTGCCTCTTTGTATATATTTAATTTGGAGTATGAGTCCTAGGAAGTAGACTAACAGTTCATTTAGTAACATCATTAAAAACCAATAATAACACTTCTCCCCCTCTTTCATAAGGTGTTGAAGGACTTGATTTTTTCCTCCAGGGACTGAGTCCATTTTAAGAGGTTTACTTGTTATGGATGTAGGAGCTGCCTTGGGGATAATATGTTTTAATTGCTGTTTTTTTATTTATTGATATGTTTTAGCTGGTTGTTAGCTATCTAGAGTCAAATGGCAAATGGCTAGCTGTATACATTGGATAAATAAATAATAAACACATAGACAAATAGGAGCACACAGATGTGCAAGGGATTTGTTGAACACATCAGTGTGATGAATGGATAGGGACACTGCAAGAAGCAATAGAATTCCCTTTGGCTGGTTAGAATTCAGTTAGCTTCAGCTTTTCATTGGCTCCCGAACTGGAACAATTCCTGCAGCATTTGGTGAGCTACTTCTTCACTACCTGCTTAGTGGAGAAAACTGTGAGAAATATAAACATGTCCAGCTGCCCCTCTGTGACAGCCTCTTGACTCTGTTTGTTAGTCCATATTAAAGCCGACAACAATTATGCATTGAACAGATTTTGCTCAGTGTAAGTATTTTGGCAGGTTAAGCTGCGTGTGATTGCTGTTGGTTGCTGTGTTTTCGGAATGGCTTTATTTGGTTATGCCTTACAATCTCCCAAGAACAATTTTGCGTAAGATCCTCTCAACTGACAGCAGTCATTCCTGAATAAAAAAAGAAGAGAAAGGAGGTTTCTGAAATGCCCTCTGATTACAAAATAGAGTTTCTTCCCCAGCAAATTAGCTTGGGAACCATTTGATCAGGGTTTCACAGACCTTTAATCCTACGGTCTAATCATTTTGATATTCGAAAACAAATGTGGTTTTTCAGCGCATTTTGGAAATTTTAAAAAGCAAGAAAAAGAAAAATGGGTGCTGTTTTCTGACAATGTGATTTTAAAAAAAATTCCCCTTTATTTTATAGAGACATAAAAAATGGTATTTGTGATAATCTATAACTGGAGATGCTTCTATAGACAGGAAGCAGCAGGTGAAGCTAGGAAAAATAACTTCAGATGCAAGTACAATTAGCACAGAGGGGCCCCAAGGCTGTGTACTCTGACCACTTCTCTACACTCTATACACCAATGACTGCATCTCAAATGATCCATCTGTTAAACTACTGAAGTTTGCAGATGATACAACAGTGATCAGACTCATTCGAGACAAGGATAAATCCGGATACAGATGGGAGGTTGAACGACTAACCTTGTGGTGTGAGTGGAACAATCTAGAACTGAACACACTCAAAATCGTAGAAATGGTAGTAGATTTTAGGAGAAACCCTTCCATCCATCCACCTCTCACAATACTAGACAACACACCTTCAAATGTATAGGTTCTATTATATCTCAAGACCTAAAATGGTCACCTACCATCAAAAACATAATAAAAAAAGCACAACAAAGAATGTTCTTTCTGTACCAACTCAGGAAGCTCAAACTGCCCAAGGAGCTGCTGATACATTTCTACATTGAGTCTGTCATCTGCACCTCTATAACTGTCTGGTTTGGTTCTGCAATCCAACTAGACCAACGCAGACTTCAGAGGATAATCAGAACTGCAGAAAAAACAATTGATGCCAACCTGTCTTCCATTGAGGACTTGTATACTACATGGGTCAAAAAAAGGGCAGTGAAAATATTTACTGACCCATCACATCCTGGACACAAACTGTTTCAATTCCTACCCTCAAAACGCTGCTACAGAGCGCTGCACACCAAGACAACTAGACACAAGAACAGTGTTTTTCCCGAACGCCATCAGTCTACTAAACAAATAATTCCCTCAACACGGTCAAACGTTTTACTAAGTCTGCACTTCTATTTCTACTAGTTTTTTCTCATCCTTCCTATCATCCATTTCCCCCCACTTAGGACTGTATGACTGTAACTTGTTGCTTGTATCATAAGATTTTTATTAATATTGATTGTTTCTTCACTGCTTATGACAATAATTAAGTCTCATACAACATATTTCTTGACAAATTTATATTTTATTTTATGTACACTGAGAGCATATACACCAAGACAGATTCCTTGTGTGCCCAATCACACTTGGCCAATAAATAATTCTATTCTATTCTATTCTATGAGTCCTTTTGAAGTTGGGTGGCATATAAATTAAACTAATAAATACTACAGTAATAAATAAATTAATGTGACCATATATTACAACAACAATTTTATGAAAAATATGAATGAAGCTTGGTAGTCAGCATAGTAGATAGACAGACAGACAGACAGACAGATAGATGATTGATAGATGAGATGGATGACAGGCAGGCAGGCAATGCAGGCAGGCAACAGATAGCTTTTGATAGTCATTTAATAATAAGCAGTTGTTGCATTGGCATGGCACAATGATACAGCTATTGGTCCCTGTATGTCCCTAAAGCACTATTGCAATTTCCTCCAGTTTTTGCTGATGTTTACATGATGCAACTAATTATTTTCTGTTAAGCCATGCCAAAGTATAAATGTTTTTTTAAAAAATACAACTGGTACCAGAAAATACATGCACATATACCCATCACTTACAAGTTAAGTAACGTTATGTAGAGCACAACAAAATAGAAATACTGAAGCCAATAAATTAAAACCATGAAATACAAATAAATCTAAATAATACTATTCACTATTCCTCTCCAAAACTTACATCTTTACAAACTGCATAGCTTTACATATTTGTTCCATTAGACCCATATTGTGTTTCATTGTTCTTTACACTTTAATCACTCTTTTTGGGGAATCTTGAAAATTACATTCAACCACCAGTTTCTCAATCTTCTCTTTCTTCTCAACTGAGTGATTCTTCATTCATATATTTGTTTTGCAGTTTAATTCTCATTGAATTTCTCTATTTTACTTTTACAAAGAAAAATATTTTCTTTTTTCAAGTATTTTACAGCACTTCTTGAGGAATGCTGTCTACCATTCTAGATTATTTTATCTTTTTCTTTGAGCAGGTGCACATGCTTCCAAAAAACAAGTAGTAGAATGGAGCTATTTGTTATTTTCCAAGAATGCTAAAGAGTATATTGAAGACAGGGGTCTATTCTGGGTCCTATTCTTTTTAATATGTTTGTGAGTGACATAGGGGAAGGTTTGGTAGGGAAGGTTTGCCTATTTGCTGATGACTCTAAAGTGTACAATAGGGTTGATATTCCTGGAGGTGTCTGTAACATGGTAAATGATTTAGCTTTACTAGATAAATGGTCAAAGCAATGGAAACTGCAGTTTAATGTTTCCAAATGTAAAATAATGCACTTGGGGAAAAGGAATCCGCAATCTGAGTATTATATTGGCAGTTCTGTGTTAGCAAAAACTTCAGAAGAGAAGGATTTAGGGGTAGTGATTTCTGACAGTCTAAAAATGGGTGAACAGTGCAGTCAGGCAGTAGGGAAAGCAAGTAGGATGCTTGGCTGCATAGCTAGAGGTATAACAAGCAGGAAGAGGGAGATTATGATCCTGCTATATAGAGTGCTGGTGAGACCACATTTGGAATACTGTGTTCAGTTCTGGAGACCTCACCTACAAAAAGATATTGACAAAATTGAACGGGTCCAAAGACGGGCTACAAGAATGGTGGAAGGTCTTAAGCATAAAACGTATCAGGAAAGACTTAATGAACTCAATCTGTATAGTCTGGAGGACAGAAGGAAAAGGGAGGACATGATCGAAACATTTAAATATGTTAAAGGGTTAAATAAGGTCCAGGAGGGAAGTGTTTTTAATAGGAAAGTGAACACAAGAACAAGGGGACACAATCTGAAGTTAGTTGGGGGAAAGATCAAAAGCAACATGAGAAAATATTATTTTACTGAAAGAGTAGTAGATCCTTGGAACAAACTTCCAGCAGACGTGGTTGATAAATCCACAGTAACTGAATTTAAACATGCCTGGGATAAACATATATCCATCCTAAGATAAAATACAGAAAATAGTATAAGGGCAGACTAGGTGGATCATGAGGTCTTTTTCTGCCGTCAGTCTTCTATGTTTCTATGACAAAGGCATCTATCTAAAGAAAGAAAAAGCCTGCACTTTGCTTTTTACTGTTTTCCATGACATTTTTTAATGAAAGAAATCATTAAAACATAATAATTAATTAATTAAGTTGTGGGGATTCAATAATGTAGGATTTCTTGGCACATGGTTAGTTTAAGACAGGGGTGGAAAATTCAATGTCATCAGGGTGGTGTTTGAACAGGAGGGGCACGGCCAGCTCTTGTCAGGGACGCTGAGGGTTCTTCCAACAAAGACAGATTCCCGAGTTCCATTTTTGGCTGAGACAGCCTCCTGCAACTCTCTCCCGAGTTCCATTTTTGGTGGGAGAGGCATCACAGGCCAGTTCTTCATTATTTCCTTTTTCAAATATATATATTTTATTAATTTTTCATAAAAAGACAAACAAAACAAACAAACATTGAACATATACAGGGGCTACAAGTGCCCCGCTCAAAATAAAAGTTTTTCTAATATAAAAAAGAAAACACTAGAATTTGTAAGATCAATACAGAGAATATAAAAAAAGAGAATTTTTTTCATGGTACAAATTTTTCCTTTTTTTTTTTTGCAGTAGTCTATTTACATGTGGGTGGACACACCTGGAGACAGATAGAGTGCCTTGGTTCCTAAAACACAGTGTGTTTTCCTATGGTCTTAAGGAACCCCTGTGAAAGTGTCACTTAGCCCCCCCCCCAAAAAATGGATCACGATCCACAGTTTGAGAACCACTGTTCCAGGGTGAGACAGCCCTTGGTGGTAAAGGAAACTTTAGTGGTTTCTAGCATCCAGAGCCTTGTAATATTCAAATGTTAGAGGGTTTCCTCTAACATTCAACTATACTGGGTTTCCTTAATGCAAAGAGAACTTTCAATCAAGGATCATCCATAGGGCAACAGTAGTTATTTACTTTTTTTATTTTTATGCTATCTCTCCCGTAAGGTGACTGTTGGTGGCTCACAGGTTAAGATGACTGTAGGTGGCCTAGTGGTTATACTAACTTACAGTACGGCATTGTGTCTTTTTGTCATTAGGTCTGAATAGTTGCCTTCGGTCATAATTATGATCCCTTTAGTCATTTGGATGACCTAGGAAAGGACAAACAAAACTCAGGGAGACATGGTTCTTTTTGCTTTCCATCTATATTGCTTTCCATCCATTTGAATCTGATGCAAACTTGATCTGTCATTCTGTTTGGTGCCTTTGTGATTGCTATGTTTGAAACTCAACTAATCAAAAACACCCCCCCCCCCCTTCTTACTCCTTTATTTACAAAGAAGCAAACATCAAACAGTCATTACTGAAATGAAAAACACTTGGAAAACCAGGCAAACTTTTTAAAAGTATGTTTTAATTAAAAGTGGGAGAGAGGTTTTGAGGTCACTGTTGTACTGTTTATGAAAACCTATACTGTCTCCATTATCTCCTTCTTCTCTAAAGTTAATTGCTTCAGAACCAACTGAACTAATTCCTGATTGTTCATTTAAGAGAAAGATGAAACTAATAGAAAACATTTTCATTGTCATAAGTAGTGAGAAAATATTATTTTGCTGAAAGAGTAGTAGATGCTTGGAACAAACTTCCAACATACGTGGTTGGCAAATCCACAGTAACTGAATTTAAACATGCCTGGGATAAACATATATACATCCTAAGATAAAATACAAGAAATAGTATAAGGGCAGACTAGATGGACCTTTTTCTGCCATCTTTTTCTGCCAGCAATCTTCTATGTTTCTAAGTACGCACAATTCCTATACAGTACTTATATTGGTCTCATAAAATAAAATATGGGGTGGACATATGACTTGGCTATTCAAATAATTAAAATATATGGATTTTGTATTTAATTCAATCTCTTTTTTGCATATGATTCACTTCATTGAACTAAAATTTAGTATCTGTAGATGTCTTAGTGGATCCCTCCAAGTACCACATCTTACAGAATAGAATAGAATAGAATAGAATAGAAATGAATTCTTTATTGGACAAGTGTGATTAGACACATAAAGACTTTGTCTTTGGTGCATACAGTCTCAGTGTACATAAAAGAAAATATACATTTGTCAAAAATTATGAGTTAAAACACTTAATTATTGCCATAGGGTTTAATAAACAACCAGTAAGCAATCAATATTAATATAAATTTTAAAGATACAAGCAACAAGTTACAATCATACAGTCATAAGTGTCAGGAGATGGGTGATAGGAACAATGAGAAAAACTAATAGTAATATTAATGCAGCCGTAGTGAATAGTTTGACAATGGTGGGATAATTATTTGTTTAGCAGAATGATGGAGTTTGGGGAAAAGCTGTTTTTGTGTCTAATTGTATTGATGTACAATGCTCAATAGCATCATTTTGAGGATAGAAATTGAAACACTTTATGTCCAGGATGCGAGGAGTCCATTTATTTTTGATTTATGCAGTATACAGGTCTCAATGGAAGGCAGGTTGGCAGTGATTGTTTTTTTTCTGCAGTTCTTATTATCCTCTGAAGTCTGTGTCTGTCTTGTTGTTGTTGATGATGATGACGATGATAATGATGATGATGATTGTTATTATTAAAAAATAGCATGCTGCAACCTATATGCATTGCAATGTAAAACATAACTCCTAAAGACAAGAATTCTTCTGGCACATAAAGGTTTCATAGGCATTTGTAGAAAAAAAAAAGTACCCTATCTGCAGCTCAATAGAAATATTATGTGGAAACACATCTGTATAAAAAAAGAAGAAGGAAAAAAAATGCCGGGATGCTAGAAAGGTATATTGGGAGGAAAGCTGGAATTCTGGGGAGTAAAATAGATAGTGGAGAACATTTTTTTAAAATAGTTTTTATTATATTACAAATTTACAGATATAAAGAAGGAAGAGTAAATACATCATAATGTTGACATGTAGTATTAAATATGCAATTATTCTCTTTGTCTCATATAATTGTTTTATGAAAGTAAATTCTGTCATTTCGACAAGGTAGACACAATCTATCTTAACCTAAAAATAAATTTTGAACCTTCTGTCTAGATAGTTTTACCTTCTGTCTCTTCCTTCGCCCACGCCCCCCATTGAACTGCTTCTGACAGTTCTAAATTTCTTTAATTAACATTGTACGGCATATGGTGGCCAAGGTTTTTCCGATATTTTTCCTGATCTACCTTTTATCTAAGGTCCGTTTGCACTGAAGAAGATGTCCAGTCCGATAAAGGTTTTCCAAATTTTGTATTTAATCACTATCAATCTTTTCCCTGTAAATTAGTCTATTTTAATTTAAGTTTTATCTCTTTTCTTTTTGTTACCCAATCATAAAATTTTTCCCAAATTTCATAGTATCTTGAGTCCTCTTTGTTTTTAAGTTTTTGGGTGCGTCTGTCCATTTCTGCACAATCGTATATTTTCTTAATAATTTCTCTTTCAGATGGTGTAAAAAAAGTGGAGAACATTTTATCGGTGTGCCTTCAGACATATAATAGTTTGGGGACTGGCCCTGACCTCCTGAAAATCAATTTGGGAGCTTCATACTTTGCAACAATGATTTTTGAGACTCCCTGTATTGCTCCCAACTGACCAAAAGGTTTTTATAAATTCTAAGGAAAAGTATGAAAAAGTACATACTTTGGATTAGAAGTATAGCTTTAACCTCTAAACTATTTGTTGAGAAAGCTATTCCTGAAATCCCTGTGAGCTGTTACTAGAGCAGAGCACAGTGTACCCTAAGATCTTGCTAAATCAGGAGACTAAATTCATACAGTAGTTTTCAAACTATGGTAAATCCCCAAATAGTTCCTTTTGGATAAAATTAGAATGGACCATTTATTTTGTAAATTTTTCAATTGAATATCCCCCCAAAAATGTAGAAAGTAGAAGATGATCTTAGTCTTCAATCTAGCCATAGGCATTACATTTAGTTCTTACATCAGAAAAAACAATGTTGAGCATTAGCCATAAGATGCTAAAAGGTTCAAAATGGGCATAAATAGGTTTATAAAATCTTTTAAATCATTTCAATATTTTTATAAAATCTAATGCAGAAGTCACACACTTTGTAAGTTGATTCTTAAAAACATCTTGTATTTCTGCTTGGAAGTTATGAGATAATGCCATCTTCCTGTAAACAAAAAAAAAGTTATCTGAACTCAATTCAAGATTATTTTGGCAAACTTCTGTTCTCAGCTCTGGGAGAACTTAATTCATAAATACATCCTTATAGAACACCTGCATTAAATATTTTTCAGACTGTAGATGTTCTATTTTAATAATTACAGATGTTTCAAGTGTTCTTATTTGCTGGATTTACAATGAAAATAAGCCATTATATAAATGAAACAGTAACCTAATAACTCAGGGCAATGCTGATTTCTCTTCTTTGTGTCATATAATAGCCATGAGTCCTATGCTAATATACTGATATCTTGAATGAAAAAAATGGTATGTTACCACCAGGCCAGGATTTTTCTATTTTTACACACTCTGAAATAATGAAATTATATGCTTAAAGTCCCAGTGTTGTTAGAGCCCTTGATTGGCTCATATTTGTCATAATGAGAGACACACAAATAACTATAGCATGCAAAGAAGAGGCAAACAGGGAGTATTATCCCTTAAAAAATAAATGAAAAACAGGGCAATGTTTAAATTGTAAGACAATATAAAAGAAAGAGAAGAGGATACTATGGTAAATTGTGGAATTTATTTCAAAGGTTCTGTTTAAAGGAATACAGCTGTTGAATACAAACACAGCGGAGAAAAGGATGGAGTTTCATTTAGCCTAGAAATGAGTGCATAAAATGAATAAATCCAGCATTTCTCCTGAGCTTTATATGCAAATAATTGAACTGAAGATTAATTATTTTTCATTTTTTTTCCTGATGTTTTATTTTTGCCTTTTATAGTCTTGAATATATTTGCTTCCATTCCAATTTTTTGTTGTTGCTCTAGTTCAGTAATACATACATAGGGCAAGAATAAAAAAATATTTACCTTATATTTTAAGTTTATTCAGATGCAAATGAAATCAGTAATACCACATTGTTTCAAAAGAAAACTTCAGGATACTTTTCTCAAAGACTGTGACTCCCCATACATACTGTTTGCCCAAAAATAAGACCTCCCCGATAATAAGCCCAATCAGACTTTTGAGCGCATGCGTTAAAATAAGCCCCCCCAAATAAGCCCTCCCCAAAAAAATATTTAAACAAACATGAAGAAATAGTTTGAACAAGAGAATTCATGTAATAATTAAATGATAAATTGAAAACAGCATTTATTTTAAGAAGACTACAAAAATGTACAAGCCCAGTGTAGTACTGTAACATTCATTTTCTTCTTGCTGATCAGTTTAGATGAAGGCAAAACAACATTTTATCTGTATTACCTAATTGTCTTTTCAAAAATTCATAAGAATGGGGAAAAATCTGTTGCTAGTTATAGATGGTCTATAGTATATACCATTTCTCTGATGAAGCCTCTAGATATGAGAAAAAAATGAACAATGGATGTTTGGATTCCATTGCACATTTTCTCTCATGCATCTATAAATTTATGCCAGAAATCAGTACGGTTGTTTCATTATATATGTTGGAGGCAGAGGAAACAAGAGACTCCAATTCTTTTATATCAAATATGAAGAGATTAATTTTTAAAAGATAAGGTGTTAGTAAATAATATGTTGTATGGACTACATATGGAATTTTGCCTTATTGTCAATAAAACCCCAAATCAGCTTGAGGTTCTAAATAGATGCATGTTTTAATGCAATGATCATTATTAGGAATATCAAAATAGGAATCAAAAGGAAATAAGAATGGACAGTGTCTTCTCTGTGTGACCCAGGGGAGTAGTGTTGGAAGGAAAAATGATTAATTTCATTATTATAAGATAAAAAGACAAGTAGAAACTACCTCAAAATATCAGAATCAATCGTAATTTAGATATTTAAAAAATATTCTATTAAAGAGTAAATTTTAGATTTCTTCACAACTGTAGTCTAGCTATAATTCAAATGGACTTGGTTTCAGTTTTATATCCTGAAATAGTTGGAACCAATCAGTTACCTGATTGCACAAATAATGAAAGCAGAAATATGAAAGTTGTTTATAAAACAAATGAAATTTCCAACTTTTATTGCATCCCGATTACTTCCAGATATACTCCAAAATTTTGTAAGCCTGTGAAAGAAAAAAGGCAGTCCTAATAAAAGGATTAAGGAGAGTAAGTATTGGTGAAGTTTCAAATTCATAGGATATGAATACAATTCATAATTGTAAAAATAACAAACTTATATTATGATTTCTTTTGGAAACTCGTTTCTTTATCATTACTTCTGCCTCTCTTGTTTTTCTGTTCTCCTATTTAATGGACATCAAATGCTAATGCAAGGAAACACTGGTGCTAATCAATACCATAGTTACAAAAGAGGTGTCTAAGACAAGTGATTCTTGTTATTATTGATGAAATGTTGAAATCCTACAGCTATTGTTCAAAGGGAATCCATCCCCCCCCCCTTTTACAGTGGTACTTCTACCTAAGAACGCCTCTACTTACAAACTTTTCTAGATAAGAACCGGGTGTTCAAGATTCTTTTGCTTCTTCTTAAGAACCATTTTCCACTTACAAACCCAAGCCTCTTGGCAGGGAGAAGCCTCTGTGGGGCCTCTCTAGGAATCTCATGGGAGGAAACATGGTTGGAAAAGGTGGAGAGAAGCCTCCACGGGGCCTCTCTAGGAATCTCCTGGGAGGCCTCCACCCTCCCCTGGTTTCCCCAATCACACACATTATTTGCTTTTATATTGATTCTGTTAAGTCTGTATATAACCAATGTAAAATCTGTAAAAGAAAATGCCTTGTAAATACTGTTTAAACTATGAATAACCTTGGCCGCGTCTGATTGGCTAAGACGCACGGCCGTTTCTTTTAGGCGCGAGCCTTAAAGGTATAAAAAGGGCTGTTCTGACACTGACAGCTCAGATGCGTTCCTTGCTGAAGTCACTTTCGAGAGAGCTGAATAAACGGAACCATCTTGTACTCCTGTCTGAGTCTCATTCATTTCACTGGCGACGAGAGAACGAAGAATCCACGAGTCAAGCATGAATCACATCCAGATCGGCCGGGCTCCCGACTACTTCGACCCCGAGAAGTCGTCTTGGGACGCCTACATGGCGAAATTTGGAATCTTCCTGGAAGCGGCAGGAATGGGAGAAGCTGAAGACGACAGGAAGCGGGCGATCTTCTTGAACTATTGCGGGACTGAGATTTTCGACCTCGTCCAAACGCTTACCGACCCGCTTCCAGCTAAATCCGTTCCGTGGGACGACCTCCAAGCAAGACTGGCAAACCACTTCAAGCCAACGAAGCCTGCCGTAGTCTACAGACATCTATTTTCCAGGATGACCCAGCGTGAGTCTGAGACAATCAATCAATTCGCCACGAGACTTCGCACGGTGCTGTCAAAGTGCAAATTTGACAGCCCAGAAGCTCGCCTCACAGACGCTCTGATCTTCGGGATGAAGAATGCGACCGTCCGGAACAAAATCCTAACAGAGGACGACCCAACGCTTCAGTCAGTCATCAAGCTGGCTCAAACAGCCGAAGTAGCTGACGCGGCCGCCAAAGAACTCAAGGAACACGAAAAGAAAGACACCGTCTCCAAAATCTCCATTGCTGTTTCCCGCGCCGAAACCACAGATGACCTCAGCCCAGCTGCCACGGACGACGACACCTGTCTCCTGCTGCCTTCCGAGCAAGCCAGACAACCCAGATACCAACGCCCCTCCAACCCATGCCCCGGTTGCCGAGGAAATCACCCACGACAGCGTTGCCCCTTCAGAGACGCCGTTTGCCGCCGCTGCAATCGACGCGGGCACATCGCCGAGGCTTGCAGAGCGCCCCTTCCAGAGGAGTCCTTCTCTACACCCCGCCAACAACGTTTCAACAACCAGGCACAACAACCGCGAGACAACAAATTTTTCAGAGGCTTCAATCGCAGAAACGACTCTACCGCTAACCGTGACTACGCACGAGGTAAAGCACAAACTTACGTAAATTGCGCAACTGCTAAAGGAGGGAACAAGATTATCATCTCACTACTTTTAAATGACAAGCCTTGTAACCTAGAATTAGATACAGGCTCTAAGCATTCTATTATGCCTTGGGACAAATTCAAAATGTATATGCCAAATTTTCTTAAAACTGATTTTGTTAACTCAACTTTAATAATAAGGGATTTTCAAGGTAATGTCATACCTGTTTTGGGGAAAGTAGATGTGCCTGTGAAATTTAAAAATTGTGAATATTTTCTTCCTCTGATTGTGGTTGAGGGAGCCAAACACTCCCTCCTGGGGTTAACATGGATGTCTCCTTTGGGAATTGAAATACTGGGTCTTTGTCATGTAAATGCTGAACCTGATATTCCTAACTTTATCCAAGAATTTCCTGAGGTTTTCAGCCCTACTTTGGGCACCTATAATGGGGCCCCTATCTCCTTCTCTCTAGATCCCAAGGTACCCCCAGTCAGACTTAAGCCTCGCAGGGTGCCCCTACCACTATTGCCTAAACTAGATATCCAATTGGACAAATTGATTGCCCAGGGCATCTTAGTCCCTGTTGAACAAGCGCCATGGGAAACCCCCATTGTCACTCCAGTTAAACCTGATGGCTCCTTAAGGGTCTGTGCAGACTACAAAGCCACTATCAACAAGGCCCTTCAACACCATCCATACCCGATCCCAGTGGTCCAACAATTGCTTCATTCTTTGGGGGAAGGGAGAGTATTTTCGAAAATCGACCTGGCACAGGCATACCAACAGCTCCCGGTCGATGAGGCCACATCCCTGGCCCAGACCATAGTGACCCATAGGGGTGCTTTTAGGTGCACCCGCCTGCAATTTGGGGTCAGTACCGCCCCAGGTATTTTCCAAAGCTTCATGGAACGATTATTAGCTGGTATAAAAGGAACCTCCCCATATTTTGACGATATATTTATATCAGGAAAAAACCAAGCAGAATTAAACATGCGCATCAGAGAAGTGTTGGCTAGACTGCAAGCTAAGGGGTTAAAAGTAAAACCAGACAAGTGTGTGTGGGGAGCAAGTAGCATAGAATTTCTGGGCTATAGAATAGACAGTGAGGGAATACACCCCACAGCAGACAAACTAGAGGCCATAACCAAAGCACCCGAGCCAAATAATAAGACAGAACTCCAAGCATTTCTGGGCCTCCTTAATTTTTATTCTGTCTTCCTTAAACAGAAGGCAACGGCAGCAGAACCACTACACCGACTGCTGCAGAAGGGAGTTCCCTGGACCTGGGGCACAATGGAACACGAAGCTTTTCATAAAATAAAACAGTTATTGACCTCTAAAAGCGTAGTGGTTCAATATAGCTCAACTTTGCCAATAAGGCTCACGTGCGATGCTTCGGCGTATGGGGTTGGTGGGGTATTAGCTCACATAATGCCAAACAATACAGAGGCCCCCATCGCCTTCTTTTCTAAAACATTGTCCATGGCAGAGAGAAACTACAGCCAATTAGACAAAGAGGCATTGGCCCTAGTCTCTAGCGTTAAGAAATTCCATTATTATCTCTGTGGGAGGAGTTTTGAACTAATAACAGATCACAAACCCCTGCTTGGTCTTCTAGCTGCCAATAAACCAACTCCTCCCTTCATGTCCCCCAGATTAATAAGATGGGCCCTTTTCCTGTCAGGATACCAATACCATCTAACACATAAGGGGGGAAAATCAATAAATCATGCTGACGGGTTAAGTAGATGCCCCATGCCCGAGTTAGTCTCAGATCCAACCCCCACAGAGGATGTCTTACTAATTGACCTTGAGGAAAACTGCCTGACCACTGCCAAAGAGGTGGCTGAGCACACCAAGAAGGATTTACTATTGTTAAAAGTAATCAATTGTATTCTAAAAGGATGGTTGGGAGACTCTGAGGAAACTGGGCTGTCAGAATTCAAATCTAAAAGGTTGGAATTATCCTACTTGAAGGGATGCGTGTTATGGGGTGACAGGGTGGTCATTCCCAATACCTTAAAACAGAAGGTACTAAGTATGTTGCATGCAGGCCACCCAGGCATTGTCAGAATGAAAGGGTTGGCCAGGGGCTATTTGTGGTGGCCAGGTTTAGATAGGGACATTGAGCAATGGGTAGCAAACTGTGACCCTTGCCAGGAGTCACGGCCCAATCCCCCGAAAACAACACCTCTGGAATGGGAAAGACCCACTGGGCCATGGTCCCGCATTCATATTGACTTCGCAGGGCCTATTGGAAACCAAAACTTTCTAATTGTGGTAGACGCGTTCTCCAGATGGGTGGAGATCATTGCTATGCAAAACATTACTACTTGTGCCACCATCAAGGCACTATACCATTTGTTTGCCACACATGGGTGCCCAGACATCCTAGTTTCAGATAACGGGCCACAATTGACTGCCAGACAATTTGAGTGTTTTTTGAGCAACTTGGGGGTCAGACACGCACTCACATCCCCTTACTCGCCATGGGTTAATGGTCTTGCAGAACGTTATGTACGTGTGGCCAAAGAAGCCTTGCGCAGGGCAGGCCCAGGGGAAATACAACACAAATTAGATCAGTTTTTATTAATGCAGCACATCACCCCAAATTCTGTCACAAATAAAAGCCCAGCAGAGATTTTAATGGGTCGAAAAATAAGGTCCCCCCTGGACAGGTTGCACCCTCGATATTGTACTCAAAATGTAAATAATGAAACATGTATAACACCTGAAAGAAATATGTACTTAGGGCAACTTGTTTTTGCTAGAAATTTTGATGGGGGGTTGAGTTGGCTGAAAGGAAAAATATTGCAACAAACAGCCCCAAAGTCTTATGTGGTACAACTGGAAGATGGCCGCACATGGAGGCGGCACATCGATCATTTAAGGGGGCGCATAACATCAAATGAAGTGCCGGCCGCTAACGGAAATTCTTCCCAAGCAGACATTAATTCGCAACTCGAACTTTTGGAATTACAAAAGGACTTACCACGGCCAGATGCCTCCTCCAGCGACGCCGAGCCTTCCTCCTCTTCTGGGCACGGTGCACCATCAGCATACTTATCTCCGCAGGCCAGAGCCCCAACTTGGGCCCAGCCGCGGACAGGAGACAACGACGAGCCAACCTCCACCATAGACATACCAGCCGGTAATGATCTGCGCAGGTCTGAGCGCACGTCACGCCGGCCCAATCGATTGGAGGACTACGTCACTTGGCTCACTGAGTGACAGTTGTCTCAACTAATGAGGGAGGGGTGTTAAGTCTGTATATAACCAATGTAAAATCTGTAAAAGAAAATGCCTTGTAAATACTGTTTAAACTATGAATAACCTTGGCCGCGTCTGATTGGCTAAGACGCACGGCCGTTTCTTTTAGGCGCGAGCCTTAAAGGTATAAAAAGGGCTGTTCTGACACTGACAGCTCAGATGCGTTCCTTGCTGAAGTCACTTTCGAGAGAGCTGAATAAACGGAACCATCTTGTACTCCTGTCTGAGTCTCATTCATTTCAGATTCCTATGGGAAAAATTGCTTCTTCTAACAAACGTTTCTACTTAAGAACTTGGTCATGGAATGAATTAAGTTCGTAAGTAGAGGTACCACTGTATAGTAAATTTCATAATTACAAATTTCATAATTATTAATCTGGAGATTTTACAAGTGTTTATATTTTGTTATCTTCTTCAGTTCTTTCTTTTCTTGTCTGCTGTCTAAAGGCATTGCTACATCCACCATCCAGACATTTCTGTCTTTCTTATCAACAATTTTTAAGTCTGTGATGTTTTGCAGCTAAGGACAACACCACAGGATAATTAGGAGGTTGAAGGCTAAAATATATGAAGAATGGTTGTTGGAATCAGCTTTGTCTTGCCCTCTGGTGTTTAGGAGGACCTCTTCTTCTTTATTGAAACATTCAATATTATTCAGTGTTTCAATAGTTGAATAATATTGAATGTTTCAATAAAGAAGAGGAGGTCCTCCTAAACACCAGAGGGCAAGACAAGAAGCAATGGATGGAAAGTAATCAAAGAGAGAAGCACCCTAGAAACTTCCTGACAGAACAATTAATCAGTAGAATGTAGTTGTGGGTCCTCCAACACTTAAAATTTTTAAGAAGAGATTGGACAACCATTTATTAGAAATGATATGGATTCCTGCTTAAGCAGGAGGTTGAACTAGAAGATCCCCCAAGGTCTCTTTCAGTTCTATTATTCTGTTGGTTGCTGTCCTCTGGTTTCTGGATTTGTATGCATTTTTTAAAGGCTTAGTCCTCCTTAAAGAAACAATGTATTTTTCTGAGTTTTTCTAACTATGCAAATCCAGGAAAATACCTATTGGCATTACAAAAGCTTTAAGGGAGAAGCAGCAGGCTAAGATGATCATAGTGGTCCCTTTTTAATTTGAATGAACAAATGTCACAGTTTGTTTCAGCAGTACAGACAAATGCATCAAGCACATAATTTCACACTTTGAAGCATCCTTCTTGCTTTGAACCTGAATAATTGCATATATCTATGCAAACTCTTTATTCTTTGCCTCCTGATACAAAAAGAATTAATTTAGATATCAACAAAAAACAATATTACAATCCACTATTATAAATCAAGTATAATTTTCTCCTTTCTCTTTGTGCAATTATTTTCATTCTTCTATCAAACAAAATTCTTGACATTTGAAAATTCAAATATTGGAGATATAACCAAAAAGTATATATGTATCTTTAGCATAATGATTTATTCAGAATCATACTGCAATTCTATCTCAAATGTATCAGTTGGATAAGATCAAAAGACATGAATTAATATACCATCTCCTGAGTTGTATCTCCAAAAACAAGATGACTATAAACAACCCTTATTAAGTATTCTTTAAGATATTCTATATACACAAAGCAACTCATCATTCTAATCTCATTTTAACATTTTAGGAAATGAAATTCCATATTGTTTATAGTGATCTGCCATCAGCTGTTCAGGACAGGACATTCAAGTTTATTATTCCAAAATTTGTAAAAATAACTAAAATACTTTAATCAATTTATAATAAAAAAGGATTATTGGCTTAGGAGGTATAGCTACCCTCTCTAGAACTCCTGTGGTTTCTGGACTAAATAAACTAAATATTAAATGTTTCAGTTGAATAAATTGCTGAAGCACTATGTAAATCAAATATTTTTTTTAATTTGTCAGAAGTTTTAAAAATATTTTCTCAAAACCCATTTAAAAAGAAGCCAAATTCACCTTCTGTGTGTAAGAGAGAGAGAACAAGAGAGAAAGGAGGCTGGGGAGTGTAGATGCTATTTTTAAAAAATTGTGAATATCTCATAGTAGTCAAAAAGTAAAAAAAATACAGTGGTACCTCGGTTCTCGACCACAGTTTGTTCTGGAAGTGTGGTCGAGAACCGATTTGGTCGAGAACCAAATTAATTTATCCCATAGGAAATAATGGAAATGGATTTAATTGGTTCCCAGCCCATTGACTTGCTGGGAACCAATTAAATCTATTTCCTCTATTTCCTATGGGATAAAGATCTGAGGGGACGGGGTGGGAGGGAATGGGAGTCGGGATCTGAAACGCCCCTCCTAGCCGCCCTCTTAACAGCCTCCCAGTCTCTACCATGTAACTGCTCCAAGCTGCAGGAAGGATACGGCTGGCTGCAATACCGGTAGCTTCGGGGGGCTCCATTCCTCAGCGCTTCGGTTTGTTACCTCCAGGCAGCTGCACCAACTTTTTCTTTCCCGGTGGCGGCAGCTCCAGCAGCTTCCCTTTGAGGAGCAGCAACAGTGTCGGGAACGTCACGTGATGAAGGGAAGCTGCCGGAGCCGCCACCGCCGGGAAAGAAAAAGTTGGTGCAGCTGCCTGGAGGTAACAAACTGAACCGCTGAGGAAAGGAGCCCCCCGAAGCTGCCAGTATTGCAACCAGCCCTATCCTTCCTGCAGCTTGGAGCAGTTAGACGGTAGAGACTGGGAGGCTGTTAAGAGGGTGGCCAGGAGGGGCGTTTCAGATCCCGACTCCCATTCCCTCTCATCCCATCCCCTCAGCTGCTTTGCAAAGATGCCCTGGTCACACATTTCAGATAGTAAACAAAATTTTATGTTCAGTATCCGAATTTTTTTCGGATACCGAAGCAAATTTTTGCAGAAAATTTTGTTCGGTATCCGAAATGTACGAAAACCAAGGCGTTCGAGAACCGAGGTATCACTGTATATCCAGTGTTGTCCACATTTGTTTTTCAGCACTGAAATGTATTCCAGCACAAACACATCCCAAGATTTCCCAAAAATTTTATGGCCTCAAGGTGAGACCGAAGAACAGCTGAATTCTGAAGTTTCATTTACTTGTAGAAATGTGTTCCTTCTGACAAATATTTCCCATATAATAAATATTTGATTTTAATAATTTCTGCTGCCATCATCCTATTCATAATATTATGGAAGAATGTCATAGGTTTTCTCACAAAATGACTGCAATGAGATGATTAGAAGTCACAAAGCATCTGTGTAATGTTCTCTTTGACCTAATCTTTGCCGTTCCAGCTGCTATTTTCTGTCTTTTGTGTGTAAATAGCCTTGCTTTCAAAGAAACTGATCTGCAACCACTGATTTTTTTTAATTTTCAGAAGCTTATAGAAGAAAAAAAAATGTGGAAAGTCAATTTGGAAAAGGATTCCAAGATTCCAAGAGAATTAATTGTGTATTTATTGATCACAGATCTTGAGTAGAAGCAGATGTTTACAAAAACAATATGATTTCCACTTATGACTAATTTGTTTACAATCACCTGAATATATTTCTAATCTAGACTGGAATATAGTTTATAGATAAGACATGATCGCCTATATTTCTCATTTATGGTATCGTTGTGCCATTACCTCCGGAACCGCCTGCTACTGCAAGAATCCCAGCGACTGATAAGGTCCCACAGAGTTGGCCTTCTCTGGGTCCCATCGACTAAACAATGTTGTTTGGCGGTCCCCAGGGGAAGAGCCTTCTCTGTGGTGGCCCTGGCCCTCTGGAATCAACTCCCCCCGGAGATTAGAACTGCCCCCACCCTCCTTGTCTTTCGTAAAGTACTCAAGACCCACCTATACCGCCAGGCATGGGGAAGTTAAGACACCTTTCCCCCAGGCTCTTTATATTTTATGTTTGGTATGTATGTGTTGTTTGGTTTTTTAAATATGCTTCTTTTAAAATATTAGATTTGTTTCGCTATAATATTGTTTTTTATTATTGTTGTGAGCTGCCCCGAGTCTTCGGAGAGGGGCGGCATACAAATCTAAATTATTATTATTATTATTATTATTATTATTATTATTATTATTACTACTACTACTACTATTATTATTATTATTGCTTTAGATATTACTTTACAAAAAATGATTAGAAGCAATGTGATTTAGTGTTCCATCTTCTTTAATTTACTTTTTAAAAAGAACTACATTAACATATTCATAGAAATCTCTTGGCACTGGCTGTAAACAATGAATTATGTTCACGACTGCAGCCAGAAATAAGATATGTCAGAGGTCTATTACCCATTCAATGGAGAATCAGTAAATTGCCCTAGGGCATTTCCTTAAATGAGAAAGGGTAAAATAACTGAAACTGAGTCCCCAAATATATCTGGAACTCAATCATATTGTTGATTTAGAATATACCAGGCATTTTTTTTGGGAGTTGTCAGACTTAATTTAGCTTTTGCTGACATGTACGGACTGGCTTAAGATTTCAAGATAACAAAGGTTTTCTTTTCCCCAAATTTTTCACCTACATGCAGCAAGTAGTGTGATTTTTAGGATAACTAGCATAAACATTTGGATTTCTGTTAAACTGTACAACTATAAAGCTGATCCCTGGACTGAGGGAACTTGTTTTTAGGCTTTAAGAGCTAATCCAGATCTGAGATAAGACCTTATGCTTTGATAGTGTCGTTGTTCCAGTCCAATAGAAAATAGGAAAATATAAATGTTCTGACATATCATATTCTGCCCTTTTAACTCAGTAGACCACCTGGGTTGGGTTGAGACCCAGGAGAAATATTTAAGTTACTTCATGGATTTGACCTATTATTATTATTATTTTATTGACATTCTAGGATTCTGTGTCTTGTTAGACAACATTAGTTCTTTAGAAAAATTCTAGGGAAGAGAGAGATGGGGTTGAGGTTCTGACAAATACTGCATGGGCTAGAGCTTCTGTAACATTAATTTTCTAATTTTGAGCTACATTTATTTCTACAAAGAGGTACAGTGATACCTCGTCTTACAAACCCCTCATCATACAAACTTTTTGAGATACAAACCCGGGGTTTAAGATTTTTTTTGCCTCTTCTTCCAAACTATTTTCACCTTACAAACCCAAGCCGCTGCCAGTGGGATGCCCCGCCTCCGGACTTCTGTTGCCAGCGAAGTGCTAGTGGGATTCCCCTGAGGCTCCCCTCTATGGGAAACACCACCTCTGGACGTCCGTGTTTTTGCGATGCTGCAGGGAAATCCCAGCAGCGCAAAAAAGGGCGCTTCGGCTGGCAAAAGGGGTGGGTTTTGGTCTTGCACGCATTAATCACTTTTCCATTGATTCCTATGGGAAACATTGTTTTGTCTTACAAACTTTTCACCTTACAAACCTCGTCCTGGAACCAATTCAGTTCATAAGGCGAGGTATCACTGTACATTCATTTCTTCTGTGTGCCATGTACTTGTACAACATAGAATCTTAAAATCTTGACATGTATCACAATTTTACTTTTGAGACCAAAAATTATATTTAATAGTTTTTGGGGAAACTAAGGTAGATATAAGGAAAAGCAATAATACAATAAGTAGGCTAAAGTCATACACGTGGGTATAATTTTTCTTTTTTCCTTTCCTCATTTCTAAAACATTTGAATACGTTTATTTTAAAAAACCGCCCCACCTTTCACAAGAAAAATAAATGCTGGAAATCATAGTGCAAAATTTGTTAGGAAGAATTAGAAAAATTCTGATCGGTAAGGCTCCAGAAACTGTAAAATACGGCTTACAAAGTCCCAGTATTGCAGGTTGTCCACTTCTATAATCTGTACCTTCCAAATACCTTAAAATAATGAAATGTATTTTTAATATTCTGATATTTACCACATTATTGTGTATATTCAAGCTGTTTTGGAAATTATGTGCATCATATTGAGAACAGTGACATGGTAGGATGATGAAAGAATGGTATAATAATGCACAATTACCAATGATTATATTTTACTATGTGCATAAAGTGACATTTTTGTTACTGCAAATTCTGATGTTTGGTTTTCCTTGAACAAACCCAACCTTAATGAATTAAAGTTTCAGAGATTCTAATATATATCTTAAATTACATTAGATTATGTTTGTTATTTAAAATGTTTAGATGCATATAAAGGTTGACCATATGTTCAGTCCCATTAATTCATTTATATAACTTTTAAAAATGTATATATATCCTCCAGCAGGACTAGATAACCTAAAATTAATGGCTGCTTATGGACCATGATCTTAATATAATTATTATTATTAACACATGGCATTGTTGTATTAGCCAGGACATCACATTATTAATGCAGAATAGTAGTGTGGTTTCCAATTTACTAGCTCTGTTGGGATACATGCTCACACATTTTCCATTTGCCACAGGAGGATGAGATAGCTTCACGCCAGAAACATGAGTGACTCTTCCTGCAATGTCATTCAGGCATCACAACTGGGAAGACACAGAGGAAACAGGAATCTGACTGCCTGTACGAAGAACCAGCTTGTTGTTCAAAGAGGAACCTATTTATCTACTCCCATAGAACATGCTCCAGCATAGAAACTGCTAGGTGGGCATTGGCTAAGGCAAGTGATAGGAGCACATCTTTCCACATAGCACCAGAATCATTAAGACACTATCTTCACAGAAGGAAGTGGAAGATGTAAATCTGTCAATGAAGCAGGATGAATAGATGTGATTTCCTGTTGTTTCTTAACAGTAAACAACAATAATATATACAAAAGCAGAGGATAAATAGGATAACCACTTCCTTTCCCCTAAAAGATAGAAAAGGGAGGAAAAAACAAACAAATAACCAGGTCTAATCTTCAGTCTAATTTTTTTAGGAGAGACAAGTTAACATTTTTTCCAGACTTGTAATGCTAAAATATGGAATGGTTTGTTCCTCAATATTATTTATAGTTTGGCCATTCCTTTTATGCAGAAATTCTCAGCTGTGCTAATTCTCACCTGCAAACTAAGGTGGTGAAAGAGTTTATCATATCTTAACTAATTAATTGAATTGGGACAATGTTAATTCAGACAAATTGTTTAATAAAATTTTCTAGATGGAAACACATATAATAATGAGAAATATATATCTGTAAATAACCAAGTTAAAGCTTACTATATTTAATATCATGAATCACAAGTGAGATTTGTACAGCAACTACTTTATTATTTTCAAATGCAAACTTTTGCATTTAGTTTGCTATTTTACAATTTTACAAACTAGGTATAAAAGACCATAAATAAATGACATAAGTTATGTGTACCTAACATTGATGGAGAGGGAAAATTACAAATTAAAATAAAATAGAAAATCTATATTTCTATCTGAGATATTGTTCAAATCTGCAAACCCAAGCAATGCACTGTTAAGATTTCTTTTCCCCTCAGTATGGACTAAAGTATCATATGCCTCATACATTCTAATTTTTTAAAACAGTCCTTGCATATTCCAACATATTTGCAGTGATACAAAAAATAAACACACTCTCTTTTTTTTTTTACTTCTTAATCTGTCTAATTAATATTCAGGATGCTTTCTTTCTGGTTATGAAAATGCATGTAAAAGAAAAATACTGCTTTGAAGTTCTGGTTACTGGCTAGAACCAGCTTTTTTTGTTTTATACATATATATATTTATATATTTAATACACAAATCCATCACAAATTTAATACAGCAAGAAACCTGGACAAACATTAACCAGTGAGGTTGTAAGCAGATATTTCCTTAATGTATAGAGGTTTGCTGTCTTAAAATAGTCCTGTTGATGTCTCTTCTGTAACCCGGAAGAAATGAAGGCCAGTTCTATACAATATTCTGGCTTTTACTGGGCAATGTGTATTGTTTGTATATTTGATTGCAATTGTGTCCTGGCTTTGCAGTCCATGCAGCTCATGGCTCCTTAATAGTGTTTCATGCCTCTTTATTGCCAACAGCACAAATACCTGAGCCCCAAAAATTGGTTTTAGACTTTGCATCCATGAATACAACAAAAATGGGGGAGGGTAGAGAGAACTGTAGGAATGGAGAGAGAAAAGGCAAAGACGTTTTCGTAAAAAATCCCAAAAATGCTAGAAAATTTTAATGCAAAATTTACACATTCTTTTATTTTTCCTCGCTCAGAAACGTTGGTTTGACTGTTCTGTTTGACTTGTTGTAATGCACTGTATTTCAGCAGAGAAAAGTATTCTGCAGCCAGAAAACAGATCAAACACATCAATGGCTGAGCTCAAAATATGGAATGGCAGTATAGTCTCCAGGTTGTCTCCATTCACTTGCTTATTACCCTGGTCACTTTTTTTTCATATTTAAGTGTGTTTTGATCATTTTAAATGTTTTCATATTATTCAGCTGGGTGGGGATTGGGGTGGGAATGAATAATTTGCTCCACAATCAGTTTATAAGCCCAGAAATTCTTGCAAATGGTACATGGGAAAGTTCATTTATGTAAATGGTTAAAGATTGCATATTTCTGTTCGTGTTCCACAAGCCTTTTCAATACTGTTTTTCCAGGAAAAGAAAAATAGTTCAGTTCAAAGCAATCTGCTGATGGGTGAAGACTTATATTCTCTATCTACTTTACCTTAAGGTATCACTGATTCAATAATGAACAACCTTGGCAAGACTAATGTTTATCAATGCTGTTCTTTAGCCATTATGGAACTCATGATGGATCACTCCACAGCCAAAGTGAAAGTGTCCCTGCTCTAGGCTAGAGGACTAATTTTTAAGGTTAGTGTGGCAGCTACATAATATATCTATAGATACAGAACTGGAACATTCAGGAGTATGCGTGTTTTCTCCCTACTGTTGCATAGCTCACCTACTGGCCCGGTAACTCAACAGCCCAGCCACAAACTGTCAAATTATCTTGAGATGCTATCTGCATATTTACAGGTGGCCCTGTGCAACAGGCAACAAGCTTATTCCATGTGCATGCGTGCATGCACATACATGTACACACGCACGCACACAATTTAATGTCATTCATATCCTCACACAATCTTGGAAGAAATAAGTTACTTTCCATTCTATTAAAAAATATTGACATTTTAGCATTGGCACACTTTCTATAAAGTATCGCTGGACTAACATATGTAGTTTCAGCTTTTGTTAACCAAATTCTGCACAGGGGTATGTTGCCCTGGTATCCTTATGGCTCCGACACTGACATTTGAAGAGACATAGCAACAACATGCAATGGGGAAAAAAATACACAGCATGTAGGGGTTTGTGTGTGTGTGTGTGTATGTGTGGTGCATATGTATATATCGTATGTCTGTAGGGCTTTTATACCGTACATTCCTTAAGTGGAAATAAAAGAACTTTATCTGGATCTTATATTTGCTTTTTGTTGCTGACGAAACCTTTTCAAAAGGAAGAAATCCAAAGAGATACTCTTCAGGAAATAAAAGCTGCTTATTCACGGTCCATTTTCTCTATAGTCAGTGTTGAATAAACTGAGACAATTGAAAGTGCTTGTCTCTAGTCTGTTATCATCCAGGGTTCAGATGATCACCAGAAAGGCCTGATTCCAAGAAAGCAGGGTCCATTTTGCCTATCAAAGGAAACAAACAAATTCCAATTGATATTTTTAATATTAAAAGGAGAAATAAAATGCATATTTTATCATAGACATAACGTACATTGGCTATTTTACTATTCTCCAAATAGTTTTTCCTATAACAGTTACAATAAATGTATCATTTCAGACACTGAAAACATTGGATGCTTTCCAATGGAAAAGAATCCATTATCTAATTAAAAAGGTATCTGATGTGAGTTTGCCTAGCTTAATCTACTACTTTCTGTATTTTAGGAACTTTGTGATCCACTTACAAGTCCGTTCAGGTATTGATAGCTGATTTAGTTAGAAGAATGTCCGGTATGATGGCATTGAATGCTTAAAAAATAGAGCAATATTTGATCTAGAAAATATGCAGTCAATATGTAAGATTAATGTAACGAGTAGTATGAGATACATACGTGAAAGAAAGGATGGAAAGAGAAGTTGTGAAAACCAAAGAGGGAAAATATTCATAAAATGTGGGGGGGGGAAAACCTTCATCTAATTCATGGCTTCTTGGACAATGAAATCCATGTGTAGGGAAAGCAAGTAGGATGCTTGGCTGCATAGCTAGAGGTATAACAAGCAGGAAGAGGGAGATTATGATCCTGCTATATAGAATGCTGGTGAGACCACATTTGGAATACTGTGTTCAGTTCTGGAGACCTCACCTACAAAAAGATATTGACAAAATTGAACGGGTCCAAAGATGGGCTACAAGAATGGTGGAGGGTCTTAAGCATAAAACGTATCAGGAAAGACTTCATGAACTCAATCTGTATAGTCTGGAGGACAGAAGGAAAAGGGGGGACATGATCGAAACATTTAAATATATTAAAGGGTTAAATAAGGTCCAGGAGGGAAGTGTTTTTAATAGGAAAGTGAACACAAGAACAAGGGGACACAATCTGAAGTTAGTTGGGGGAAAGATCAAAAGCAACATGAGAAAATATTATTTTACTGAAAGAGTAGTAGATCCTTGGAACAAACTTCCAGCAGACGTGGTAGATAAATCCACAGTAACTGAATTTAAACATGCCTGGGATAAACATATATCCATCCTAAGATAAAATACAGAAAATAGTATAAGGGCAGACTAGATGGACCATGAGGTCTTTTTCTGCCGTCAGACTTCTATGTTTCTATGTAGAAAGGCTTTCTGGATAATGAAAGCAATGGTTGATGACTTCCATTATCAAGAAAGGATAAGGAAAACTGTCTGAAAGGAATGAGATAACTAGGGGTGACAGGGAAATCAAAACAATTATATTTATCACATTTTAAATCACACAACAATATCTAAAAGTTAGATATTCTTCTAAAGAAGTTTTAGAATTGGAGAAATAGTAGTGATCAGAATAAAAATGAGGCGAAGATGTAAATTCTCCCTGGAACTGTTTTATCTGAAATACTAAATATGAGAATGGAGGAGGTGATGGCAGAAATCAAAATAAGAGGCTGAATTATTAACAACTTGAGATGTGCTCCTTATAATACTTTGTCTATTTAAAATGAACACTAAGAAAAGGTCATTATTGAAAATAAAATCTGTTAAATGAAAAATCTGAGTTATGCCAAAGACAAATATGTTGTTTTCCTTTCTATACTTTTTATGCTAAGAAGACCAAGTTAGTGTTTATTAGTATTAGCTACTGAGTTCATAACTGATAGTAAGGTACTGACAGTAGTAATACCAAATATTAAAGTATGTCATCATAATAATTTGCCTTATTTACAAAATGTGACATCATTTGCATATTTTAAAATCTTATGGAAAATTGCCCAACTGTTTGCAAACACCATTGCTTCCAGTTCTGCTATATCAAAGGTTTTGGGTTTTCTTATTCTTGGGCTTATAGATAGATAAAGATGGACCTGGTGATTTTTTTGACAAAAAGACCAAAAGCAGTGATTTTCCACTGGTAATATGTGGCTATGAAAAGAAGACAAATGGAAACAAAGGAGACACACACCTTCAGATTATGGATTGGAGATGACAACTAAAGTATGATGGGCTGCAAGAACAATCAGTGAATTCCTGACCAAACAAGACTGATTTCTCCACTCAGAAATGATTGTGAAGCAGAAAATAGGCACATTATGTTAGATGGCAAAGATACCAGAAAGAAGACTACTATGCTTGGCAATGAAGTAGTACAAGTAAGGTGGTGGAATGTATAAAAGAGATTATAGAAATTGTCCCTGAAACAGCTACTAAATTGAAACAACAAATGTTCGTCCATGTAATCACCAGAAATAGAACAAGTTGATGAAACAGATAGCCCTTGAATTATGACGTTCTTCTTATAGATCTTGTCTCATATGCCATGCAAAAAGCCATTTTGATCTAGTGAACATATGTGGTATTATGCAAATTGAAAGCCAAATTAGCGTGGTGATTAAAGTGATGGTCAAAAGCCATGGCTTTAATTAAGTTTCTAGCATTCAGCTTTGATTTTAATATTTTGCGGACCCTCCACATGTATTCCTTTTGTGTTGATTCTTTGACTTTTCCATTCAAGATGTTATCTGCTTCCAATATGCCTAGGTATCTGTAACCATCATCCTTTGCTAATGTTTTCATTATGCATCCATTTTCTGGTTCTATTCCTTTTCTCCTCCTCCGCCCCACTGAATGGATAATATAGCACATTTTTCAAGTCCAAAATTCATTTTGATGTCACTGTTGAACAGTTGATCTGTGTTGAGTATGGATTTAAGTTCAGTGGGACTTTTTGTATACATTTTTAAGTCATACATGTAGAGTTAGATGGTTTATCGTGCCATGTCTGCGGAGAGGGGCGGCATACAAATCTAAATAATAAATAAATAAATAAAATAAATGTTGGCTTGAGATTTGGTATTCCACTTTTGTGTTTCATAAGATTATTGTCAGTGGAATTAATGCAATATTGAACAGTAGTGGTGAAAGTGAGTCCCCCTGGAAGATTCGTCATCTGATGTTGACTTTACCAATGTTCTTCCCATTTGCTGTTAGAATTGTTTTTTCATTATTGCATATTTGCTTTAAAAAATGTAGAGATATTTTTGCTGATTTCAAAGTTTTCCAGGCAGGTGTTAATCCAGCTTTGGGTAAAGAGTCAAACACCTTCTTGTAATCAATCCATGCCATATTTAAATTCTTTTTTTTAATTTTGTGTTTTTAGTATCATTTTGTCAATGAGCAACTGATCTTTTGTTCCTATTTTATAATTTTATTTTTGTTCTACTGGATACAAATGGTTTTCTATCAGATTATTGAATACTGAATTTGCCAGTATTCTTCTAAAAACTTTAAACATTGTTGGCAGACAAATAATTGGGCAATAGTTGCTTGGTTCTGTGTCCTTTTCTAGATCTTTCATTATCAAGTATGTTTGGACAGCTGTTAGCCATTCTTCCCTTGTTGCATTTTGAAGCATTTTGTCAAATTCAGTGGCCATGCAATGATGGTGGTTGGTCAACTGTTTTAGCCAGTATTCATGCAATATGTAAAGTTTTAAAGATCTTCCTCTGCCAGCAGGCTTGGGGTAATTGAAATGTTAATATCCTACCCTGCTCAATACATGATGTATGAATCTGTTTGTTTGATTTGTAACTATGGGAATTTTTAGTTTGTAATTTTCTTGTGGTGTGAGTGTGTGTGTGTTTGTGTGTGTGTATTCGCCCTAACACAAGGACAGAAGCACCAGCCTGAAGATGACGAGTGAGCTTGGATGATTTATATATATATATAAATCATCCATTTATATACATATAAATCATCCATTTATATATATATATAAATCATCCAGGCCAATATTTTCCATTTTGTTTTGTACTGTTTGCTATTGAATATCTTTGATATTGTCCACTTCCTTAAGAGCTACAAACTCACTACAGACAATCTTACAAGGCTACTCCAAATAATTCCAAATGACAAATAGATAAATTTAGACAATCTAGGAATATTTAGTACTTTCTCTACTCCCAGTAATGTTAAGATAAAGTCATCAACACTTTTTCATATTCATGTATCCCATTCTTTTATATGCAAGTAATGAATTTTAACATTTGAATTTATGATTTTTCTAGATTGTTTTGACACTGATAGTCCAGGACAGTGATGGCAAACCTTTTTTTCCTCTGTTGCCGAAAGCGCATATGTGTGTGTCATCGTGCATTCCCGAGTGCCCACACCCATAATTCAATGCCTGGGTAGGGCTAAAACAGTCGTCCCCCCACCCCCGGAAGCCCTCTGGAGGCTAGAAATTGCCTGTTTC
Organism: Erythrolamprus reginae; assembly: GCF_031021105.1. Lineage (NCBI taxonomy): Eukaryota > Metazoa > Chordata > Lepidosauria > Squamata > Dipsadidae > Erythrolamprus > Erythrolamprus reginae. The sequence continues at coordinate 81,358,067 of NC_091954.1, forward strand.
CCAACTTCTGGTGGTTCCAGTAGGCTTGTGTTTCACTCTCCACAAGCTCTGAAGGCTCCCCTAGAATCAGGGGTAAAAACGCCTTCCCCTATGCCCCTGGAGGCTCTCTGGAAGCCAAAAATGCCCTCCCAGAGCTTGTGTGAGCCAAAAATCAGCTGGTTGGCACACACATGCACATTGGAGCTGAGCTAGGGCAACATGCCAGCAGGTATGGCTCTAAATGCCACCTGTGGCACCCGTGCTATAGGTTCGCCAAGGCCCAGGACATACTCCTTATTATTTTGGTTCTACAATTCTGCAATAAGTCATTTAAGATAAATTGACTGAATTGGTTAATAAAGCAAAATTAATAATTTAAAATGCTTTGCAGGTATTCATTGTCTTAAGACTGGTTGTTCAACAACGTTTTGGAAATATAATAGTTTCAATTGATGATGGCCGTCTAAAGGTGGCATACGGCCTAGAGCATTTCCAAATATTATGCACTGCCCCATTAGTGGTCATGTGAATACATTTCAGGTGTTTTAGATACTGGCTAACTGTTTTTACCTGTTGTATCATCTTGTGGTCACCTAGCCATGATTTTCAACATTTTCTGCTGCTTTCCAGCATTATTTCCCAATGTAAATTTGGGATATGGATTCAGACTTATGACCATGCGATTCACTTTAGAAACATTGTAAAATTGTTTAACTTATGCTTAATCTAGAAAACTAAAATAGAAAAATGACATTTTATATATATGTAAACGGCTCCAAATTGAAAGAATATGGATATATATATTTAAATCCATGTTCACCCTGTAAATTATTTACTATGCACATGCTTAAATTTCCAATGGAATCATTCCATGCTTTCTAACAAATCAATAAGTATAAAAGTGAGAAATCCAAGGCCCAATTTGCACAAAGTGATAATCATTACAAATATGTCAACAAATTATTAAGGGGAAATGGAGCCAATTGGTAATATCACAATGTCCTATTAAGCATGGAAAAAAGTATAATAAACATTTTTTTAATGATTTCCCCTTCATAAATGCATTGTTTTATTATCATTAATGAAAATTGAAACAACAGGGAGTAGAAGACGTCAACTGACCTTTTCAATATTGCACTGCCAGTGGCCTCTTGAAGGATGGTTAGATGCAGATTTGGAAAATCCATCATAAAGAATGGCTGACTAGTAAGATGATTTCTAGATCCATGATAGATATATTCAATATAATGCAACAGCAACCAACATTCTTCCCTCGATAAAAGAATATAAATAAATCCAGTAATCCATGAAGGTTGCTCCATGTCTTAGACTGCAAGTGGATAAATCTTGAGGAGGCACTGATCACCCAAACATTTTCCTTTAAGCTTTCTGCAGAGTACCATGGAGGCCTAGAATATGCCAACATTTTCTGGTTCAGAAGATTTTTTTTTGTTCCAATAAAAGATGAAGGGGAAAAAAATGGTTTATCCACAGATCAAACACAATAATTGTAATCCCATGGCTGCTGGGGAGAACAACAGTATTTCCTTTGTTTAAGCACAGTATCTGGCAGGAAACACAGCTTCAGAACTTGAATGGATGTTTTATAGATACAAGTATATTACATAATGCTGATCCACATATAAGTATATTCCAGGAAACAATTTGTTCCAGGTTTGTTCTCAAACGACGACCTGTCATTATTATAGGTTCCCTCCTTGCAGCACTATTAGCAATTTTTATATATCAAACAGTGCTGCAAATCATTATTACTGTTATTTCAATGGCAAGGAGAAGTAAAAAAGTGCAGTTCTTCAATTAAAGTGCATGGATGAGGTAAACTAATTTCAAGAGTTTAGAGTTTATTCAGTACTGTCTCAAACTGGAACCATTCTGCCGTGCATTTGTTGCATTTGGGTCCTCATTGCTTGGACGCTGGTCAAAATCTTATTCTGATGTGCAATGGTAGTAATTCCGATTCTTGCCAGATCACTACAGATAAAGAAATAAGCCAATAAATAAGATCTTTATGCCAAATACGTATCTATCATTATCAACAAATAATAATAATAATAATAATAATAATAATAATAATAATAATAATAATAATAATAATGTGTTGGTTATGACCTATAAAGCCCTACATGGCATTGGACCAGGATATCTGCGAGACTGCCTTCTGCCGCATGAATCCCAGCGACCGGTTAGGTCCCACAGAGTTGGCCTTCTCCAGGTCCCGTCGACTAAACAATGTTTTCTGGCGGGACCCAGGGGAAGAGCCTTCTCTGTGGTGGCTCTGACCCGCTGGAACCAGCTCTCCCAGAGATTGAGATTGCCCCCACCCTCCTTGCCTTTCGTAAACTCCTTAAAACCCACTTCTGCTGTCAGGCATGGGAGAATTGAAACATCTCCCCCTTGCCCATGTAGTTTTTGTGTATAATTCGATTGTGTGCTTGTTTTTTATATATTGGGGTTTCCTTTTTTGGACTTTTTAACTTAAAACTGTAATTTAGATTGCTAAATATTAGATTTGTTACTATGTACTGTTTTTTACCATTGTTGTGAACCGCCCTGAGTCTGCGGAGAGGGGCGGCATATAAATCCAATAAATCTAAATCTAATAATAATAATAATAATAATAATAATAATAATAATAATAATAATAATAATAAAAGTTAAGTTTATATAAATTCTTAATTAAATGTCCAAATGTGTTGTATTTTGCATGTTTTATTGAGGTTTATTATAACATAAAATACAATGAAAATAAAGACTAAGAAAAAAAGGGGGGAATGCAGGATTTTTTAAAAATAGTGGTTAACTTCCAATCTAATTACCTATAATTTGCAACATGGTAAAATGTTAATATTGCTTACATTTTTTTCATTACCTATGATTATTAAAAGCTTATTCTATTATGACACAATCCGAGTCTACGGAGAGGGGCGGCATACAAATCTAATAAATAAATAAATAAATAAATAAATAAATAAATAAAATCTTTAAACTAAATTCTAAAATTATTTCAAGCATAAAAACCAGAAGCAATCTGCCAATAGAATATCTGAGTGACTATAGGAGATATTTTCAGATTCAATATTCCACTTCCATTATTCCATTTCAATATTCCATTATTAAAGGTATATCAACATTCTAATAACTAATTAAATGTAATCTTATTAAATACAGTTTTATTGTTTTTGTTAATACTCCTGAGTACTTACTCCTGGTTCATATGCACCACAGCCTCTAAGGTAGTGTAGCTGGCAGCTGTGAAGTTATCCTTATATCGTTCCATTTTAATAGCCTGAAGCCAATCACCAACAGAAACTACATTTGAGAATTCAGGAGAACTTGGATCCAGCAAAGCAGTATTAGGCCTAGGACCAAATACAAACACATTGTTTTAATTAACAAGAAAATGTCTAGATTTTAAACTTTTCAGTTATTTTGTATAATTAGAAGAATAAGCTTTATGCATATTTTCAGGGGAGGGGGGTTGTCTGTATTTTGTATTGATTGAAAAGAATTTAAATTTGTGAACAGCTGAAATACACACAATTCTTATTTTTAAAGCAATCTTTAACACATTACAAACAAATAGAATCTGATCCTGTGTCAAAGCTGTCAGAGGTTTTGATGCCTAATGGAGGACAGAAACCTTCAATGGGTACAGAGAACAGCACACACTGTGCTAGGGAGACGTTTTCTGAGGCTCAAGAATAGATCCAAAAGTTCAAAAGACAAAACTTCTAGTCTTGATGACCAACTAAGATTGAATCCTGCAAAGAAAAATCTTCATTAATAGTATTCATGAGATTCTAAGGATGATGGTGAACTATGAATTAATTACATCCTCTCCCATATATCAACAACAACAACAATAATAAAAACCTTTACCACACACACACAAATGTTAATTTAATACATCTGAAACATCAGCGATGAAAAGGATTGCCTTTCATAAAATGTGGAAGTATAGAACTTAGAAAAGGCTTCCACCAGGCCTCTTCCTGGACAGATATAGTTAAATATTTCCATAGAAAGCAAGTACAATGAGGAATTAATCTCTTTCAATCAATTTCACACACACACACACACACACAAATGCTACGACTGAGCACTCATGATTCAATTTTTATATTATCAAATGCAATTTCTTTTTAATGTATGTAACTTTTTACAAAATATTTTAATATGAAAAGACCATATAGTAATAGAAACCTTTAGATATTGTACACCATTTTTAAATAAACCACAACAGGTATTTATTATGATTAAAATAAACAAAAGTTTAGTGCTCTGATTTATTTCAGATGTGAGTAATCAAAGATTGCAAGCATCGTGTATGAGAAAAATATTCTTTTTAATCTTTATCTTTGCCAATTCTTTTCAATAGCCTTAAAAGAACACTTCTTTGGTAGTCTGCATTGTTCAAAGCTGTATCTAAATATACACACACATTCTTTTCAGGATATTTGATGCTGCTGTTAAAAGGAACTTCATAACAATATGCACTGAGGATCAGATTCTACCTGACAGGAAAAGCTAAAATAGTGTAAGATATATGCTTATTAGAAAATTAGAATTAAACATTTCTGGTAGAAATTAAACAATTATAATATACAGGCCTTCCTTCTTAAATAATTAAAAAATTGCAGATGAATACACTTGTCATAGTACAGGTGCAGTTTGAACAAACTAGTAGAAACATGAAAATAACTGAGTGATTTTATCTGATAGAAATTGAGTAAACTCCTCAACTCTACCCCACAAGGGCTCCTCCGTTCCCCCTACATTAAGGAGGAAACAAATTACCCTAAATGGGCATGAATCAGTGGGTGCAATAAGTGTGGAAAATGTGAGCGTTTTGCCACCTGTATTGCCACTAAATAAGTCCTAATAAAGGCTCTTAAAAGTGTGGTCAGACTTGGAGTTACTAGTCCTCCAGCATCGCTCTATATGTGAATAACTATGTATTTCATTCTGCTTTATGTATTTTTCATTCCACTGAAAGTATTACATATTATTCTGTGCATGCATGTTTGTGTTGGCTGGAACCAGAAGTCTTTCTATACAGAGAATACAGCCATCTATTATATACTTTCTATAATTTTTAAAAAAATGTTCAGGCGCAGCTGGCCAAGGCAGCTACTTAGATTTACCTTGACATAATCATTAGACTCCTGCCAGGACCTTGAGTATAGAAAGAACCATCAGAACAGGATATAATTAAAATATTTATTTTAATATTGTGAAAATGTAAATGGTAAATATATAAAGTAAGGTTATTTTGGAAAGTATATCTACTATTTTATACTGGTAAAATATCAGTAGTCTGGTCAGAACTGTGAAACATAATTCAGTTTAGCACAACTATTGAGCTGAATTACAGGTGGCTGTCACTACCAATACTTTCTCTCATCTATTACCATTAGAAAAATACAACTGACCTGGAGTTTTCTGAGCCTGTCCTCTTCAAGCTATTGGGATTGCGGATGAGTTTGTCTAACATGTTGACAATCTGTCCAAATTTAGGTCTGTCACTACGTTCTTTCTGCCAGCAATCCAGCATCAACTGATGTAGAGCGATTGGGCAGTCCATTGGGGGTGGAAGTCGATAGCCTTCTTCAATGGCTTTAATAACCTAAGAAACAAAAAAAACAATGCTTTAGGACAGAGGTCCCCAACCGCCGGTCCGCGGACCGGGAGCGGGCCGCTGGGGTTTTCCAGCCGGTCCGTGGCGCCGCTGCCTATCTGCTGGATACGGGCGATGAGTGGGACAGAGCGGTGCGGCTTCCCACTCCTCGCCCGTATCCAGCAGATAGGCTTTGAGTTTTTGGCTGGGGGGGGGAGAAGTAGGACCTTCCTAAGTCCCCCCCCCAGCCAAAAACTCAAAGCCGATCTGCTGGATACGGGCGAAAAGTGGGACAGAGCGATGCGGAAGCCTCTTCGGCGCCGCTCGTCCCGCTTATTCTCCGTGTCTGGCAGAAGCTGCTGCCCGAGTGCTCTTGGCCGGCGGGATTCAAAGGGGAGAATAAGGAGGCTCCTTATTCTCCCCTTTGAATCCCGCCGGCCAAGAGCACTCGGGCAGCAGCTTCTGCCAGACACGGAGAATAAGCGGGACGAGCGGCGCCGAAGAGGCTTCCGCACCGCTCTGTCCCACTTATCGCCCGTATCCAGCAGATCGGCTTTGAGTTTTTGGCTGGGGGGGGGGACTTAGGAAGGTCCTACTTCTCCCCCCCCCAGCCAAAAACTCAAAGCCTATCTGAGAAAGAGATAGCAAGAAAGGGAGAGAGAGAAAGAGAGAGAGGGGGGGAGAGAAAGAGATAGCAAGAGAGGGAGAGAGAGAAAGAGAGAGGGAGAGAGGGGGAGAGAGAGAGAGAGAGAAAGAGAGGGAGAAAGAGAGAGGGAGAGAGGGGGGAGAAAGAGAGAGAAAGAGATAGCAAGAGAGGGAGAGAGAGGGAGAGAGGGGGAGAGAGAGAGAAAGAGAGGGAGAGGGAGAAAGAGAGATGGAGAGAGGGGGGAGAAAGAGAAAGAGAGGGAGAAAGAGAGAGGGAGAGAGGGGGAGAAAGAGAGAGAGGGAGAGAGAAAGAGAGAGGGGGGAGAGATAGCAAGAGAGGGAGAGAGGGAAAGAGGGGGGGAGAGAGGGGGGAGAGAAAGAGAGAGGGAGAGAGAGAGAGAGGAGATAAAGGAAGAGGAGAGATAGAAAGGAAGAGAGAGAAAGAAAGAGGGATAGAAAGAGAGTGAGAGATGCTCAGTGAGCCTTTCTTTGAAGTTGCCTTTCTTTCTTTCTTTCTCTCTTTCTTTTGCTCTCTTGCTCTCTTGCTCTTTCATTCTTTTCTCTCTCTCTTGCTTTCTTTCTTTCTCTTGCTTTCTCTCCTTCCTTCCCTCCTTCCATTTCTTTCATTCCCCCTCTCTATTTTTATTTCTCTTTCATTCTCTTTCTTTCTTTCTTTCTTTCTTTCTTGCTCTTTTTCTTTCTCTCTTTTACCTTCCCTTCCTCTATTTCTTCTTTTCTTTCTCCTTCCTACCTTCTTCCCTCCCTCCCTTCCTTCAGTCTTTCCTCTCTTACTCTCCCCTTTCATAAGTTTCCTTGCTTCCTTCCTCTGTTCCTGTCCCTTCCCCCTTTCTTTCTTTCTTTCTTTCTTTCTTTCTTTCTTTCCTTCCTTTCCTCCCTCCATTTCTTGCTTTCCTTTTCCTTCCTCCCTTCTTTCCTCCCTCATTCCCTTCTTTCACTCCTTCCTCTCTTACTCTCCCCTTTCACCCCTCCCCAAAGAAGGTAAATTTCATACATAATTGGTATGTCGCAAAATAAAGTAGTTTTAAAATGGCAGGGAGGGGGGCCCCCAGACACTTAGGCTGTATGGGGCCCCAAAATTCCTGATGGCGGCCCTGGCTCCACCCCTCCATAACCCCACCCCCATATGACCAAAGCCCCCCCCCCCCCCACCGGGCCATGGAAAACTGGTCTAGCTTAAAGCCGGTCCCTGGTGCAAAAAAGGTTGGGGACCTCTGCTTTAGGAGACAGAAGATAAACAAAGCAAATTTCATTCAGTTTTGGCATGAATCAAAAATTATGTTTATATAAGAAATCCGTCAATATATTTTTATTTAGCTACTTATAGTATTAAAATAATGTCATAGGAAACATACAGATAATACACATAAGCGAAAATACACACCTTAACATACAGATAATACACATAAGCGAAAATACACACCTTAAAATTGGAATTAGAGGAAAAAAAGGTTAGATAACAGTAATAATGCCAGAGTATTTTTAAAAAGTTGTTAGATTTTGATAGAGATTTAACTGTTGTGTTGCATGCTGCCTAGAATTATATATTTATGAGAAGGGTGGCTATATAAATTTGACAGATAAGGCAAATATCGTTTTAACTACAAAAAAGTAAAATAAAGGAGCTGTGTAACTACATTCTAGTTACCTTGGTATTGTTATTGGGCAAAATGTCTATTAAACAACGTACAGTATTTTAGAGGTGGGATTCAGCAGGTTGTGACCAGTTCTGGAGAACCAATAGTGGAAATTTTGAGTAGTTCAGAGAACCAGTAAATACCACCTCTGATTGACCCACCCCTATCTATTCTCTACCTCCTGAGTCCCAGCTGATCAGGAAGAAATGGGGATTTTGCAGTAACCTTCCCCTGGAGTGCGGTGGGAATGGAGATTTTAAAGTATCCTTCCCCTGCCATGCCCACCAAACCACACCCACCAAGCCACACCATGCCCACCAAGCCACGCCTACAGAACCTGTAGTAAAAAACTTTGAATCCCACCACTGGTATATTTGTAAAAAATTATAAAATAGTATACATCTTGATAGGATGAAAATAAACTATATGACTATTAGGTCCAGAGATGCCCGATGCATTCTACTCAAGGGTTGTTTGTATATAAAGGCAGGATGTCAAATGAGGAATTCAGGATTTCATTCTAGCCCTGATATCATTCAAAATATCTATAAATGTCTTTGTAAAATTTAAGAAATAGCTTTATCTTCCAATTTGTGGATGATATAAAAATTGTAGATATAGCAAATGCTAGAGACCAGGAGGATATTGACAAATTAGAACAATGAAATTAACAAGATATTTTCTACAAGAAAAATATAAAATATTTCATTTAGGCAAGTAAAATCAAAGACATGATTGTAACATTGGACGGAGATACAGCATCAAGGTCAAGAGAAGCCATTGTCCCTCTCTATTCAGTTATTGTCAGAGTATGAAGAGAATAACTGGTCTAGTACATTTTAGGAAGGAGATTGATGAATGGAAGCATTTTCAGAGGTCAGTTTCCAAGATGATAGGGGACTAGGGAAAAAAAAGTTTATGAAACTCACTGGAAATGTTTTATATGTTTACTGCGGGCAAGAATATGGAATGCATGACAGCTACATTCAAATATCCAAAGGGCAGTCATGTAAAATAGAGGGCAAAATATAATGGACTTAGGTTACAAGGAAATTCATTATTTTGGGGCATCAGAAATAATTTCCAAATAGTCAGAGTTTTCAACAATAGAACAATCCTGATGTAATGTGGATTCTTATTTGCTAAAATATTGGATCACAGGCTGGTGGCCATCTGCTTAGGATACCATCATTGAGAATTTGATGAGATACTCTCCAAAGTATTTTTTTTTTTTAATCTATCTCATATTCTATGATTTTATCATGGATTTTTCTTCTAAATCTCAAATACTCCCTCTCCTTCAAGAAAGAACAATGGAAATGTACTTTAAGGAGTATAGATATTAAATGTTTTCAGCGGCTGTATCAAAAATTTTGTTGTTCCAGGGATCATTGATCTTCTGGCTACCAGTGAAACCCTGAAGAGATCAACATATAGCCATATATATTCCAGGAACCAGACTACAGTTAGACTGTTATATGATTTTTTGTGTCAGTCTCACTGTTAATAACACCTGGCTCTTTTTAACTCACCCAAATCTGTCTGTCGTGAAGTGTAGGACTGGTGCAATTGTTCACTACCCTATACCCAAAAAGGCCAGCTGCAAATTTTCCTATTGTGGAGTGTGGAATGTTATATGTGTGCAGTGATGAATTATGGCAATATGATCTCAAACCAGTTTGAATGCAAATCATATAAACTCTTCCATACATGCATCTCATTATCACATTTGCCTATTTGGCAAAGCTACTGAGAATAAGCTCATGCATAATTGAGACCCAGCTCCCAACTGCTGGGCATGCCTAGTTCACAATACTTCATGCCATCACAGCTGGCACTAATGGGCACTTTTGCTGGCAATCTTTACAGGCTGAAGAAAGATTAATTGGCCACACACATTGATTCACACAATCATACAATTAGTAGTTCAGGTACAACGGCTAGCAATGTGGGTTCATACTTCTAGAGTACCACTACACATTAAGAGAAACAGAGAAGAGCATTGTCTTCCAGGCTTCTAGAAACCGTACTTTATTCACGAAAATAAAATTAATAATTTTACAAGTCTTATTTACATTTAAACAGAAAGAAAAAAAAATGGATATTTTCTCATCCCCGTTGTCACTAGTAAGCATTTTCTCCATCTAAGTGACTATTTGAATTCTGTGAGAATTTTTTAACATCTTTTCTGATAAAGGCCTTATTTTTAAAAATCAACTTTTATTATGATCATGGACCAGCACACAAAAAATGCAAAAATTAAAATAAAACAAAACTGTACCAAGTGAAACAGCACAAGGCATAATAATATATTACACTTTAGAGTGAAATCAAGGGGTGACCAAAGTTTGCCTAATTTTACAGGCAATTCTGGTAAAATGCATCAGAACTGCACCACAGTCCAATTAATCTTGACATTCTTTTAATATGAACAAAAGGATAGCACTAAATCTAATTTTCTTGTGGATAAGAATGTATGTTTATAAGATTCCTCTGATACTTCTTCTTTCCACATTAAATCTTAGTGACCTTGTTTATTCTGAGTTAAAAGCACAGGATGTTCCAATACTGTCTACTCTGAATAGGCCTACTCTTTTAATTCTGCTACTTAAAATCCCTTATCTTCAAAGTATGTGCATGATCTTATACAGTTATTTTATGTTTTATATCAGTAAGATAAAATTTGTCCCTTTCTATATTTCACTTCTGAAGGGTATTAAAAAGACATCTGACTGATGTGATAAAACACATTTGTAAACATTAGCAACTTTTAACTTCAATTAATGGGTGAAGGTCTTAAAATTAGTGTACTTCCACTTGATAACCAAAGGCTTTTTTGTTTTATATTTTAGGAGTTAATTCAGCAAGAAATGTTGAGCTGTTTATAAATCAATCTGATAATGCCTATTTCTTATCTCACTGGATTGTCTTCCTTTTAAGATTGTTCTGTCATATTGCAGTTGCATTCAGTCTTGTTTAGAAAAACAGAAATTTTATTAACTCCCACTTGGAATGAAGTATTCCAGATGGTAGAGTAAAAAGAAGTTATATAATGTACATGGGGTCATTGACTAAAGCTCATTTATTAACGTACTCCAAGGAGATATCTTCTGATGTTGTTATTCTTCAAACTTTCACACAATAAATAATAATAAAGACATCACTAAAATTGTCAGCTCAAAATAGGAATTAAACTCACATTTGGTTCAAAATATCAACAGAAAACTTGCTTTATAGATATAATAAAATATTTTCAAATGAAAAAGGTGATGCTGAATCAATATCAGCAATTTTGTCTCCACAGTTTGAAATGCTTTATAAATGGAAACATTTTTTCTTGAGATAATGCATGCCTTCATTCTTATGCTGTGATTAAAATATGTAAATTGATATTGAAACTTAACTACCTATATGTAGACCTATATAATATGTTGCAGAAATAAATTTTCTCACTTATTTCTATGTCTTGTCAACATTTATCCTCCCTGTGCATTTGCTATAAGAAGTAAGATATTTTTAAAGGGTATATGTATGGGTGAAATGAATGATTCCCTTTCTAACCAACAACAACAGAAACAAAGCTCATGAGCAGTCCCTTTAATCATTCCCTTAATCATGCCATTCTCTAATCAAATTCATGAACTTTGGAAAATCTGCAGAAAGTTAAGCACTTCCAGTTAATTTTTCACCATGACTTTTTTCTTGCTTTGTATAATTTGTAAGAAACTTTTTAGTAAAATTATATTTTATCTCAACAGAAAATATGCTTCATTTACTTCAACTATAGAGTGATAAAAAAAATAAAAAATATAGCATTGTTTCTGAGATCCTAGAAGATTGCCCTATGGGCCACTGAAACTAAGAAAAATATCCAAGTGAGGTAGCATGTTATCAACATCTCTTGCAGGGGTTCTGGCACCTTTCTGTTGTGGTTAGCTCTGGCCCAGCTCCTGCCCCAAGGACTGTGGATGTGGGGGAGACATCCACATGCTGCAGGCCTGTTTTGCCCCCGGTGGAATCTGCTGATGAAGGCTCCTCTGACCAAGAAGACATGAGTGACAGGGAGGAGGAGAGTGTGGCAGGCAGCTCAGAAGGAGATCAATTATTTAGCTCCTCCTTGGATTCAGAACAAGAGTTAATGATACAGCCACGCATGCGGAGAGCGATGCGTAGGCAGCAACAACTGAGAGATTATTATCAAAGAAAATGAGGCCACCTGTGGTTGGGTGGGGCTGTGGGTTTGGCCATAGTGGAGGATTATCTGATCCTTGTGTTTCGTGACTGCTTTACTGACTTTGACTTTTTGTGTGCTGATTTCTCCCCGCTTTGAAACTAAACCAGAGCAAAGTGTGTTTCACTTTGTGAAAGAAGAAGGACTGTGAATTGCCTCACAGCTGCAAGATAAGTATCACAGTACTGATAAGGGACTTGTACAAATTACCAGTTTGGTTGGAGACGAGTGCTGTTTGCTATACCAAAAGAGGACTTAGGCTAAGTGAATTTTCATTATAAAGAACATTGTTTTGAATTTTCAAATATGTGTGTGTCTGAAATTTGTACCTGTGAATTTTTGGGAGGAGTCTACAGAGAGCCCGACAGAACACTTTCGCACCCATTTAAAGTCATTTAGATCCATGCCAAGCTCACCTTTCTAATTTTTCATAAAGGGTGGTGTGTTTCTCTCTTTCTCTCTGCCTCTCCCCCTCCCCCCCCTCTCTCATGATACTGAATAAAATGACTATCTATAGTCTCACTCATGTTCAATTCCATGGCAACGTATCACAAAAAGCCGTTCCCATGAAGGTGACAGACACTTACATCTTGATTGGACATATCCCAATAAGGCCTCTCTCCATATGACATCACTTCCCACATGACAATTCCATAGCTCCAGACGTCACTAGCAGATGTAAATTTACGATAGGCAATTGCTTCTGGTGCAGTCCATCTGATAGGAATTTTACCACCCTACAAATAAATCAACAGAAGCATTTATACAACTGCAAATGTTTAAGGTTTGCTTATTCATTTATGCAGGCTTACAATTATATATATAATGTTCATAATTACTTATATAAAGAAATAGTATATTTATGAAAAGATAATAGAACAATCTCCCTTTCCCCACAACTCCTCCAAAAGACATACTTTTTCTGTAAGAAAAAGAAATTTGTAAGCAAGCAGACTTAAGAAGGAAAAGTTCAATCTCTTCATCAGAAAGAAAATAAATACTTTTCTCATCTTTGTGCTTAACTCAAATAGTATTTAAAATATGAGATAAGTATATAGGCGAGAACATATAATACAGGTAGTTGTCAATTTATGATCACAATTCAGCCCAAAATGTCTGTTGCTGAATGAGATATTTTTAAGCGAATTTTGCCCCATTTTATGACTTTTCTTGCCCCAGTTGTTAAGTTAATCACTGTAATAGTTAAATTAGTGACATGGTTGTAAAGTGAATCTGGCTTCCCGACTTTGCCTGTCAGATGGTCACAAAAGATAATCACATGATCCTAGGACATTGCATAAATCTGAGTTTGCCACGTTTCTGAATTTTGATCATGGGACACTTTACCGGTTGTGCAAAAAATGGTTTTTTATGTGTCGTTGTAACTTCAAATAGCTATCAAATGAGCTGTTGTAAGTTGAGGACCACCTGTAAACATTTCAGTGCTTTGAATGGGTTTTCCGGGTCCTTATAAGGAAAGGAAAGCATAAGAGCTCACATTGTTATTTTAATTATGATCATGGCTTGCAGATTATTAAGCATTAGTGTTGGGCGAACCGAACCTCCAAAGTTCGGGTTCGTGTCGAACTTTGCAGTGTTCGTCATGCCGAACCCGAGCCCGAACTTTTTCAAAAGTTCGGGTAAAGTTCGGGTTCAGGTTCAGCTGAACACTGCGAAACGCCGCTCACCCCGGTAGGAGAGTGGGGAATCCCATCGTGGGATTTGCCGCCTTCTTTTGCTTGTGGCGCTGCAAGCAAAAGGAGGTGGGAAATCCAACGAAGGGATTCCAGGGGCGGGCTCTGACGTCACAGAGACTACTTCCTGGCCGCTTGAAACAGGGAGGAAGGAGTCTCTGTGATGTCAAAGTCCCGCCCCGGGAATCCCTTCATGGGATTTCTCACCTCCTTTTGCTTGAAGCACTGCTGCGGCATCTTTTTCTGTAAAAATAAAAGGAAGCAAAAGGAGGTGGGGAATTCCCCACCTCCTTGTTCATCTTTACAGAAAAGGACGCTGCAGCGGCTTGCTGCAAGCAAAAGTTCAGTTCACAGCAAAGTTCGGGTGAGTTCGCCGAACCCGAACCTCGTTGGGTTCACCCAACACTATTAGGCATACATTTGCTATTTAAATGACACAAAACTATTTGCTCCTTTTAAGGAAAATGCTGATGGAGTTTAAGATTTCTGCATTTTATAAAATTCTGCTTTTCTACTGAGCTCTCTCTTTTATTTATTTATTTTATTTACAATCCCACCTAGATTGGCTACACTCTAACTACTGTGCCTATGGGGGCCCCAGTAGACTCCCAGAGGAGGAGCAATCACTCACTCATAACAGAGAGAACTCAAGCCGAGCAAGACTTACCTAGCAACACTCATGCTGGGGGGGGGGGATGAGGTTCGAGCGAACCATTCCTTGAAATTCCAAGCACACCCTGGGCCAAAATCCAGGGACTTCCATTGGCCAAGGCTGAGAGCAACAGAAGCTCATCTAACCTGACTGATCACCTAGCTCCGATTGAACTGTGCAGGTCTGAAAGACCAACTTAATGCCTTGCCTATCTGCATGACTGCATCATATGTTAAATTAGCCCATTCTGGAGGAAAAAATACTGACTGCTGATTGGCTAGACTGTCTGGCAGCTCCCTATAAAAGGGCTATCCTGCTGGGTTGTAGATAGTTGCCAAATAAAGAGCTGTTGTTTTGAAGCCACGTCTGTCTGTCTCTTCCATTCACCCTATCTAACACCCACAAAATATGGTTTTATAAGATTAGCATTACGTTCCTATCATTTAGATGGTTGCTAAGAGGAGTAACAGGAGTTCTGTTACTATAGCCTTTCTTGTGTACTGTTCCTGCCAGGCCTGTTTTTCATGAACTTATCACATTTATCAAGCCACTCGATGGCTTGTTCACAGTCAACAAATCAGTTCAGGAATACCATTTTGGAATGCTTCAGAACATGAATACTGTTCTAAAACTGAATAAAACATGTTTCTATTACAATTCTAATGTGTGCTTTCTTATTACCAAATGTGGCAAAAATAATGGCTTGAAAACAGTACCATTCCTATTATTTGCTTTAGCCTCTCTAGATTAAACATGACCGTAAAAAACCTAAATTTTATTTGCTTAAAAACAGACAGAATCACTTTTCATTTTTAAAATCTGATCTGGTACAATACAACACATGTTTGTTTATGAGTAGCATATTTTTACCACTGGTTAAGTTGACAAATGCAAAAATAAAAATATTAATGCAAACTAAGAATATAAAAAAATAGTAAAAAAAAGAAAATTTTATTTTAGAAACGATTTCTTTTTTCCCCAAATAAGTACAAACAACTTCAGGAATTTATGACATTTTCTTATATTATAATAAAATATTTGTACTTTCCATCACTCATCTCTTATTAATTGATAAATTACATAATTTCACCATATACTCTGAATCAGTAAAAGTCCATTAAGAGCTATAATAATAACATATATACATGTGTGTGTGTGTAGATACAGTACACACACACACACACGGTACCTACAGGTATTAATCTTGATAAAATAAGTCTACTTATATTGTTTTTTAAATCTACTTTTAAAAGCTTGATCTTTAATACCTTAAAATAATGGCCCACGACAGAGATTCTCAATCATCCACAGCATGGTTGTCTCAAAGGTGCGCCTTTTTTTCTCTTCAAAAGGCAACTGGACTTTCTGGGTTTTGTTTATGGTTTGAAAATCTTTTGCTTCTCATGCAAGGAGCCCAAGAAAGTCCATTTGCTTTTTGAGAGAAAAATTAAAAAGTATCATTTGGACATTGTCCCACAAGTTGATTTATTATTTTCTCTTTGTCTCATGTCAGAAACCCCTTCACTAGGAGTTTAAAACGTCTTTAAATCCAAGATAATAAAGCTACCCAAGTCATTCTTATGATTCATTCTTTGTATGTTCCCTTTTATTATTGTTTTTTAATGATTAAAAGTTTAGTCAGTTCATTTGTAAATCCAGAGTAGCATCAATTCTGAATATCATTCTTGTGGGCTGGCATTTTTAGATCCAGTTTCAGATCCACATAGAAATTAGCTCAATCTCTGTTTTGTCCACTAAAGTTTGTTTCTTTTCTGTAATATCTTTTATATCCATTATTATAGTAGCAGATGATCTTAAAGACAAATTTCTGAGTAGATGGGTTCTCAAATATCCTTGAGTTCTTCGATGGTGAAATAATATTGTTCCATATATTTACATGAAATCCGCAACAAGATTTTTTTAGAATTATTTTCAAAATCTTCCTATATATTTTTGCAAAATTTTAAACAACTCTCAGGAAATATTCTTTGAAGACCATATGGCCTGTTTATAACTTTCCAAAATCAACTTGTCACCTTTATGCTGTTTAATCAAAAATAAGTTAAAAAATAAAATTATTTTTTATTCTTTTATTGTCCTTATTTTGTAAAAATATATATTTAAAGATAAAAGGAAATTCAGTTGGTATAATGAAAATTAGCCTTCTGAAGATTCTTAACATCCAAAAAAATCATTAACAAGCAATATGCTAAGGTAGTTAAACGGGAAAGTGGGCGGGTATCTCCACTTGGAGACAAGGAACAAAGAGGAGTGGCACCACGAGCAGGCCCCTTATATAGGGCGCCTCCCTGGCCGCTCCTCGACCAATCGGTGCCCCGCGAACTGCAATGACATTACTGCGGCCCCTGTCGATGACGGTGGGCCGCAGGCTCCGCCCCCAAAATAGAAGCCTCCTTCCACGCCCACGCCACAAACACTGCCGGCTCAGTAAGAGGCCGACGGCCCTTGCGGCAAAGGTGGAGTAACACTCGGACACAGAAAGTTTGGGTATAACGGGGTCACTTTATTAATTCATTATCAATTAATTAATTAACCAATTAAATTGCGTGACCTGCAGGGGTGCATAAATCAAAATGGGGGTGGAGTCAACTGTCACAAACCTTTTCTGAGCAACTCTCGGGTGAAAGCTCCTTGCCTGGTTGTAGGGGAGTGGTATCCTTACACCTGCCCCCTACTCCATGCCACGCCCCCATGGCGTGTGGAATGGCTCGCCGCTGGTCTCTGGGAAGCCCCAGCCATCGAGCCCCAGGTGCAGCCCCCTTCCCATACCAAAGCCGGTCGAGCCCTGTAATACGAGAAGGAGGTCGTCCCTCACCTCACTAGAGGTGCCCCTAAAGGAGATCACACAGTTGCTGCTTACGCCCATTGAGGAGTTATATGAACCTAGTAACAATTTAAAGACATAGAACCATGGTTTAAGCGAGATGTCATTCACCCAGGTCCCAGAGCTCTAATACAGTCTTATAGTCTCTTAATGGGAAACCTCTGCATGGAGCATTGTGAGCAAACCAGGCTTTTCCTTATCTGTAGAGGAACGTGGAAGAACCAGAGGATTCACTGAATTTCTTTTCTCTCATAGCATCAGCTCTGTCCTTCCCAGTACTGACTCTTCCATTACTTCTCCATAAATTTGATTTTTATGAATAACACATTAAGTTGCATTATAACCACTGCTATCAAAACCAAATACAGTTTTTTTTATATAACTTGTTTGTAAATCTTGGGATGATTTTCATGATGCTTTATATTATTTCATGATGCTTTATGATAGCAACGGAGGATGAGGGTGGTTGGGGAAATCCAAACTTGGAGTATTATAGGGACGCATATCATATTGATAGGCTAATGGAATTACAATTATTAGAGGAAAAACCATGGGTAGAATTAGAGAAAGAAATTAATGATATTAAGAATCAGGAATTAATATTTAGGAAATGGAATAAGGTAGAAATAAACAGACTATTAGATCCTACTAAAGCGATAATAGAGAGTTGGATGAAATGGCAAGATAAATTGAAAATGACAAACTCTAAATTAGCAACGCTGCATGTGATAAATACAAAGAAAGAAAGTAACCTCACAAAGATAATATGGGAATTAAGGAGGAAAGGGTTACAGAGAATAGAACAGTTATATGAAAGGGACGGAAGAATCAATAAAAATGAAATAGAGAGGTGCCTGGGACAACAAAACTGGTTACAAATTAATGCGATAAGTACATATTTAAGTAAAAGGGAAAACAAAGAAATATTTATGAGACAAGAAACAAATTTAGAAAAGATACTAAGGGATAAGTGCAAGAATATAAAAGCACAAACAGGTAATATATAGAGAGAATTATTACAAGTGGAAGAACAAGTAGTAAAAGGATTGACGAGATATTGGCAGGATAAATTTGATTTTTATGAATAACACATTAAGTTGCATTATAACCACTGCTATCAAAACCAAATACAGGTTTTTTTATATAACTTGTTTGTAAATCTTGGGATGATTTTCATGATGCTTTATATTACTTGCCCCTTTAAACAATAAGAATTTATGGCTATATGGGATTTTTATAATAAACACATGAAAAACTGGGATAATGGCCCAATGCCAATTAAGCAGCAGTCTATATTTATCACAGAGCAAGATACAATTGACAAAGAAACTCAGGCCACTATCTAATTTTAATCACAAACTCAAGGATTAAGCCATATGTTAAAATGATGTGGGAAGTAAAATACAATGGTATTTCCTGTGCCTGCCACATCGGCGGATTAGAAGAAAATCGTTGAAACACTGTAAGAACTGAGGGTGAGGTCCTGGCTTAGCTTCTATCCCAAGAAAATGATGGAAAACGGGATTAAACTAGATTTACTGTATTTAAAGAAATTGGAAAAAAATACCTTGCTTTCAATAAGGTGAAATTCTGTGTAACCAACATTACTTGCAATTTAAGAACATACGAACACAAGAAGACCTTTACTGTATCAGGTCAAGAGCGTATCTAGTGCAGTAATCTGTCAAGCACAAGGTTAGGCAAAGTTGGCTCTTCTATGACTTGTGGACTTTAACTCCCAGAATTCCTGAGCCAATCATGCTAGCTCAGGAATTCTGGGAGTTGAAGTCCACATGTCCTAGAAGAGCCAACTTTGCCTACCCCTGGTCAAGCACATCAGGTGCATGAAGGGGATAATTCTCTTCCACTGCTGCTCCTTAACAACTTTTGAATATGCATAAAAGACATTTTCTATGTTCCAAGACTGCGTTGCGTCACTTTTAAAATAATCAAAATTGGTGACCATTTTATCTGACATTACAACTTCAACTATATGTTGCATTGGCCCTGATTTTCTCCACATTTTCCTTTGGTTAATAAATGAGAGGAGAAAACCTTCTCTCCATATTT
Organism: Erythrolamprus reginae; assembly: GCF_031021105.1. Classification (NCBI taxonomy): domain Eukaryota; kingdom Metazoa; phylum Chordata; class Lepidosauria; order Squamata; family Dipsadidae; genus Erythrolamprus; species Erythrolamprus reginae. Next base: position 81,377,476 of record NC_091954.1, read on the forward strand.
ACAAGTTATGTATGGTTTTATAAACCTATAAAAATTAGAGAGCCAGTTTGATCTAATGATTAAGTTACCAAATTAGAAACCAGGTGATTGTGGATTATAGTCCTGCTTTAGGCTTGAAAGCCAACTGGGTCACTGAGCAAATCCCTGTCTCTCAGCATAGCCCAGCCCATTCCACAGGTTTGGCAGAAGAGGAGAAAGGAGTATTAGGTTCATTGGCTAGCTTGAACTATGTATAAAAATAATTAAAAAGGATATAAATAAAAAAAAAACCCTTCCAGAACATTTTTGGAACATAAAAAACTTGTCGCATTATGCTGTTACATAGCATTAATTTAATTACTGTAACTAGTCACCATACCAGATCCTCTAGCCCACATGCAGGTATTTATATTATTATTAGAGTTGGAAGGGATCTTGTAGGTCACCTAGTCCAACTCCCCGCTCAAGCGGGAGTACTACACTATTTCGAACAAATGGCAGTCCAATATCCCTTTGAAAGTCTCAAGTGTTGGAGCTCTGCGGTATTTAGCCTCTGTCTTTTTCTCTCCTCTTTTGGTAAATGGGCAGATGTTTACCCAAGACATAGGATTAAAGCAACCAATCCCTTTTATTTTTTAGAAAAAATTCACAGGGTCTTTATGGGTCTAGAATAATTCTTTAAAGTAAAGTGATGGTCTGCTTTACTGAATTTCTAAAGATATTCTTTTTTCTTCTTTTTTTCTGGGAACAATAACTGAAAGCAAAACATTACAATGCCATAGGCTCTTTTTTCTGTTTAATTCACTTAATTGTTGTGCATCTGGTATATCTATGTCTACAGATATATTTCATTTTTAGTATCACCTGCACCAACTCCTGGAATTGAAAACGTTCAATGACTGGTGATTGGAACACAGTCTTGCACTTTAGGGTTGGCAGCTGCTCATAGAAATGATGAGAAAGACACAAAGCACGTGAGCTGATTTCTTGCACTCATGGTATTTGATACTTTGGATGATAGCCAAGTTAAAGCTTTCTTTTTCGTTTATTATGGTAATGAGAAAAAAAATACTTTTTATCCCTACAACCCATATGGTTATCTTGGCTTGTATCAGTAGCATTAAAAAAAAACTATAATAATTTGAAATTAATTGTGGTTACTATGGAACTTATCCAAACTGTCCTGAATAGTGATATCAAAAGAAGACAATATACTGTGATGCAAATTATATATATGTATTGCTGTTCCATTGGAAGGGAAAACCCTTCACTATATTTGCATTGCTGAATTGCAAGAAAAGCTTTTCAATCATTTCCTCCTGACCTTCTGTTTGAACACAGCTCTCTAGAAATCTGTCTTGGCTCAAAACCTCACTGCCCTTGTTAGTGGGAAATTACAGGGCTGGACAGCATTAAAATACTCAGAAGGCAGATTGCAATTTTCTCTCCCCTCCCCTGTCTTTTTAATGAACTGCATGCTCATTATAGGGGAAGTCTGAAAATTAAACAGCACAAACTAGATTTTTCTAACAATCTCTGTACTTGGGAAAACAGATGGAGAACTGCTGGCATTTAAAAGCGAAACATCTAACAAAATTATACTTCTTCATGATAAACCTTGCACCACCTTTTATCCTAATGCGTATAAGCTTCAAGGATGTTTATTATCACCAGGATAGTGCTGTATAAACTGTGATTTTTGCCTCATTAGACTTTTATGCAGTCAACAAAAACTCATGAAGCCACTAAAGTAAGTATTGTTCTACCAGTTATAAACATACTCATGTTCATGAAAATGTCACTGATCTCCATAAATAAGCAAACAGCATATGAAAACATAAGTCCCCCCCCCTTTGCTTATTAACTATAGTTTGAATGCTGCTCAGTACCAAATGGCTCTGGGCCACTTATATCAAGCAACACAGCAATAAAATCCTGAAAATAGAACAATAATCAAAATAATATCAATCACTTCTTAATCATAAGATAATTAAAATAGTATAAACTACCAAAACCTGTTTAACAGAAACAAATCATCTTTACTGTCTCTCAATGTTTTCATTAAAGTTGTATTTTTTCAAGATCCCAATGAGGAGGGATATTATATAAATATTGTTCTGTCTGGGTCCCCCCAGACGCCAACACCAACCAAAAAGAGTATCCAGACACACTGGTAAAAAGCAAAGGCAGTTTATATACTGGAAAGCAAACACAGGTAACAAAAACTATTCTCACAGACAGGAACACGATGAAGCTTCACAGAGGTTTCACGAAGGCCAGGCAATAAAACAGGATTCTTGCTGGCAAAAACAACACTGGAGAAAATAAAACCCACGCCTCCCCCAAATCTTTCAGCCTTCTAGGCCACAAGCCAAGATCAGAGACGCCAAGAATCGAAGCAAGGTCACAGGACTCCCAATTGATAACTCTCCACGAGACTGTAACGGCGGGCCGGCTTTTTAACCCTGCTGGGGAGAACCACACCCAAACCCAGCTGTTGCCAATTCAGGGATGGAAATATCTTTCTAATTGGCCCCTTCTTTGAGCTGCACGTCTCTGCCTCATGTCTATTATAGCCTGTGCGTCTTCATCCAATGAATCCAGGCTACTAGCCTGGGGGGTCTCAGGATGCTCTCCCTCCTCCTCCTCCAGACGTTCCTCTCCCCCGTCTGCCTGGTCCTCCCCCTCCTGGTCACTGTCCTCCTCCTCTGGGCATGGATCCGGCAGAGCTCCAGCCGGTCCCTGAGGAGCCTCAGGCTGAATCACAACAAATATTAACCAGGAAAGGAGATTTACAGGTATCTGTCTTTAGATAATATTACATATTTTGTAAGTATATATATCACTGAGAGCATATGCATCAAGGCAAATTTCTTGTGTGTTAAATCACACTTGGCCAATAAAGAATAAAGAATTCTATCTTTATTAAGTTGGAAGACATATACGACAGATAGCCAGACTGACAGATAGAGATGTTCAGACAGATTTTGACTTACCCTAGTTGTGTAGGCTGCTTCTGGATCATCTTCTAGAACCCGGGACATACCAAAATCAGAAACTTTACAGACTAAGTTGCTGTTAACTAGTATGTTTCGAGCAGCTAGATCTCTATGAACATAGCTCATGTCAGACAAATACTTCATTCCAGAACCAATTCCTCGGAGCATTCCTACCAACTGGATTACAGTAAATCTGCCATCATTCTTCTGAAGGGAATGAATAAGGAAGATAAAGAAAAAAAACATATTTGTAATCAATTATAAGTTCTCTTTCCAACTTTTTGGTGTCTCCCTGAACACACCATCAGAATTATATTTTAAAAGTGTATAAATAGCGGTCTTTATGAGAAGTTGTGCTAATGTCTGTACTGACTAAGAAAATTCTAGTAGGCATTAGATAACAAATTGGTGCTTTCTTATCCTTTCCCTAAGCTACTTATAGGAAAAGATGAATATATCATACTAAACATGCTGACTTTGTTGATAACTTATTTAAAAAGTGAGGTAATAAGGGTGAACAATTTCTAAAAATCCAGCAGCGAGTATTCAAACTTTATTGGTGAGAAAAGTGATTTATTCTACACTTGAGGATTGCATTCCCCCTTGGGAATAAAACCTCCTGTTGCTCAGTTCTCAAGAGATGATGCATCTTTTAAAAACTCTTGTACTGTACTACATTACTTTTTTTCTTGCCATTGAGACCTATAATTAACTGGCAAAATATAATCCTGTGCTTTTTGCACTAGCTTCCTGGGATATGTGGAATGTTCCCATTTTAATTAACCAACAACAATGTGAGACTTTTAATAAGCATTTTAATCAAACCTGCTTCTGAGTAAACATGGATTATTTAGAGCTGATTTTATGGTTCATTTACCCTCCCAGCAATAGAAATAGGAAAAAATAACCTAGTAAGCATTTCCAAACATAATTCTATTTCATCTTGAAACCCCAATAGATAAACAAAGATATTAAAGTGTTTCTCTCTTTAGGTTTTATAAAACGCCAAGTACCTACCCTGAGAAAGGCATCCAAAGAACCATTCTCCATGTACTCAGTTATAATCATGACGGGCTTACCTAGAAGTTGGAGATAAAAAAACCCAGAGTTCATAGATGCAGACAATTGTGTCAATGGATAGGGGTTGTTGTTTTTTTTAAACTTTTTAAAAAAAACTTACAGAACAACTTCCAACCTATAGAATGAGCCAGAAAACAAATAATGTAAAAGTGTAAGTGAGTTCCAGCCAGAAAGTTAGCACTTAAGCTAACCCACTGATAGAGTCTTTAACTATAGTACACATCATAATCTCCAGAGAGTATGAGAATCCATAATTGCTCACTAAAGAGAAATGGAGATGGAGTAATAGACCAAATAGGCCTATTTGCACTTGGAGTAATGTAAAGATAATTGCATCATTTTACTAGACAATTTGTATGTTTGGCTGGGGAAAAAATCAAAGTTATGGTTTGAGAGATGCAGACTGACAGCTGTAAGCAAAGATCCAGGTATGGCATTCAAGAGTAATTTTCTTCCTCTTTTATTTAATTTATGATTTTTAATGTTTTAGTCTTAATAACAATAATAACAACAACAGAGTTGGAAGGGACCTTCCAACCCCCTGCTTAGGCAGGAAGTCCTACACTACTAGTCTTCTAGTCCAACCCCCTGCTTAGGCAGGAAACCCTACAATACTTCAGACAGATGGTTATCCAACATCTTCTTAAAAACTTCCAGTGTTGGAACATTCACAATTTCTGGAGGCAAGTTGTTCCACTGATTAATTGTTCTAACTGTCAGGAAATGTCTCTATAGTTCTAAGTTACTTCTCTCCTTGTTTCTACCCATTGCTTCTTGTTCTACCCTCAGATGCTTTGGAGAATAGGCTGACTCCTTCTTTGTGGTAAACCGGGAAATATTGGAACACTGCTATCATGTCTCCCCTGGTCCTTCTTTTAGAAACATAGAAACATAGAAGATTGACGGCAGAAAAAGACCTCATGGTCCATCTACTCTGCCCTTTTACTATTTCCTGTATTTTATCTTGCAATGGATATATGTTTATCCCAGGCATGTTTAAATTCAGTTACTGTGGATTTCCCAACCACGTCTGCTGGAAGTTTGTTCCAAGGATCTACTACTCTTTCAGTAAAATAATATTTTCTCAAGTTGCCTTTGATCTTTCCCCCAACTAACTTCAGATTGTGTCCCCTTGTTCTTGTGTTTTCATTAAACTAGCCATGCCCAGTTCCTGCAACCTTTCTTCATATATTTTAGCTTCCTGTCCCCCAATCCTCTTCGTTGCTCTTCTCTTTATTTGTTATCTATTTGTTATTTATGTGTTGTTTATTTGTTGCTTTATCCATTTATTCTATCCTGAAAAGGCATGGCAAATTAATGATCAAACTCTACTCCAGAAAAGGCTAACTTTAATACAAAACTAAAAACTAACCATGGGTTGCCCATAAGTGATGCCACGCTAACCATTATGTTTTGAATCCATTTTTATCCAATTTCAGCCATTGGTGTATTTATTCATAGACTATCTAAACACTGTTTAATTCTTAAAGTGTCTTTTATGCATATTCAATTTTTTTTAGAATCATTTGAGTACCCAGTTGTGTCTACCTATTTTTTTTATATATAGATACATGCTCCTTTGTAGATAGACTTTCTAAGTTAAGTGCATCAACCTGGGAGGGATACAAGTAACTTTTCTTTTTAAGAAAGATCATGAACTGGGATAAAATTCAGAGGGAGGAAGGAAGGAAGGAAGGAAGGAAGGAAGGAAGGAAGGAAGGAAGGAAGGAAGGAAGGACCCCAGTAAAATCTGTTGAAACATTTGTCTGTGAAAATTGGGTCCTGGAAAACATTTTCATACTGAAAAACTGCTATAATTATTTCTAGATTAGCATATATTTCACCCAGTATGTTATCTCAGCATGTTGCAATTCTAGTCAGATTCCTCTTTAGAAATATTTTTATTAGAAAACAACAGAACATTAATAAGCTGAAGCTTTTTTTATCATTTTAAGAGAGGGACACCTGATTTAATGCCAGTTTTTTTGACATGTGAACATTCATAGCCCTTCACACTTCATCCATTGCCAAAACATTCTATCCCTGATCTTTTTTCAAAAAATGTTTTGTAAGAAACATTTTTGTATGAATTACAAATCAGACATCTATGATACTTAACTATCTTATTTGCACAAGCAATGATTTCTTTTTCACCTTATATGCAGAAATCAAAGACAGGCATATTAGTATGAATTTAGACATTCTGACTAGGAATTCAATTATTTAAAGACAAAGGCTAAGCAAAGTCATTTGTCTTTATGTGTGAACATTCAGCTCCCCCCACATTCATCATTGAAAATTGAATCTACTTAGTGCCAATCTAGGTATATCCGTGACACAGGCTCTTTGTAATATGTCTAAAGTCATGTAACAAATATATTTAAAGGAATTTTAATTAAGTTTCTTCAATTAAAAGACATTTTATAAACTTAAAGAAGTATCATAACTTTTCACAGGACTCTAATAACTAATGGCTCTACTATACCTAAACAGAGGGTAGCTGATACAAGAATAAGGCTGGAGACAAGGATGACATGAAAATATTGTCTAATTCTATTGAGCTTTGATTTCTGCTTCAACATATGATATAACCTGTAGGGAAATAGGTGGTCTAAAGCAGTGTTTCCCAACCTTGGCAATTTGAAGATATCTGGACTTCAACTCCCAGAATTCCCCAGCCAGCATTTGCTGGCTGGGGAATTCTGGGAGTTGAAGTCCAAATATATTCAAGTTGCCAAGGTTGGGAAACACTGGTCTAAAGGACTATATTCCTGGCTAAGTTTGATTTCAAGTCTGGGCAGTAATTGCAAAATGTAATATACATTATAGGAGGTTAACGACATTCTTAAATTTCAGAGCAAGTAGAAAGTATGCTGAAAACATAGCTGTCATAGGAGATTTATATATTCACAAAATAGCTAATCACATTTTTCCCCCAAAAGGCAAACATTTCAGTAAAAGCTCTGTGAATCTTTCTTCTTTCATTAACAAATTTTTAAAAGGTGATACGAAAAACACAGTAGGCATCAGCATAAGGAATATAGTAGGTATCGAGGGAGGAATTTGAAAGTCTGATAGTATTTTGTTACCTGCTGTATTAAACATGATGATGATCTACTAGACATAGATAACCATATAATATCCTCATCATTTATCCATAGAATATAAAATGAAAAAAAAGAAAGAAATAGAGTCTGGTCTGCAGGCTTTTGGTAAATATGGTAAATATGGAACACTAGGTATAGCCAGAGGTTCTGATACCATTTTACTTTATAGGTAGGAGATGGAAACGGGACAGAATTATGTTAAACTCAGCAAAAATGTTACTGTTTATTTTCACTATAAAAAGGGGTGGGCTCCTGCCTGAATGGTGGGGAACGCAGTGGGGTAGCGAAAATGGAGCTCCACCCCAGAGCACCCAATCTGCACTGAAAGATGTTGAAAGAAAATGCAGGGCGTTCAGCATAAGCCAAGCCCACAGTGTGGTAGTAAAAATTTTGGTAGCCCTTCACTGACTGTAAACCAGGAAAATTGTTTATTTACAGAATGCTACTAAAATTCAGCAGCATGTTTCTTGAGTCAACTCCCAATCCAAAAGAACAAGTTTAAAATTGAAATGTAAAATTTAAATTTACCACTAGTGGTGCATCTGTAATACCTTGTTCTTTCTCCTATCATTTTGATCACAAACATTAAAGACATTCCAACAATCTATATTATATTATAATTTCAGGATTCATAAATGAACTATATGGCAACCAACTCCTAATAATTCTACAGAGAAAATTGATATGGGTCTATTTACTAAAACATGGATATGTTTATAAAGAAAATCAGGCTTCAAAATTCACTTGTTTTGGCCTACAACCTTCTGTTGGGAATTTTAAATCATTTTAATGCAGTGACAAGTACATTATGCAAATACTATCTAGTCATTTATAACTGTTACAGCTGTAATAGCTTGGAGGTTAAAAGCCTCAGTGGGGTTTCAGTATAAATATTCCCCTGTTGATTGTCTGGTTTATTAAGGTGATATAAAAATCACTATAGCAAACATGCTGTGGACCAAGCAGAAATGTCTTCTTTAATGAAAAATACTTCTAAAACCATTTAAATTGTTTATATTTTAATTGAAAATACTGTAGAAACTGGGAATCTGTTTCTTACAAACACTAGAAATTTGCTGCAAAGAAATTTAAGAACTTCTTCAAAATGCTAAAACTCTAACCAGTCTATCACTACCGGTATATGTTTTTAAATACATTTTAAATGTTTAAAGTAGGCAAAGTTTATAAAGAAGAATCAGCAAGATATAAAGTAAACACTGATTTCAAGATAATATGTTCAAAAACGTACTTATATATCTTGCTTAGAAAACATATTACAGCTTTAGACTCAGAAAGTAAAAAGCGGCCATTTTGGTCATGTACTTCCTGCTAAAGTCCAATCTAAAGAAAATTTCTAAAATTATAATTTGGGGAGCTGATTAACAGTCTGTGTTGGAGAAATTTGAGTATTTTTAAATCTTTCCATTCATCATTATGGTTTACAGAATTATATTGATTCGCTGATGGTAACTTTCTGTCTTAAAAGCAAGAAAAAGAAAGGGAATACTGTATATATTTAACTAAGTTTTGTCTATGGGAGAAAATGCATAAATCAGCAAATGCCTACAAAATATGTGTAATATTATGGGCAAAGATGATTTTTTTTGGGAAAAGCTTCCTGTCTTCTTCACAGCTGAATCTAAAATCTTTTTAAAGTTTTCAAGTGAGCCAGCCTCAGGAAGGGTGAGGAGACATACTACATTCGCGTCTTTTAATTTTTTGTCTGTATTGTACTCAATGTACTGTAAGTTGTTATTGTTTATTTGTTTAATTGTTTATATGTAAATAAAAATCATTTTTTAAAAAATAAAATAAAATCTGTTTAAAGTTTTCAACATGGCACTGTGCTTCAACTTTTATGAAGTAAGAGACAGGATGGGGGGGCCAGGTTATTTTCCTTCCTCCCTCAATTTCACTTTTAAAAATAATGGGTAACTTTTTTAACCGTTCACAATTTCTAAATCAAACAATCCTTCTACCATTTTCTTGCTGTTCTTTTAAAAGTTGTGGTATTATGTTCCTTGTTAAATTATGCATCAGTTGCTTCAAGATAAGGTATCAGCTGCAATGATAAAACCATTTACTGCTGACAACAAGATGAATGACTAGTCCTGCACTGATTTCCTACTATTAGCACTCAGTGGATCTATTCCATCTGTCATTTTACAAAAAGAAATGAGAGGAGAGGGGGAAGAACCTCTGCGCTGATTTAATGGCATAGAAACTTTCAGTTTGTAATGCTTAAGATATGGCCTAATACACATTAGTGACAGATCATGGCCAACATACATTTAGTGACTACTCCTTCCAAATGGATGATGTTGGGATGATCAAATTGTCCCATTATGCTGGCCTCACTCAAAAAGTCCCTTCTTTGCTTGTCTGTGTAGCCAGCTTTCAGAGTTTTGATAGCCACACAGATCTCCCTCTTCCCTGGAACCTTGAGACGGCCACTGCAAACTTCACCAAATTCACCTGCAGAAAAAGAAGCACAATCAAAAGGGATCTGCTGACATTCATACATTGTTTTAATGCAATTAAGACCTGTCTGTATTCCTTCCATTAAGCACAAAGAAGCTTTTGTCTGACATAGGCTGCAAATAATCCCAAAGTCCCTTTGCAACTTCCAACTGTGCAGTTCCTGTAGCTTTCATTTAGCATCGTTTAAAACATGGTGTGCCATTAAAAATGGAAAATTCAATATCCAATTGTATTTATGACCTAGAGCTATATATTTTACAGCACTGTTATGTTTATTGCATTCGTTTTTCCTACTTCTCCTCTCCAAAATTTAGGCATAATCTGTGGGCACACAAAGACTGTCCATCTTTATTCAAATGAGTATAATATATAATTTGGTTTATGGTATGCCAACTTCACTTGGATTTATTCTATTATTTGCTCTTTTTGTTTATTTGGAAAAAAAATACTATAGAAGTTATATTGCATAACAGAAATATAATAGACTTATTCCAGTCATCTAAATTCATGTGAATTTAGATCACTGAAAACTTAAAAACTGGGTCTTCTTAGAAACACTAAAATATTTTATTCAAAAGCTTTTGAAAATTTCATGAAGACTGACAACATAAAGATGGAACAGAATGTTTAAATTTAAAAAACCCCCAATAATTCAACACTCTAGTAAGCCTTCCACCATTATAAATTCAGTGCGAACATGATGTCTTGAGCTTACCGACACCTATGACTTTTTCAATCTTTATGCATGAAGCATCGATTTCTTTGGCAAATTCCCGCACAGCTTGGTTGGGATCCTCATAGGTAAAGGGATCTACATAGGTTCTGACACCTAGAATGCAAACATGATTTTCTGAAAATTTTAGGATTATATACAAGATAGGAAAATAGATAGGGAAGAAACATTGCTGCGTGTGTGGACCTGAGGCTTTTTGAGCATATTATTTTCTTATAGTTTTTATAATCCTATGATTATAAAACCCACAGAGGATTATAAAAACTACGTAAAGAAAATAATATGCTCAAAAAGCCTAATGAATACATTATACAGATGGATGGAATATATGAAAGTCAGATCCTATAACAAAGACAATACCTTTGCGGGAGGTGGAAGATGTTTTCTTGAGTTCCAACAAGTTTGAGTTTTTAGCAGCTTACATCAAGTCAGCTGCTGAAAACAATAAGTATGCACATCCTTAAATTTTCTATTGATTCCTCTGCCCATGTAGAAAGGACTCCAATGAGATTTACAGAAAGGAACAATTCCTATTAGTTTTACATTTTAGAAACCTTTTCATGTATTAATCATTTAAAATCATATCTTTAAAAAGAAAAATGTTCAGGAACATGGGAAAGCGAAAAGGTGAAGGGTAATTTTCTTTCTGTGTTCAAATACTATACTAAGTCATATTTGCTTAAACTGTATTTTGACAATCTTAAATGGCATGAATTAACCCAACTCATTAGGCCATAAATCATGTTATATATTTTTTTAATAGTTTGGGCCATACTATGTGTTAACAGGCAAACCACTTTATATCTGAAGGATTTATTTATTTATTTATTTGCTTGTTTGTTTGTTTGTTTATACCTCTATGCCGCCCAATCCCAAAGTATTCAGGGCAGCTAAGGATGCAACATGTAATTCCAGGTTATATATCCCAAGCCTAAAAATGTTTTTTTCCCCCAAATGGTATACTTTACTTAAAAGAAGTAATATTTTTTAAAGTAACATCTGAATAAATTAATTCAACTCCTACCTTCAAAATGATGCTTTAGAGCAGTGTTTTTCAACCAGTGTGCCGCGAGACATGGTCAGGTGTGCCACGAAGCTCAGAGAGAGAAAGAAAACAAGAGAGAGAGAAAGAAAGAAAGAGAAAGAGAGAAAGAAAGAAAGAGCAAGAGAGAGAGAAAGCAGGCAAGAGAGAGAGAAAGAAAACAAGAGAGAAAGCAAGCAAGAGAAAGAAAGAAAGAAAGAAAGAGAGAAAGAGAACAAGAGGGGAAGAAAGCAAGAGAGAGAGCAAGAGAGAGAAAGAAAGAGAGGGAGGGAAGGTGGGAGAGAGAAAAACATAGAGGGAAGTAGGGAGGGAGAGAGAACGAGAGCAAAAAAGAGGAAAGAAGGAAGAGAGAAAGAAAGAGGGATGGAGACAGAAAAAAAGAGGGAGAGAAAGAGGGAGAGAGAAATAGAGCGAAAGGGAGGAAGAGAGAGAATTTTTTTGTCCAAACTTTTTTTAGCCCCCCCCCCCCTCAATGTGCCCCATCGTTTTGTAAATGTAAAAAATGTGCCGCGGCTCAAAAAAGGTTGAAAATCACTGCTTTAGAGCACTGAATACTAAGACAACTAGACACAAGAATAAAATTTTATTGACCAAATGTGACTGGACACACAAGGAATTTGTCTTGGTGCATATGCTCTCTGTGTACATAAAGTAAAAGTTCATCAACAATCATAAGGTACAACACTTAATGATAGTCCAAGTCAGGGGTGAACTATTGCCCAGACAGGGGGGAACTCAGTGGGGTAGCGAAAATGGTCCACTCATTACTTGTATCCTTACAATTAATATTAATATTGTTTCCTGATTGCTATTTGTACCCTATGACAATCATTAAGTGTTGTACCTCATGATTCTTGACGAATGTATCTTGTTTTTTTATGTACACTGCTACTATATGCACCAAAGACAAATTCCTTGTGTGTCCAGTCCAATAACAGTTATTTATTTATTCGATTTTTATGTCGCCCTTTTCCTTAGACTCAGGGCGGCTTACAACATGTTAGCAATAGCACTTTTTAACAGAGCCAGCATATTGCAATCCGGGTTCTCATTTTACCCACCTCGGAAGGCTGAGTCAACCTTGAGCCGTTGATGGGATTTGAACTGCTGACCTGCAGATCTACCGTCAGCTTCAGTGGCCTGCAGTACAGCACTCTACCTGCTGCGCCACCTCGCCACTTGGTCAATAAAGAATTCTATTCTATTCTATTCTGTATGCATATACATTTTCTGCAACAATTATGAGATTAATAGAAATATAAATTAAGTTTGAATGAAAAAAAAAGCTCCAAGTGAAGAAAACTAAGCCATAGAACTTGAAAAAAAGGGGGGGAGAGTTGCTCAATATAGACTAACTTTAAAAATTCATGCAACAGAAGAAAATCAAGCACTACTAATTTTTACCTTGATTTAAATGTTTCTCTTCATCTGCTTCTTGCTTAGCTTTACTGTATTTGCTCCTTCTGTAGAAATGGGGTTGGGGTGGGGAAGAAGCATTAGGGATTAAAAGAATCATCTGACTAGTGAATTATCATGCAGAGAGATTTCTGAATTCCTTTTTACAGCATGTGACAAATTTTATTCTGTCAATTATTACAGGTTTGGGTTAATTTAAGGCCTACATGAAATACGACATTGCTATATAGTTTGCAGTGTACTCTTATTATCAACATCTATGATACATATAATCAATGGATATTTGGAGAAAACGATATGCACCAGTACCTTGCTATAAAACAATATACTTCTATGATCAGACTCATTTCTTTTGATTTCTGCTAATCAAAGAGTATAGTGGTACATCACATCTGTGAGCTGCATTTGTTGCCAGCTGGTTTATAAATATTATTCAAGGTGCTGATTATCCCGTACAAAATCTTTTGTGGCATAGTGCCTAGTTACTTAACGACTGCTTATCTCCATATTTTTCACATCTAGCAAGCTATGGCAGACTGGATGTAGTTCACGTCCTCTCAATTAAACAATGTCAAGTGTGCCTTTTTCATTGCAACCCTTGCCCTCTGTAATAGTAGTGCTCCATAAGATGTTGGAAAACTGCTTATTCTCTCACACTATGAGATAAGATGGTGGTGACCCTTCTAATATTTGGTTTTGCTTGGCATACTTTTTAAGACAAATGAGCGGCGTGGTGGCCTGATGGCGAAGATCCTCGCCTTCCACTTGGAAGGTTGAGAGTTCAATCCTAGGTAGCGGCAGATGTTTCCTAGGGTGCAAAGAAAAAATATCTGCTGCAAACTCTGCATGATGTCAGGAAGGACATCCGGACAGTTAAATGCTCAGTTCCATCCAGTCATCCCCAACTCTACCCTGAATTAAGAATTATAGGGTCATAAATGGAAGGGTTTAATAAAAAAAGCAGCAATAGAAAGCGCTCAGGCAGTAATAGTCTTTGGTTGGAAGGATGCGACAAAATGGACAATGCAAAATTGGTATAGGTACATGGTAGACCATATTCAATTTGAAATTATGGATAAAAGGATAAATTCGGAAAATGAAACTGAGTTGGGACAACTGATGGGACGGTGGGACAAGGTAAGACGATATATAACAAGCAGAATCCGAGACCAAGCTACAAGAAATAAATTGGAATCACTCTATAATATGTAAATAGATATATTGCTCTTGGGTCAAGTGGACTATACACCCCCGATTTGGGGTGGTGGGGAATGTGTGAGTGTCTGGGTGGGGGGCACATTTCACTATGCACTGTTTTATGTTGTGTGTAATATGAATTCGTTAAAAATTAATAAAAAAATGTATTAAAAAAAATAAAAATAAATGGAAGGGTTTATTTTTTACTTTTTAAGACAAATCTTTGTTCTTTTACTTTATTATTCTGGCTTTTAACTATGTAATGTATCCAGAGTCCCTGGGGAAGGCAGGGTTTCCTAGCATTTTTTAAAAATGTAAATAAGTGTAGGAAAGACTAGAACTAATTATTATAGCCATCAGATTTGCAAACAGAATAGCTAGTTGTCGGCTGATATTTGGGTAGCATTTCAATGGCAACTGCTAACATGTACTTGATTAAGCTGCACAGTGAAGTCTCCAGACTATTCATTGTAATATGTGGTGTATCTTTAATCTTCAAAGAATCTTCAGCGAAGATTAAACAATAAACAAAAGCAGCAAAGAGACAGAAATGTAATATTTAAGGAAAGGATTTCCACATAGTTAGAAAGAAATGACCATGTGATCTTAACATACATCTCTATAAATTATGAGAGTCTCAAGAATCATTTCAGGGAATGTTCTTTAAATACAAATCTCATTAGATATAATTCAAAACATTCTTATTCTGACATTATGGTGTCTTTTTCCTCTTTTTGCTCTTTTGGGATCTATTAATATTTCCCAGCATCAGGACATCCAGTTATCCTAAGGAATAGTTTGGAATATATGGGATACATTTGCAGATAACAATGAAAGTAACAATCACTTGTAGCCAATTATAATATTCTTTCAAAAGTGTTAAGCCAGCTAGTCAGCCATGGGACTTTGGAATTCCAGGACTTTACACATTTCAAAGAATCAAAATGGCTATAAAGTTGATTAAACTATATTAATTATTACTAAACAGATATTTTCAAAATAAAATACTAAAAAGATATCACAGGAAGACACAAAGTAATACCAAATTTGATGTCTCTAAAAATGACATGAACAAATTCATTCTGCTCCTGAGGCTGTGGACTCCTGCATCATAACCATGCCAAACTTTCACAAGTACATGACAGATTTAACATTATATCAACATTTCAACATCAGAATCTTGACACAAACCCATAGACTTGTTCAAATGTGGAAGAGAAAGGTTTACCATGCAAACATAAAGTATAATATGTATTTAGTCATAGTAAACAGGCTTCTGACTTTAATACATTCCTATTATACCTATACCTATTATATCCTATAATGATTGGAATAAACATTTTGATATACAGTGGAACCCCGACATAAGAGCTGCTCTACTTAAGAGCAACTCGAGATAAGAGCTGGGAGGGGAGAGATATTTTTGTTCTACTTACAAGCCCAAATTCGAGATACAAGCGCCAAGGAGCTGTCTCCTGAAGCCAAACGCTAACTTCCGCGTTCGGCTTCAGGAGACAGCGGCGAAGCGGCGCGCGTGTTTTAAAAGGTTGCAGCCGGCCTGGGGGGCTCGGGGGGGGGGCTTGCAGCTTTCTTTCTTGCTCTTTTTCTTTCTCTCTTTTACCTTCCCTTCCTCTATTTCTTCTTTTCTTTCTCCTTCCCACCTTCTTCCCTCCCTCCCTCCCTTCACTCATTCCTCTCTTACTCTCCCCTTTCATAAGTTTCCTTGCTTCCTTCCTCTGTTCCTGTCCCTTCCCCCTTTCTTTCTTTCTTTCTTTCTTGCTCTTTTTCTTTCTCTCTTTTACCTTCCCTTCCTCTATTTCTTCTTTTCTTTCTCCTTCCCACCTTCTTCCCTCCCTCCCTCCCTTCACTCATTCCTCTCTTACTCTCCCCTTTCATAAGTTTCCTTGCTTCCTTCCTCTGTTCCTGTCCCTTCCCTCTTTCCTTCCTTCCTTCCCACCCTCCGTCCATTCATTCACCCATTCCTCTCTTGATCGCTTAAAGCCGGTCCCTGGTGCAAAAAGGGTTGGGGACCTCTGTCCTACAGGATTGGGTGGCAGAGAAGTTGAACATATGTAAATTTAAAAGTTTAAGAAAGTTTACAAGTTAAGTGAAAGAAACTTCATTATTCATTTATATGTACATGTACATTTCTTCATTAAAAACATGTCTTTCTGCATAATTTAGACTAACTTTGTGAGTTTTTTGAGGGCTGGAACCAATTAAAATTATTTACATTAATTCCTATGGGGAAAAGTCGTTCGAGATAAGAGCTGCTCGACTTAAGAGCCCAGGTCCGGAACGAATTAAACTCGTATCTCGAGGTACCACTGTATTTATGAATGATACATTGTTCAGAGGAAATAAATCTAATACTTTTTAGCTTCAATTAACAAGAACATCTAAAAAAACAAACTCTAAAAATAAAAGAGGGCAAGGACTGATTGTCAGTCCATTAATTATACTCTATTAAGGTCTAACAGACCCACTCTTTACTTATGTTCTATCTTTATAATCTGTTGAGCTTTTACCCAGAATTGGAGACTACTGGGGCTTTTTGTTTAGAAAAGATACTCCTTCCTTCTTTCCTTCCTTCATTCCTTCCTTCCTTCCTTCCTTCCTTCTTTTTCTCCCTTTTCCTTGTTTAATCATCAAGAGGTTTAGAAAATGCTCAGGATAGATGCCTGAGGAATTCTGGACACAAACTGACATTTGTAGACAGCTTACCTGAATGACAGCAAAGGAGGCTTTTGTCATATTCAGTTCTATAATTATAGGGATTTGGGTGACAGTGATTAAATGAAAGGCAGGGTTCAGGAAGGGAATACAAGCACTATGAAAAAACCCTAGGGGTCAGAGATTCAGGCAAGTCTACAGGTGGGATTTAGGGATAAAGAAAAGGTGGGTCTTAAAGCTGGCAGGCACAATACAGCACAAGACAAAAAGTAAGTGCCAAGGGTATTAGCAGGTATTGTAAAGAAGCAGCATGCTATCTACATTATTCTTGCCTAGTCAATGCATCAGTTTGTAATGTCAGCATTCACAGAGCAAAGTGGAAACACAAAGGCCAACAAAAAGCTTAAAGAAGCTTGGATACTCTGTTGAATTAGAAGAGTGTGACCATACAGGTTTTCCCAAATTATCACTACAAGGCAATGGAACTCTTGGTTACTGAATCTTAAAGTATTTGATTTAGTGATTATAATAAATAGCCTTCAGCAATACGTCACCTATTAAATAAAATTTAAAAAAACATTGAACTATTCAATTTACTTTTAGAAAGCAAAAACAATGAAAAGCACTTACTGAAAAGTTTTCTATTTCTTTTTTTTTAACCAAACTACCTTTTATTTATTTATTGAAAATTTTATATCCTGCTTTCCAGGGGCAATATAATAGCAATAGCACTTAGACTTATATATTGCTTCACAGTGTTTTACAGCCTTCTCTAAGTGATTTACAGAGTCATCATATGATTCCCAGCTGCTGGAATTTAAAGCATGCTATCCAGTATTCAGGCAATATAGGTACTGTATTTAGGTAAACAGGCATTGGTGGTTTTCTGAAATCTTTTTTTCCCCAAATACCTAAATTTAAGGTTAGCACAATTTATTGTGGAAATACATTCTATAATATAACTTAAGTACGAATCTGTGTATTATACACAATTTTTCAAACCTACATGGCATAGAGGTCCAGAATGTGCAAATGTGAAATAGGTAAGTATTGATTACATACAGTAATCATCATCATCAATAAACTGTTTGTATGACACAAATAAGTATAATTACGTTACATATAAACTAGTTCATATGTAAGGTAACAAAGAAGTAAGCTATTTATTAACTCTGAATACTTCATGTTTCAAAAGAGTTGACTTCCAGGTAATTTCTTCCTCCTGCAGATTATCAACACTTTCAAATATGATATCATTGACAACCTATTAGATGATGAACTCCATATGTCTAACATACTCTATATAGAATCATATGCATCAAATCAAGCACCTATTTGATTCAGAATTTTGTGTCCATCTACTGATGTCTTTGGTAAGCTATGAGCAGCACAAAAGTGTATCAACACATTTCAGTTCCTGCCAGTGACAGACATGTTACATTTGATACTGTAACTATCATGATCAATACTCATAAGCTCAGTTAAAAAAAAATTCTGCCACACTAGGGGTGTTTGTGTATGTGTGTGTGTAAGAAGACTGTAAGCAATTTAGCTTACAAGTACATTTGTATTAAAGCAACAAGAGAGGGTAGTGTATTAAATCTAGTTTCAGGAAATAATTGTTTTCGCTTCAACATAGAATGTGAAAATCTTATGTAGAAACTCTTTTGTCTTTAATAGTTTTTAACAGCACTCAGCACAACTTTAAATATCGGTAACATGCCATTATATTTGTGTTTCAATTTCAGAGGAATACAGTTCAATCCAATGGCCATTAGAATATTTTCATAATAAATTCACGAGTGGTTGGGCCAAGCATCCAAGCTTTTTATGAACCACTTATTTGTTTTTGTCTAATAAGGGAGAAACATATACGGTACATATCAAATCAGTTATCTGGTTTCAGCTTTATGCTGCTATCAAAGAGAATCAATAGGAGGGCAAGGGGCTGACATTTCATTTTCTAAGAAGTGATCCATTGAAGTCCAATTACTAGAGTATGTTTATCTGACTTCAGAGGGGATAATTTAAATAAAATAAAAATGAGGAAGTAGGATGGGAATTATCTTAGAGAAACTCAACAGGGACAATTCTCTAAGGTGCTGACTTGTAATTAGAAATCCAAAGCATCTAAGTATCAATCCTGTCTTAAATAATAAGGCAATCAATAAAAGCAGGAGGGAATTCAAGTTACCAGGCTCAGCAACACTATTTTCTGTTTGGAATAGCTTTCACTAAAGCTATTTTCTCTGTGCTGTATTTTCATAAATTATTTTTCTCTTATTAGCATGGAAGCTGGGGAAACAGCTAAACATCTACTGAAATCTATTACAGTGAAGACCAGTGCTCGGTTTTTATAACTGCATGAATTATATAACTGCTTTTGTTTTTTTAAAAAAAAGCTGGGGGGAAAACAAATAGAAAGTATATAAGAATGCGTTAGAAAATATATGATCTTATTCACATAATCCTGGATTACATCATTCAGTTTAGATTCTTATTTTCAGCTGACTTTATGAGAAGACTAGAAGCAGATCATGTTTAGTATCTTAGTGTTCCAACAGAACATATTCAGAAATAAAGCTTGAGTCATAGAACATATGGATCAGGAAATGCTATGTTAACTAGACTTAGATATTGACCTTTCTCAATACAGTATGAATAATATAACCTTCTGTTTTATTTACTGACTTTGGAACAACATTTCACCATCACCACCACCCCAAGAAAAGAAATAACCAATGCCAAGCACTAAAACTTAAAATTTGTCATCCAGGGTACTTTTATGGTCATTAGAATAGCAATACAATCTTAGAAATCCTTCAGTAGTATGGAGCCAAACATATTCATTCAATCTAGGAAAGCATTATATATGCATACTCTATTACTATTATTATTTTGAAGGAGGGGGGAAGTGATGGATTTATCAATCCTTTTCATTGAAATGAAAACAGGACATCTGTTGGAATTAATATCCTCTAATGAACAATGGAACACATGGGGCAGTGGAAGGCTGCTATTGGAAATTACTTCTGCAGTACAGTATAGCATAGTAATCTTTAGGGGTATGCAAAATGTTTTGAATTTGAACCATTTCAAATTTGAAACAATTCATCTTGACTTCAAAATGTCCTGCTTCAAAGAGAAACAGCTGCTTCAAGTGTGAAATGGGCTGTTTCCCTTAGAAGTGTTCTGAATTTGAAACAGAATGTTTTACTTCTGGAACAGAGATGTCTTCTTGAAACATTTCTACAATGGTTCAGAGCAGCCTAGTCTGCATTGGAAAATAGTAGTTTTGCACTCGTAGCAGGGTGTTTCCAATTTAAGCCAGAGTGAATTTCAAGCACTATGCACACCTCCAATTTTTATTTCTACAGTTTATGCATCATATATCACAGTTCTAAAACCTCATATATTTTCTCTCTCTGTGTTCAGTGGACTACTGGGAAAAGGGCAGGAAAATCTTGCCAGAGGTAGAATAGCTTCGTAAGCACTTTTAAAATGAGGGCAAGAACTACATAAAATTCAGTAAAAGGCTATCCAACCTTGTTTTAATCATATCTGAATTCATATTTGATATCCCTACATTAAATAAGAGAATATCAGCAGATTAGTACCACACTATGAATTATTTCAGGTATCTTTACATTTTATTTGATCGGTTAGTATTTATCGTTAATTCTTGCATGTATTCTTACAAACCACTAAATAATTTCTATTCAGCCATGGAATGGGAAGAAAAGGAAGGAAAAAATAAAACCTGGTAATTTGAGAAATCACTATTGGTATAATCTGAATACAGTAGATTGCCTAAATGATACATTCCAATAACTTGGTGCTAAAAGAATAAATGCTATACATTTCCTTATTAACATAGCATATATTATTATTATTATTATTATTATTATTATTATTATTATTATTATTATTCATCTTCATCTTCATCATGCGGCTCTTTCACCCCTCTTCTGCAGCTCCCTGTGGCCCTGTCACAGCAGAGGGATGAAAGAGCTGTCGCCCTGTCATGGTGGCGGCGATGGGCAGAATCTTAGTACAGGAGCAAAGTGCCTCTGTATTTGCCTTTGCACTGCAACAGCATTCCACCTTCTTCAGGATACACTTGTTGTTCTCATCTGCTAAGAGGGTTGGCAGAGAATGGCGGGGCAGATCTTGTGGGGTGGGGGCCATCTGCCAAGCCTGGCCTTCCTCTCTCATTGGCGAGGCCAAGAAAAAGAAGGGGGCAGCATGGGGAAGTGTTCCCCTTCCCCAGCTGAGTGCCGGGAACAAAAGATGGGGGGAGGGGGGCTGGGCTGGGCTGGCAGTATTGCCCCATTGGCAAGCCAGATGATAGAGAGGCCTGGCCCGGTTCTCGCAGCTGTCCAACTTAAGCTGTCACCTTTGAAATGCACCTTGCCTCTGAGGCAGCAATGGCTAGGACTGGGGAAGGGGCAGCAGAAACATCAGGGGTGCTCCATTCCTCCTCAGCAAGCCTGGCCTGGAGGAGCGTGGAGAGTTGCAGGCCAAGCACCAGAGGGTCAGAAGATGCTGTCCCACATCATCCCAACATGCATGCTGCTCCTGAATTAGATTTGAGTGGAGGAAGGAAGCAGGGGGCAGGGGGAAGGGTAGGGGGATTCCTTTGGTGTGGGGCACGGGGAAGACCCAATACCCCCTCCAAGCCCTGTCTACTGTTCTCAAAGCAGCACAGTGAAAGCACACTTCACAATGGGGAGACTGCGTCCCATCCTCCTCCTGGAGTCCATTTCCTTCCCCACTCACCTCTGGCAACTCTCTCAAGGAGGAGAGCATCCAGCACCAACAAAACTGGAAATAGCCACCTGCCATTTCCTGTTGCAGCCCAGCAGCAAGAAAGAAACAGATTTGGCTCAATTCGGCTCCATCTACTCCCCTCTCCCTGCCTTTGCACAGTTTTGCAAGGATTCAAGCAGATGCTGCATTTGTGATGGGAAGTGGGGGTGTCATCCCATACTTTGCCTGCCAAGCGTCTTTGGAGGTGCCCAAGGACTATATTTTCCAGTCACTTTGGACTGAATTTCCAGATGCATATGCATGCCTGTGTGATTGTGTAGCTGCTTGGGAGGATGTTTCTCTGAAGTGCGTAAAGCAATCTAAGGCATCAATCTCTTGGTGCTGTGATATAATAGCCTGTCACTTCTTTTGCAAAGCAAGATTTACTTTTGTATCTTTCCAGAGACAGAGAGAACATGGCCTAATTTCCTTACAGTTATTTCCTGGGTGTGGGGGTTGGGAAGAGGGAGGTTGGAAGGTAGGGAGAGAGTGAGAGAAAAAGAAAGAAAGAAAAATAAAGAGAGAAAAAGAGATAGATAAGAGAAACAGAGATGAGAAAGCGAGGGTGATGGAGATAAGATAGAGAAAGAAAGAGAGAAATGAGAAAAAGAGATGGAATCAGAGAGAGGGAGATAGAGAGAGAAAGAGAGATGAGAAAGAAAGAGATAAGAAAAAGACGAGAGAGATGAGAGAGAAAGGGTGGGAGGGAGAGAAGGAGAAAGAGAGAGATAAGAAAGAAAAAGATGAGAGAGATGAGAGAGAAAGGGTGGGAGGGAGAGAAGGAAAAAGAGAGAAATAGGAAAGGAAAAGAGGGAGAGAGAGAAGGAGGGAGGGAGAAATAGAAAAAAAGATAAAAAGATTTGCCCAAGAAGAAAGCAAGATAATTTATGCTATGGGAAAAGTATGAGTAAAAGCTTTCTTTTCCTGGACTTTTAATTTATCCTGGCTGGTATACCCACTATGGAATATAAAAGTGTTTCTCACAGCTAACAACAACTGATGTGGCCAAATGCAGAAGTGATTAGAAAATCAAAAAAGGCATTCCTTTTTCCGGGTATAAGCTCAAACACAGGAGCTTGTTTCATTCCATCTCCCCAGAACCCCTCCTTTGATCTGGCACTCTTAGCACAGAACTCATCAACCCAGAATACTGCATTCATTAAATTCTACATCAAATTACAGTCTCTCTCTTCAGGTCTCATGTTGCTGGCTTGCATCTTAAAACTTCCCACCACCACCCCGGTCGCTAAAACTGGTTTTGCATCTGAACAGCAAATAATTCTAGAACAGTTACCATTACATTACATGCTGCGGTGGTACTGATGCTGAGAGGATCAAAGCAGCCCAGGAGAAGTTTGTGATGCAAATGCAGTGTTTACGATGCCAATCAAAGAATTTAGCTTTGTTTCAAGGTGGTAAAAACTCCCACATGAAAGAAAAAGGGGAAAGAACGGGAGCTTAAACCCTTACCTCCTACTGATGACAAAGGCAGCAATGAGAATGACCACAAGGACAACACTGCCAGCCACTGAGACCAGAAGGACGGTGGGGTTGGTGCCTTCCCCAATGATGGGAGAAGGAACTAGGAAAAAAAACAACACACCAATATTTGTTAAGTTTCCACAGTTATGTCACAGATAAAAATATCACAGGAACAGCAATATTGACAATGCAGTTTATGTGAAGATGAAGACAGTTCATCTTTGTCAAACTTTGTCAAGAATTATTTTATCACCTTTTCAGTAGAGATATTCATTTGTAATTCTTTTCCAGGAAAGCCCTAATTAGTATAAGACATTATGCTCCATAATGAATTTTGGGAAAACTCTTCAGTTTTCTCCCCTCACTTTTAACTTTTTAGAATATAATGCCTGATTTAGTGCCTGCTGAGATGTTTCCCTTTTTATTTAATTTAAAAAGGACCAGATGCTCATTCCTTGACTATGAGCATAGGAAGACTCAAGCAGAACAAGATGTTTTCCACTGTCTTTAGTGACATAGAGCACTTCAAATCCTCACATGCTCTGCCTGAGGGTTGTTAACACTGAACAGCACAACCTGAAATGATTAAAATTTCTCCATGCAATGAACATTAAACATCTAATCTCTCCTATTATTTCAAGAAGCAACTTTGTTTTTTTAACATTTCCCAACAGAAACACACATGCAATATTGACATTTTATTTATCAAATGAATCAAAGAAGAGAAAAGAATAGTTAGATCTATTATATTGAACAAAGTTTTCCTCTTTGGCCAAGAAAGATGGCAGAATGACATGATTGTCTGATTGTTTGGCAGATGAACTGGAATAGGAAGGAAGTGAAGATTCAAAGTTGTTAGCTACTGGCGTATCCAGCATGATCACTTCATGGGACAAAGTTATCTAGGATTCCATATACTGTATTCTCATTCCTAAATGTGCTCTATACCAGAGAAAATGCAAGGTATATTGAGTCCTGAAGTCAAGCACAAATTGACATCTATCAAAAATGTATGCAAATTAACTGGACTGACAATTAAATTAAAATATATGCAAATTAACTGGACTGACAATTATTAGTGTTTTAGGGTGTTGTACATATGCACAGTATACCAAAAGTCAGGAATGTTCAAAGATTCTGTGTTAAGCAAGCACGGAACTATTTAGAAAAAAACTCCAATTCTTACATTAATATAATTTAAAATAGTCTATGGGGCCTAACTTTTAGTATACTTTTAGTATACTTTGCAAATCTACCAATAGTCAATAAATTGAATAGCAAAAATAATATATGTTTTCTCCTTAAAATATTAATGAGAATATTTAACTATTGAGGGTACAGATAATGATTATCTGGGCCCTCAATAGTCCAGTTTCAGACCCGGCTACAGCATGGAAACTGTTTGTTTCTGTCGCACTGACTGGTGATCTCTGGCGGGTCCGGGACAGGGGTCAATCTTCTATCCTGAGGCTTCTTGATCTTTCAGCGGCTTTGGATACTGTTGTGATTCCGTCTGAGGCCCCTCAGGGAACGGCTGATCCTCTGCCGGCTTCCTGCTCAGAGGGGGAGGATGAGGAACAGGAGGTTCAGGCAGACGGGGAGGAGGAATCTCAGGCTGAGGGAGAGGGAGGACAGCCAGAGTCCCCCGAGAGGGAGCTCTCCCCAGCAAGCAGCCTGGATTCCTTAGATGAAAATGCACAAGCAATAATCGATCTCCGGCAGAGAAGAGCAACACAACGAAGGGGACAATTAGCCAGGTACTTTCAGCACTAAAGAGGCAACAGCTGGGTTTGGGTGTGGTGCTCTCTGGAAAGGCTGAAAAGGCAGACCCACCCTTCCTGGCTTGTGGAGTATTATCTTTGGAAGTCCTGGGACCTGGCTGTGATCTTTGGCGTCTTGGAATTCTGGTTTGTGACTTTGAATACTGAAACCTTGGGGGAAAAAGGTGTGGGTCTTATTCTCTACAGTGGTGGGTGTGCCAGCAAGAAGTCTGCTGTATTGTCTGGCCATCAGGACTCTGCTGTGAAGTCTCATAGCCTGCCTGTTGGGAAGAACAGGTTTTTCTCTGTGTTTATTTTTCAAACTATAAAGTGCTTTTGCTTTTACCAGCGTGTCTGGATGCTTTTTCCAGTTGGTGTTGAAGTCTGGGGGCACCCAGACAGAACAGATACCATCGACCCTGGTATCCTTCTGTGCTGGCTGGAGAGGTTGGGAGTGGGAGGCACTGTCTTATGGTGGTTTACATCCTACCTCTCAGGTTATTTGCATTTGGTGTTGGCAGACCCCCCTTTGTGGGGTTTTTCAGGAGCCAGTCCTTTCCCCCCTGCTGTTAAATATCTAGATGAAACCACTGGGTGAGATCATGGGTTGAGTTACCATCAATATGCTGATGATACTCAGTTATATATCTCCACCCCATGTCCACTCAGTGAAGCAGTGGAAGTAATGTGCTGGTGTCTGGAGGCTGTGGGTGTTAAAAGGCTCAGACTCAATGGAGTGGCTGTGAGTTTTGATTCCCAAGGACAATCTCATCTGTCCGTCCATTCCCGGGGGGGGGGGGGGAGGGAAATGCATTCTGTAAAGTTTTAAAGACCCACCTCTGCCATAAGGCTTGGTGCTACTGAAATTTTAATATATTTTCCCGTCCAATAAATGAAGGTAGGCTGTATAATGTATGAATCTGTTTAATTTTAACTATGGGGAGTTTTAGACTGTAAGTTTATTTAGATTTCTAATATGTGTATATTATTTTTGTTGTAAGCCGCCTTGAGTCTCATGAGAAGGGTGGCATAGAAATGAAATAAATAAATAAATATAAACAAACAAACAAATAAATAAAAACAGTTTTCCTGTAACATAAAGATAACAATAAATGTAAGCAGAGGGATTATGCTGTTATTTTATTTTTTCTCTTTTGCTTATGGCATTCTAAATCTATGAACTGAAGTTTATACTTATGTTTCGAAGTCTGAAATACTGAAAATTTCCAAACACAAATGACTCAATATAATCCAAGGACCTATTTCTTTTTTCATAAACATGTATGAGGATGTTAAAATTGAAGATCCCTATTTTCATCTCTGATAATGTTAGTAACATGTTTCTTTCTCTCTCTCTCTTTTTTTTCATCACTGGAAAAGGTTTGTTGAGTATAATGTGGACAGAGCAAAGGAAACAACATCCTTGCACTTCAGGTGAACACAAAAGATCACGCTTCCAATTGGACTCTTGGTAAAAGCAATAAAAACAACAAAAACACATGAACACAGCATCCTTTTGTTTTCTTAGTCAAAGCTTGGTAATGAATTCCAAACCACCACCTTACAAATCATTCATATTCAACTCAAGTACCTACAATATGCTTTTGAAATAGTGACAAGGGAAAATGCCTCCATTACCCCAGTGAGAGATCTATTGTTATTACCTGTGTTGGTTGTGAATTCAAACGGTCCACTGAAGTCTCCATATCCAGCTGCTGTCCTTGCTCGCACATGAAAGACATATGAAGTCAAAGGATTCAAGCCCTTGATATCGGTATTTCTGGTTGCTGTTTTCACAATGCGATAGCTACGCTCGTTTTGGTCCTAGCAAAGAGACAGAAAAATAAAAAGGAGGAGGAAAGTGAGTAAGGAGGTCCCCTGAAGGTCTTGGATCTTTGTATTTTACTTATTAGAAAATGTAGATAATGACACATTTAGATAATGAATGTGATTTTTCTTTTAGTGTTTCTATTATGGGATTTAATGACATGAGTGTTATGGACTTTTATATTTTGTCACAGGATTTTTCTTGCCTGAAAAAGCAAAAAAAAAAAAGGATATCTATAATTTAAGCTCTGCTGAGAAAAGAAAGGCAAGAAAGAAATTTTTGGTAAAATAACAAAGAAGTTGTCATCCTCCTCTTGATGAACTAACAATGTTTTATTTCTAGTAGACTTTTCCTTTGCAGTATAGAACTATAAGACCTAAAATAGCTGAAGGGATGGCTGCCAATCTTCTCCAACTTTATTCTGCTTTTCTGCCTGGCAAATACCTCAGGAAAAAAAAAGCTGCAATCTTGTCCAGGGAAAAATCTAAAAGTCATTTTTGATACAATTAGGAAAGGAAATAAAGGGATTATATTACAAGAAATATAAAGAGAAACCAAAGGAAAAAATAATTGTTCATTTTGCAGACAATCTTGAGAGGAAATAGATCTTTTTATAGTTCTGAAATGAAGGAACAACAAATTATATTATAGAAATAACAATTCTGCACAATTTAGAAGAGGTGAAGAATGTAATTTTCTTTTCCCTGCTTCCTATTAAAATTTATTAAACCCCCACTATAATTCTGGGCAAAAGCTATCAGCTCATACAGAGTTCATTATTATTACTATGTTATATACTTCATTATTACACATTTCTCTCTGTTGTAAGGCTAATGTTGTACTGCTTCTCTGTTCTATCAATTCTCATTACTAATAGCCTTATTAGAATCAGACAGTTCCTAGCAAAAGAAAAAATGCCACCATTATCACCCAGTAGGGAAAAAAATATGTGTAAGTTGTTATTCAGTTCAATTTCTTAGATATAGAAACAGTCAAAATGAGTATGATTATAAAACCATTTTTTTCTTAATAAAGCCCTTTTATGTGATGTGGGCTTTGAAGAGAAGGAAGCGCTGCAAATAGTTTAGAGAGGTGGGCACTATATGGTGGCTGACAGGGGCAACTGCTTCTGCAGCACGATGGATTTGATGGTGTTCATATTTTCACTCATTGATTGCTGTGCCCTGGTTTTCCTTTCTGTTTACTTTATAATTACATTATAAATGTAATGTGACTACATTTACGCCAGATCTTGCTCTTCGAAACTAAAAAATAGGTGATCCCTGAATTGATTGGCCATACCATTGTCATTGAATTAATGCTTATTTCACTGCACTGGTTCAGCTTCCTCCTCAATTTTCCTGTGGCAGCGTGGAACGCTCTCTACATGGGGCTACCTTTGAAAAGTGTTTGGAAACTTCAGATCGTGCAGAATGCAGCTGCCTTCCTAAATATGCCCATGTCACACCAACACTCCACAGTCTGCACTGGTTGCCGATCGGTTTCCGGTCACAATTCAAAGTGTTTGTTATGACCTATAAAGCCCTTCATGGCATCGGACCAGAATATATCCAGGACCGTCTTCTTCCGCACGAATCCCAGCAACCAGTTAGGTCCTACAGAGTTGGCCTTCTCCGGGTCCTGTCGACTAAACAATGTCGTTTGGCGGGACCCAGGGGAAGAGCCTTCTCTGTGGCGGCCCCGACCCTCTGGAACCAACTCCCCCCAGATATCAGAGTTGCCCCCACCCTGCTTGCCTTTCGTAAGCTCCTTAAAACCCACCTCTGTCGTCAGGCATGGGGGGAACTGAGATATTCCCTTCCCCCTAGGCTTATAAAATGTATGCATGGTATGTCTGTATGTATGATTGGTTTCTTAAATTGAGTTTTTTTACATTACGTTTAATATTAGATTTGTTCATATTGTCTTTTTACTGTTGTTAGCCGCCCCGAGTCTACGGAGAGGGGCGGCATAAAAATCAAATAAATAAATAAGTAAGTAAGTAAGTAAGTAAGTAAGTAAGTAAGTAAGTAAGTAAGTAAGTAAATAAATAAACAAACAAACAAACAAACAAACAAACATATACAGGTGTATATCATGGTTATCAGTGGAAACATGGGGATATTTTACCCTACAAAAATCCACAACTGAGGGCAGTTAAAATCGTTTGTTTCTTCATGTATCTTTACAGTATGATCTTGTCTTTAATACATGATTGAAAATGAAGTGGCCAAATTAAGTATTATAGTTGCCAAATTGATGTTACCCCATTGAAATACTCCAATGAAGCTACGAACAATTCTCAAGAAAATCCAGACCAGTGATGTCATGCAGTATATTTTTTTCTATTTGAACAAAACATATTTTTGCTGTATTTTTAACATATAAGATATTTTTAAAAAGACAACGATGTGCTTATTTGGCTCAGTGTTCAAACATACGGTAAAATGGGATTTATCCACAATGAATAATAATACCTTTTCGTAGTATTTGACTTCATATTCCAAGATGACTCCATTTGGCCGGTCAGGTTCCAGCCAAGCTAATGCCACACTATGTCTTGTTATTTCTTTAGCTTGGATCAAAGCAATTTGAGAAGGAGCTGCCAATAAAGAGAGATTGGGAAATGTCAGGCAATGTTGTCAGAAGAAGTCCAAGTACTGAAAAATATTTGAATTTTGGTTTTTTTTTAGCACACACATATATCTTGCACATATCAAATAATACAACTTAGAACAGTTCTAGCTTTAGGCATATTGGAATGATTGGCAGATTATTTCTACACTAAATTATATTTTAAACCCATGGGCTTTGATGGCTCCTCCTTTTTTGCTATGCTGATTTTATGGCCTTATGCCAACTCTCTTTTAATACAAGTATTCCAAACTATTCTGGCAAGGGGAAAATAATGAAACATTGTTGAGTGACATCAGCAGTACAATTTAATTGATTAATTATATCTGTTGATTACATCAGAAACTGAAACTAGCAAAAACATTTATGCTGTGAGGAAGGATTAAATGATATCAAACACACACATAAAATAATAGGTTGGTGAAATGGAGTTTATTTCATCTACAGGCATTATTTCAAATCATCTTTTCTCTCAATGATGTCGTTTTCACTCTATTTTCTGCTTAGAAATAACAGGAAAAATCAATGCCAAGAAAAACAGTCCCATGAAAGAGCAAATGGATAAGTAACATGTCATGAATTATGATATCATCATACAAATGGTGAAAATTATGTATTTTAATCATAATACATCTGATGTAATCTTCAAATGATGGCATTGTGGCTTTTATTCACAACGATTTTATACGGCCTAAATGTTTCCCTTCCCTCATATTAATTACATTTTTGCTGGGGTCCTTCCCTGTCATTGCCAGACAAGAGAAATAATCAAGAATGTTCAAGAAAATGATGTTATAGAACCCTTGCCTCCTAGCAAAAGGTTAGGAAGTCAGTTTTCTCTTAAAATGAATTTTTAAGCAACAATAAAACTGTATCTGATGTAGCAAAACCAGCTATTTTACTTGCTGTTTGTATTGGTTATACTGTATTGATTATATATCTTATGTGGCACTTGGGATAGAGATCATGGAGACAATATAGAAGTAGTTCAAGTATATAAATTTGAAATTGTTTTTGAAAAGAGATACAGGGAACCTGTCCCTTATTAATCAAAAAGTTTCCACATTATGTGCTGTTTGGTTTTTAATTGATAGGGTTTTTTAGTTTTTTCTTAATATTAGATTTGTGCCTGTACAATATTGTTTTATCGCTTGTTGTGAGCCGCCCCGAGTCTTCGGAGAGGGGCGGCATACAAATCTAATAAATTATTATTATTATTATTATTATTATTATTATTATTATTATTATTATACATATACATTTTATTTTTAGAAACATAGAAACATTGAAGTCTGACGGCAGAAAAAGACCTCATGGTTTTTCTGGTTTTAGTCTAGTGTAATAAATAGAAACACCAATTATAATGGCCAACCCAGTACTAAAAGCCGTTCGCCTGTAACTTCTATTATTTCCTTCTTTCCCCACCCTAATACCATAAGCTGTCAGCTCTTCTGAGCATAAGAGTTTACTTCCAATTCAGCTGTGGCTTAGCAGGAAACATACTCAATATATTTATATTTAAAGTTGGCTTTCCCGAATTAAAATAGTGGACCTGTTTTCCACTGGCAAGGACTCTGCTTTCCAGTTCTTAGTTCCCATTTCCCTTGTAAGAAACAAAGTTGTTGTACTTCATCTTAAGATGTCTTTCATTTGTCAGACAACGTCAGACAAACTATGATGAATTGGTAGTTTCGCAGGTTTCCAACAAACCAACAAAAATGCCAAACCTGGACATGAGTAAAGGAGTAAGATGCTAGTCATTTCTTGTCCTTGCCTTTTGCTCAGCTGCATCACTGAATTTTGTCATACAATGTTATTAATACTTCACGAATAGCAATGCTAAGGGCAATTGCAGTTTTAAAATGTGTCAACATGGCTTGGCACTAGAAACAGGGACCATGTGGAAGTGTCCGAGACAATTTATTTCACTTTGACATTTTTGTCTCATTTTCAATCCCTTTTCCAAAAGACAATAGATTTCTTAACAATTTAACCAGTATTATAAAATTGATTAAATTCTAAGCTTTCTTTTGAATTACTGTATATATTCAAATGCAATACGGAATGCTAAGATAAAACAAACAATGGAGTAAATAAGAAAGAAATGTATCAATAGAAGCTTCTGAAGGTCTCCTTTATGGTATCATTGGTGCCTGAACTTCAGATGTTTAAAAGGCCAGGGGACAATGCTGTTTCCCTTAACTATGACAGAAACAGATCCACAGTCCTACTGGACGAATGGGCTGTCAGAAGATTTATGATTCAAGCTGTCCGGTCCTTATTTTTCTGTTACTGTGTGGTCATGTCTCTAGCCAGCTGTTATCAAGTCCTGCCACAACTGACACAGCTTTGATACAAATGGTGGTGGTCTCCAGGGAAGAACAGATATATTTTTTTTAATCTTATCAGCAAAAGCTGTGCTGTATACCCAGAGATTAGACAGCTTTCCAAATTGAATATATTCCTTCCTTTGTCCCTAAAAAAACACCTAGAAATATGCAGGTGCTTATTTTTGAAACAAACAAAACAAAACCAGCAATCAACAATCATCAGAACATTTATTAAAACCTTTCAATAGAAATTATAATATAAATACCCCATAAAAAAGGGAAAGAAAGAAAGAAAGAAAGAAAAAAGAAAAAAAGGACGCAAATATAATTAAATTTGTCTCTTATTTTATGTTTTTCTATATAATTTGTAAACCTCAAGGAACACTTTAAATAACCTTATAAATATATGTCACAAGGAATACCAATAAAAATTGGACATGTAAACTTCAGAATTACTTGACATATCAGACAGACCTGATGGAGAAAAACTAAGCAGCAGGCACTCTCTGTCAGGAAGGCTGTTTTCTGATCTACATTTTGACAGTTTGGCATCTCTGTTAAAAATTATTCTGGAGCTTTGCTTCTGCATCCTTCAGCACATCTGCCAATCTGTCTGTTTGTTCTTTACCCTGAAACTTATGTGCATGAAAATATACTGAGTGACAGAGTGGTAGGATCCGTTAAAATGGATTAGATCAAGTTATTTACATGAAGTAACCAGTACCAACAAATAGAATTACACTAATTTGATAACCCAGTTGTGACCCTGATACAAGGACAAACTTTTTTGCAGTGTTTTTTTTTCATTTATTTGCAAGTGTCAACACTCAATGAAGTAAATCTACCATCCTCTTCAAACAAGAAGAGATTAGTGACAATCCAGCCATAAAATCAGATTTTCCAGTTAATCGGTACCTCTTGAAGACCAGTTGTATTACTCTTTCATGTAAAAATATACAAGGACTGGTCCCAGTAATCTCTGAGTGAATTTCAATTTTCTTTCCCTCATTTCTATATAGTCACAGATGTTTAATGTGAAGACTGTGAAGTGATATCCCAAAATATTTGGGCTGAAGGAGTTTTCTCCTGGTACCATTCAGGTATATTTCGACTGCAGCCAATGTAATTTTGGCTGAAGATTTATCTAAAGGTTCATTTCTGCAGTAAAAGTATTGTGCTATTCATAATCAATCACTGACCACAAAACTCCCTCTGTTTATTTAAACTTGAAACTTCCTCCCAGACAAAAAAAATAAACAGTATCATTTCATTCTTTAATTTTTGTCTCACTTTCAAGTATTTTAGTCCTTCTTTTTTTAGGAGCACTTGGAACAAACCTCTAGCTACCATCCATTACTATAAGTCGCTTTAGACGTATATCTATTATGTGCAACTGAAACATTTCCACTTAGTCTTCTTTTCCTAATTATTTCTATATTAGTAAAAATAAAAATAAAAAGAAGTGCTGTAATATGTCAGGCACTGATGGTGCTATGAGCCGTGGTGGCATAGTGGTTAGAGTGCAGTACTGCTGTTGTGGTTAGCTCTGGCCCAGTTCCTGCCCCAAGGACTGTGGATGTGGGGGAGACATCCACATGCTGCAGGCCTGTTTTGCCCCCGGTGGAATCTGATGATGAAGGCTCATCTGACCAAGAAGACATGAGTGACAGGGAGGAGGAGAGTGTGGCAGACAGCTCAGAAGGAGATAAATTTCCTAGCTCCTCCTTGGATTCAGAACAAGAGTTAATGATACAGCCATGCATGCGGAGAGCGATACATGAGAGATTATTATCAAAGAAAATGAGGCCACCTGTGGTTGGGTGGGGCTGTGGTAATTAGTGAGGCTGCTATAAATAGCAGCCTGTGGGTTTGGCCATTGTGGAGGATTATCTGATCATTGTGTTTCATGACTGCTTTACTGACTTTGACCTTTTGTGTGCTGATTCCCCCCCCCACTTTGAAACCAGAGCAAAGCATGTTTCACTTTGTGAAAGAAGAAGGCCTGTGAATTGCCTCACAGCTGCAAGCTAAGTATCACAGAACTGATAAGGGACTTGTACCAATTACCAGTTTGTTTGGAGTGCTCTTTGCTATACCAAAAGAGGGCTTGGTTTAAGTGAATTTTCATTATAAAGAACATTTGAATTTTCAAACGTGTGTGTGTCCGAAATTTGTACCTGTGAATTTTTGGGAGGAGTGTACCAGAGAGCCCGACAGAACAACTGCATGCTACTTCTGCTGACTGTCGGCTGCCTGCAGTTCAAATCTCACCAGGCTGAAGACTGACTCAGCCTTCCATTCTTTTGAGGTGGGTAAAATGAGGACCCAGATTGGGGAAATATGCTAATTCTGTAACTGTTTATATATGGCTATAAAGCACTGTAAAGTAGCATATAAGTCTAAGTACTATTACTATTGCAATAACACTTTTAGTATCACATCCTACTTGGCTACACTTGTACTTTCCCACACCCATGTTATGCTGATTGTCTCTGCTGGGTTGCAGTGCTTATCTGTGTATCACAGTACCACCTTGCTCAGTTGCACTAGTGCATGCCGTACTGTCCACCCCTTGCTCACCTGCCAACCTACTTGCGAGGAACCTAAATCAAAACTTGTCCTGACCTGAACTTCCTACAAATCCACACTGATTTTGCTTGCTGGAAATTAGCAGGACGCAAGCTGTGGTCATATGACATCCTTGCTTAATGACTACAATCCTCACTTAATAATAAACAACAGGGACTGAGGGGATTGCCATCTTGATACTGTAAAACAGTGTTTCCCAACCTTGGCAACTTGAAGATATCTGGACTTCAACTCCCAGAATTCCCCAGCCAATGAATGCTGGCTGGGGAATTCTGGGAGTTGAAGTCCAGATATCGTCAAGTTGCCAAGGTTGGGAAACACTGCTGTAAAATACCAGAAATCAGTTTAGAGCAGGAGAGATATGTCATTCAATCTATCAACCTCTGGCAAAAGGATTTGATATCAAGTATGAGGAATAGTCTCTTCTGGTGGTTAAACCACATATAACTTTTAAAATAAAACAGAATAAAATGGAATGAAAAACAGAAAAATCTTTTTGTTTTTAATCTAAAGACACCATGTCAACATGGAAGAAACCAGTATGCCCTTTTACTTCTTTGAATTACACTTTTCCTAGCTTGAAAAATTGCATAGAATACCATCTATCTTCTATGTTAGCTCTTACCATTCTGATTATAATTCAAAAAGCTTTTAAGATAGAAGAAGGTTTGATTGTTCCTATCGCAGCTAGGAAAATCTTTCATGATGAGAGTGGTCTTCATGCCTAATGGAAAAGTCATAAAATGCTAAACCAGCTCTTTCTTCCTTGCATGAACCTTTATCAGAGGTCTACAGATCTGAAAAAGACTGCTTGATAATTTCCCTAATGCTTCTTTTCCTCTATCTGAAAAGGATGGCCACTAAAGATAGGGGAATTACAATTCTTTTTCAAGTTTCTCCAGTCTAAGTAAACGCATTCCCTGATCTTCTGAAGAACTTTCAATTGCTTTATTCAACAAATAATTTAAGTTCTTTAGATGACTGTGGCGTAAATCTTAAAAGGAAACCTACTAGAATTCCAATGGGAATTAATTTTCCTAACCATAAATTTAGAGAAACAGATGCTTGTGAATTCAAGCTGCATGCAGTATTGGTGGGTGTTATCAATTCAGTAATGACAGAAATAAGCATAAATAATAAAAATGTTGCATTGTCGATAAAAATAAATCAATTGACTTAAAAAAAATGAATCTATGATAGTAGAAAAAAGAGCAAGTTAACCAAATGAAAGGGTTTAGACTGCTAGAAATGATAAGTAAAACCTTTTTAAATATATAAATATATATAATGATGTTGTTGAGTAACAATACACAGGAACCTTTGCCCAAGATATCTCTTTAGGAACACATATTCCTAGATATGTGTTTTATGCATATTTTAATGCAGTCCTACAGCATATCTGATTAGTTAATGCTGCCCAATTATGGTCAGATACATTCAGTAAAATGCTTATTTTCATACACATTCATTAGATGATGGAGCCAGAAATTTATATATAACTACAAAGCAAAAAAGTTCTGACTACTAAACTGGTAATTACAAGGACTTGTGCCCATGTAGATTTTCTTGGAAACACTTTTTCAGAAATTATTTGCCACTGTCTTCTTCTTAGGCCAAAAGTTTCACGCCTAAGGAAGAACTAGAATTCACATTTTGTGGTTTCTAGCTTTAACTACCACACTAAACTGGCTCTCATCTACTTTGCATATAACACTATATTCAAACATTTAATTTTACTTAATGTCTACTTATGACTTCAGTTTTAAGAGGTGCTCAATCCCACTTGATGCTTTCAACAATTTGGCAAGGATCAAAATTAAGTGCTTGAAAGTATAATAATAGTATTATTTACCCTATGAGAAAGATGCTGAAAACCTTATTTATTAATGATTGTTTTAAAAATGTCTAAACATTATAATAGGATAAATACTCCTTTCTGGGATGATTAACAAAATTAGATTAATTCATTCATATTAGATGCATGTCACAACTTTCGAGCACCCTTAATGTTTGGAAATCGAAAGATGAAAAATTTGATATGCCCTAATTTTATATAAAATATACAAATGCTATATTAATTTAGTTGAAAAACACTGCTGTCCAAGATGGTGGTGTTTCTTTCTTTTCTCTGGTTATTAACAAAACCAGATCTATTTAAATAGAGATGTAAGTGAGTACTGATCATGTGAACAACTTTCTGGAAAGTAATCAAATTGAGTTAGATGGTTCAATTTTTTCCTTCCACCATTTTTTTCTTTAAAAAAAAATAATTGGCTTATCTTGAGATCAAGAATAAATAAAATAGCTCCTGTCCTCAGATTTGCAATTTGAATCACACAATGAAAAAAGAAAATAAGAAAGCAAATGAACCTAGATGCTACTTTAGATAAATTATTAATTTTTTATTATGAACAGTTTAAATGGAGTTAGGGAAGTGGAGAAATCTTAGCTTTGTATTGACACAGAAGATTCTATTTCCTAGACTACCTCTGTATTCCTAGCAATGGAATGCAGGCCTATTAGTTTGGGTTAGTAAAATTGCTTATTTCAAGAGCAAAGGAAGAAAGGTGGGAGAAAGAGAGATGAGAGAGAAGAATGACGTGGAGCAAATCTATGTTGCTTTGTACTCCCTGAAGGAAACATACATTAAACATAAATTACATATTAATTCCTTTTCCAAATATGTTAAGAGGCTGGTATTATCCTTACAACAGGATACGGAAGATCTGTTCTTGGCATATTCTGATGAGAAGTGTCATATTTCAGATTAATGGCAAAGTTCCAGCAAGTGCTTCTAAACAATGGCTCAGTTTCCCATCATGGCTGTCATCGCAGTGTACAGGCTAATAGCTATATGGATAGGAAATGCAGTGGAAAGAATGGTCTAGAGCAGAGGTTGGCAAAGTTGGCTCTTCTATG
Source organism: Erythrolamprus reginae (assembly GCF_031021105.1). NCBI lineage: Eukaryota > Metazoa > Chordata > Lepidosauria > Squamata > Dipsadidae > Erythrolamprus > Erythrolamprus reginae. The sequence goes on from NC_091954.1 coordinate 81,414,534, forward strand.
ACTTGTGGACTTCAACTCCCAGAATTCTTGAGCCAGTCATGCTAGCTCAGTAATTCTGGGAGTTGAAGTCCACATGTCATAGAAGAGCAAACTTTGCCTACCTCTGGTCTAGAGTGATAGTTTCACTTCCAGTAGTATTTGTAGTCTCATCACACGTAATTTCAGATCCTAGATAAGAACATCCATACCTATTTCCTATCCAGTATACAGCAATAACTGGCCAAATTACACATGCTTAAGGTGACCAGAAGTCCTGCTTTTGACAGGACAGTACTGTTTTGAGCAATTTGTCCCACATCCCGCAGCGTTTTTAAAAAGTCCCAATTTTTTAAAAAATGGGATGTCTGGTCACCTGAGCTTTGGAGAATATAACATAGGGTTCTGATTGGTTGGGAGTGCCCGACGCCAACAGAAGCTTTGCCACACTGTGCCAAAAATTAAATGGAGGAATAGAAACAGAACGCAGCGAATAGACTGGAAGAGACTGAGGGGAGGCTGGTTGGGATTGCTTTGAGGCATCGTGGCCGTCGCTCACGGCTTTCACTCAGATACATTTTCAACTTCTCTCTCCTACATTCAGCGGTAAATAAATAAATGTAGCCGAATCTTTCCCCATTTAGTGGAGTGGCTGAGGATTTTTCTTCCTCCCCATCCCCGCCTCCTCAAATGAAGGTACGGGCCACATGGAATGTGTGTGGGAATCGCCCCTCGCTCGCCTGGTCCTCCTGCTCATCCATGCCTACAAGATGGGGGCCCTGGGCCTCCCTGCGGACACCGCTGAAGCAGCCACCTTCCTTAGCAAGCGGCCCTGCATCATCTGGGTCAGGAGAAACCATACCCCCGCCCGCAACTGTTGTCCTAAAGGTATTTTTGCACACACACATACAGAGAGAAAAAAGTCGCCCGTCTCCCCCCTTGCAATGGTGTCCCGCTTTACCTAAAATATAATCTGGTCACTTTACACACGCTATGATATGTACATAGAATGTCTGATTTTGTTAATTTTAGCTTAATAGTGATAGCTGAGAAGAGTCTCAAAGAAGGATACCAGCTCTGGCTGAGAAGGCATTATACATGCTTGTGTTTCTTATCCAAATCTATAATCCACTGAAAACTAGTGTAAGATGCTGATCTCCCAGGAATGTGCATGATGTGGATAGCATATGCTATTTATATAATTTTACCACCTCATCACAGGATAAGCAGCAGCTTTAGTTTTTATTATTGGTTTGGAAATCTGTAATTTGTTTCCCAGAATTAAGAAAAGGAAGGTACATACCAAAGAACAAAGTCAATCAGGGTCAAAAGGTTAAACACGGTGTATCCAAGTACTGCTGCAATTACAGTCTTCGCAAACTTTGGTTCTAAGGTACCAATTTATTTGTACTATTTTTCTTATAAAAGACAGAATATCTAATGAATGAGAAATCCTGTAATTTCAAACATTACACATCAAGCTTTGGTTCTATAAAGTTCAACTATATTAAACTCTAAAACATTGTTATTAGGATAGTGCAGTACTTCAGGCTTGATCCAAAAAAAAAGCTGTTTTAAAGTATGTTAGGGATTATCCTCCTTACATTGGGATGAATGGAGCATCTTTCTGCAACTCCTGAAAGCAGCTGCTTTGAAGAGGTGTGGACAGATAGTACATCCACGGTGTTTTATGCTCCAAAGATGTGCCAAATTAATGAGATAGGAAGCTCATTTCAAGCCATGCTGTTTTTATGTAAATCTCTTTGAGTTAACCACTTCCAAGCAGTTGATGTATAAGATCTTCACCACCTCAGAAAAGAGATCCTGCATAATTTTAGAATTATTAGGACCACAGATGTTACATCCCTACTATAAAACTGTGAAGCAAGGACGGATAAGACAGGGATCCTGTGGTGCAAATGAAGTGAGACATCTGTTTAGTCTGAGGACTAGTCTGCTTGCTTGTTTGCTATGAAAGACAGTTGGCACATTCTTAGAAAGATAACAATTGTTGCCAACAGAAACATGATAGGAAGCAGTGTGTATGTTTCCTGTATGTATGAATGCCAGTTTTAAACAAACAGGAAAACAAGCCTCTTTATAAGAATGCATAAAAAGCTGTCAAAACACTACAGCTGCTTTAGAAATAAAAGAAAATAAAGAAACATTTCCAAATTCTTGAATGACAGAAATTCAGATGACGTGGGTGGATGGAGTTAGCCTTGTGAAATAGAAACATAGAAACAATAGAAGACTGACGGCAGAAAAAGACCTCATGGTCCATCTAGTCTGCCCTTATACTATTTCCTGTATTTTATCTTACAATGGATATATGTTTATCCCAGGCATGTTTAAATTCAGTTACTGTGGATTTACCAACCACGTCTGCTGGAAGTTTGTTCCAAGGATCTACTACTCTTTCAGTAAAATAATATTTTCTCATGTTGCTTCTGATCTTTCCCCCAACTAACTTCAGATTGTGCTCCCTTGTTCTTGTGTTCACTTTCCTATTAAAAACACTTCCCTCCTGAACCTTATTTAACCCTTTAACATATTTAAATATTTCGATCATGTCCCCCCTTTTCCTTCTGTCCTCCAGACTATACAGATTGAGTTCATTAAGTCTTTCCTGATATATTTTATGTTTAAGACCTTCCACCATTCCTGTAGCCCGTCTTTGGATCTGTTCAATTTTGTCAATATCTTTTTGTAGGTGAGGTCTCCAGAACTGAACACAGTACAGTAATACCTCATGATACGAACTTAATTGGTGCAAGGAGGAGGTTCGTAAGTCGAAAGGTTTGTAAGACAAAACATTGTTTCCCATAGGAAACAATGTAAAGTCAATTAATCCGTGCAACCAAAAAACCCCCCGCAAAAAACCGGTGTTCAGCGACTGCTGGGAAGCGGCGCGGCTGTTTTAAAAGGTCACAGCCGGCCTGGGGGGGCTTCCCAGCACCCCCCCAAACCCCAAACCTGGAAGTTCGGCAAAAGTTCTGGGTTTGGGGGGGTGCTGGGAAGCCCCCCAGGCCGGCTGTGACCTTTTAAAACAGCCGCGCCGCTTCCCAGCTGTCTCCCGAAGCCGAACGCGGAAGTTCGGCTTTGGCGTTCGGCTTCGGGAGACAGCTGGGAAGTGGCGCGGCTGTTTTAAAAGGTCACAGCCGGCCTGGGGGGCTTCCCAGCACCCCCCCGAACCCCGAACTTTTGCCGAAATTCCGGGTTCGGGGTTTGGGGTGGTGCTGGGAAGCCCCCCAGGCTGGCTGTGACCTTTTAAAACAGCCGCGCCACTTCCCAGCTGTCTCCCGAAGCCGAACGCCAAAGCCGAACTTCCGCGTTCGGCTTCGGGAGACAGCTGGGAAGCCGCGCGGCTGTTTTAAAAGGTCACAGCCAGCCTGGGGTGCTTCCCAGCAACCTCCCAAACCGAACCCGGGGTTCAGAAAAATTTTGCCTCTTCTTACGAACGTTTTTCGAGTTACGAACCGGTGTTCGGGAAGCTTCTGGGAAGCCCCGCCGCCCGGCTGTCACCTTTTAAAACAGCCACGCGGCTTCCCAGCAGTCTCCGAACGCCCGTTCGTAACTCGAAAAAAGTTCGTAAGAAGAGGCAAAAATTTTCTGAACCCCGGGTTCGTATCACAAGTTGTTCGTAAGACATGGGGTTCGTATTCCAAATGTGGTCTCACCAGCGCTCTATATAAGGGGATCACAATCTCCCTCTTCCTTTTTGTTATACCTCTAGCTATGCAGCCAAGCACCCTACTTGCTTTTCCTACCGCCCGACCACACTGCTCACCCATTTTGACACTGTCAAAAATCACTACCCCTAAATCCTTCTCTTCTGAATATTTGAAGAAATGCTCTAAGCAATTTATTCAATTCAGAATCAGTCCATAGGAAAGCCATAGGAACCTAAAATTTGAGGAAATATTTGTTGTACCAAGTTTGGTATCAGTACATCAGTGACAATCACTACAGTTAATGTTATTACAAAAAGTACCGTAAATAATACTTCACAATAACACTTAGACTTATATACTGCCTCACAGTGTTTTATAGCCCTCTCTAAGTGGTTTACAGAGTAACCATATTGCCCCCAACACTCTGACTCCTTATTTTACCAACCTGGGAAATGTGGAAGGCTGAGTCAACCTTGAGAATGGTAAGATTTGAACTGCCAAATTGCAATCAGCCAACAGTCAGCAGAAGTATCCTACAATACTGCATTAACCACTGTGCCGCCATGATAAAAAGAATTTTAAAAAGTGGGAAAGCTATTTAAGCAGTGGAGTGATGACACTGAACCAAGATATACTTCTGAGTGATTATATTTATCAGATTGCCAGATGGTTCCTGCATAATTACAAGCTTCTAGGGGATTCTCAAAGGCTAGAAAATAAGTTGTTCTCCTCCACTTAACTTCAGACCTTTATATTTTCATATTTCCTGCTTACTAAAAAGTAGTGTTCTCTGACTTGAGATGACAAACGTGCTATCTTCTTTATCCATTGTGCTTCATGTCATTGTAGGAAATGCCTGTACTCCAATTTAATTCTATCTATCTATCTATCTATCTATCTATCTATCTATCTATCTATCTATCTATCTATCTATCTATCTATCTATCTAACTAACTAACTAACTAACTAACTAACTAACAGTCTATCTATCTATATTTGTATGCCGCCCAATTCCAGCAATCCCAATTCCCTCTGGGTGGCTCACAATAACCCCAACAACTAAAAACAATTTTAAAATGTGACAATAAAAACAAATGATACGAAGTATGTAAAAAACCATACATACCCTCAGTCATTCCTAATCCCAGACTTGTCAGAAAAGCCAGGTTTTAATGGATTTCTTAAAGACCGGTTGGGTGGGGATAGTGCAGCTCTCTGGAGGCAGTTGATTCCAAAGGGTCGGTGCCACCACACAGAAGGCCCTTCCACACGGCCCCACTAGCCAACATTGTTTGGCAGATGGGACCCAGAGCAGGCCAACTCTGTCAGGGTCCTTATTGGCTGTTGAGAGGTATGAGGCAGAAATTCCCTCAAACTAATCCCCTTTGTGGTTGCTATCCTGCATGAGGTGTGGTTGCTATCCTGAGGTGCTGGGCTACTTGATTCCTTTTGGAAGGACCTTGACAGGTGAATTCTTTAAAAAAACACGTTCGTGGTATAATTATGAAAGGCTGGGTTTCTCTATTTCTCACCACTACTTCCTGTCACTGTTTAACTGGTTAACCAATGCAATGTTACAAGTTTCCTGGTGAAATTGTGAAACAATGGGTTTTTCTTCTATTTTTAATAGATAAAACTGACAATTGATAAAGAAGGGATAAAACTGTTCCACCACCACCCTTCCCTGCTTCCCTTTCCTCCTTCCTTCTCTATACTATAGAGAGGTGCCCCTTCAGTTATTCTCCTTGAGTAGTTCAAATAACACTATTCTCCTTGAGTAGTTCAAATAACACTAAAATGAGAATGCTGATACTGTGGGTTTTCTCTTTTTTCTTTTTGACCAATACATCAGTGCATGCAACCGATAGGAAGATACTAAGGATGAGTGCCAATGAATGGTTTGTGTGTGGTGGTGGTGGGGACACATATCAGTGGGAACTGATTGATAATTGCTTTATTGCTTGGGATGGAAATCTTTGGTAAATACAATTTGAGTAAAACATAAATAGAAATGTTATACACATTTTTAAAATCAATCATAAAATATCAAATACAAAATATGAAATGAAATTGCTGTTTTGTCAAAATTCAGAAGATTGAGAATTTAACCATCTCGAAAAAATGCAACATGGCCACACTGACATAATTTGCCTTGTCTTGTGCCCCATTTGCCTGGGCACAAATAATAGGACTTATGCCAGAGATTACAACACACTGTAGACGATGAGGATATAACACCACTGTCAATAGCAATCTCACTGCTTCTATTTAGAAAGTGTTGTGTGCCCAATGAACATGTCAGCTCTTGCTTTTAAGCCAGTGTTGCTTTCAGGCTATCCAAATTTGGAGTCATATATTATTCTATCTCCATTAAACACAGAGAACGGCTGAAGCAGGTTCACACCTCCAATTTACAGTTAAATTGAATGACTGCTGAATTTTTAAAATTTTATTAGCTCTGCAGACCATTAAACTGCATTTCTCCCAGATGGATCTGCTGCCAAGACCTAGGAGACAAAGATTAGACACTCTCTGTGAGTATAATACAGTCTGTTGATACAGCTTGGATGGCATAGAAGGGAAACTAATTTTTAGCTATCCTTATATGGTAAAAAAAAACCTGATATAAACACGTGTAGTTGAAAACAAAGAGCCAAAAATTGCATATGCATATATTATCCAGTATACAGAACTATGATAAAAACTGTTTTTGAAGGAAGTAAAATGAGTCATAGAATGGCCCACAATACAAGCCATAATATATTTTATAAATTGGTTGCTGCAGAAATGGTCTCAGAAAACTGAAAGCTGTTCAGCAAGCACCTACAAGTTTACTGATTGATATTTCTACCCCAATATCACCTTAGGGATTTTTGAACAATTCGCATTGAGCCAAGTTAGACTTAATTGTTAATACAATTCCATTACCTCTGGGAAAATACAGGTTCTCTCTCCTTGCCCTGCATTGTGTGAATAATTGTAGTCTTCTGATAATGTACCATATTTTTTGATGTATAAGACGTGTGTTTTTGATGTATAAGATGCATGTTTTTGATGTATAGGACGCATATTTTTTTTATGTATAAGACGTGTGTCAAAAACAGGTGCAACTTATACACTGGATGTGGGGCGAGAGTCAGCAGCCGTGGGGGCTATCGCCAAGGCTGCCCGGCAGTCATCGGCTGGAGGCCGGAGGCTCAGCCCAGGGATGAGTGGGGCACATGGCAGCAGCTTTAGAGAAGTGGGCGGGCGTCACCTCAATGCAGAGGAGTCTGTGGGGTGGCTTTGATCATCTGACGGGACGGGGCTCAGTTCCATCAGCCCGCACCCCAATCTCATGCCTTCGGGGCCCATTTGGGAGGGCACAGCGGTCAGCGAAGGCACTCCAAACAAAGCTGCCTCAGCTCAGGAATTCTGCAGCTACTGCCCTCTGCTCAAAGCGCCTTTGGGAGGGCTCAGTGGTCGGCGAAGGTGCTCTGGGCAAAGTTGTCTCAGCTCGGGAATTCTGCAGCTACCGCCCTCTGCTCGGAGCACCTTTGCTGACCGCTGCACCCTCCCAAAGGTGCCCCTGAAAGCGGGAAATTAGGGTGGGGGCTGATGGAGCTCAGCCCCATCCCGCCAGATGATCGAAGCTGCCCCGCTGGCTCCTCTATCAGCTGGATACATTGAGGGGACACCCGCCCACTTCTTGGAAGCTGGCGCCCCACCTCAACTGCCCGGCAGCGGGCTTTCCGGGTGTTCCTCCCAGGGTCCCTGCTGGTACTGCCGCAACAGTGGTGGCAGCTGTCACCAAGGCTGCCCAGCAGTCATTGGCTGGAGGCCGGCAGCTTGGCCCCAGGGATGAGTGGGTCAAGTGGCATCCAGCTGGTGGAGAAGCACACAGGGCAGCTCTGATCATCCGGCAGACGGGGCTCAGCTCCAACAGCCCCCACCCCAATCTCCCACCCTTGGGGGCGCCTTTGGGAGGGCACAGCAGTCGGCAAAGGTGCTCCGAGCAAAGCTGCCTCAGCTTGAGAATTCTGCAGCTGGTGCCCTCTGATTGGAGCACCTTCGCTGACTGCTGTGCCCTCCCAAAGGCACCCCCCAAAGGAGGGAAATTAGGGTGGGGGCTGATACAGCCAAGCCCCATCCCGCTGGATGATCAAAGCTGCCCCGTGGGCTCCTCCGCCAGCTGGATGTCACACACCCCACTAATCCCCAAAGGATAAACTAAGAAGAATTGGGGTAGGCTGCTTGCTCGTCCCTGGAGAGACACAGATAAAGAAAGGGGGGAGGGAAGTGAGAGGCGGAGGGAATGTGAGAGAAAATTAGAAAGAGAAAAATGAGAAACTGATAGAGGGAAAGAATGAGGGTGAGGAAGAACAAACAAATCAAAGATAGAAGGGATGAGAAGGAAAATGAGAGGGAGAGGGAAGAGAAAAACAGAAATGGAAGGGAGAGAGTGAGAGAGAGATGAGGGAAAGATTGAGAGAGAGAGAATGAGAGAGGGAGAAGAAGGAAACAAATGAGAGAGAGAAGGGAAGAGAAAGAAAAAGGGAGAGGAAGAGGAAAGCGAGAAAACAAATAAAACTGAGAGAAATGAGAGCAAAAAGGGAGAGGGAAGGAAAGAGAGGAAGGAAGGAAGAAAAGAAGGAAGGGAGACATTCCCACAGAAAACACCAGGAGCCACCCCCTCGTGGCTGGAGAGGTTACTATTACACTGCACACCAAGACAACTAGACACAAGAACATTTATTTCCTGAACGCCATCACGCTACTAAACAAATAATTCCTTCAACACTGTCCAACTTTTTACTAAGTCTGCACTACTATTACTACTAGTTTTTTCCCCTCATCATTCCTATCAGCCATTTTCTCCCATTTAGGACTGTATGACCGTAACCTGTTGCTTGTATCTTAAGATTTTTATTAATATTGATTGTTTCTTCATTGCTTATTTGACCCCAGGACAATCATTAAGTGTTGTACTACATGATTCTTGACATGTTGTACCACATGATTCTTATGTACACTGAAAGCATCTGCACCAAGACAAATTCCTTGTGTGTCCAATCACATTTGGCCAATAAAGAATTCTATTCTATTCTATTCTATTCTTACTATTTAATACTACACCATTTGGTTCAGATTACTTTTTTCCTTGTTCTCCTCCTCTTAAAATCTAGGTGCGTCCAATACACCGGTGCATCTTATACAACGAAAAATACGGTATTTAGGAACAGATAAATCTGAAAACCTAATTTTGTGTTATCTCACCTCTTTGTCATGAGGCTTGACATAATCCAGAAATATTTTTTCCCTGTTTGCTGGGAAATATCTGTTTCTCATTTTCCAAGAATGGTTGAATAAAGACTTCTGGTTTAATCATCAGCTTACTACAAACATTACATTGCTCAAGGCTGATCATCAATCCATGAAGAGGGATATGGAAGGCTCATTGACCTAGAATTCAAATATCTAATATTTTCTGTTACATGCCTAAAGCACTGTAAAATTCAACAACAATAACAAAAACAATGCAAAATTCATAATTACATTAAATTTATAATGCAATTGTAATTGTTCATAATTGAAAATTACGGCAAATACAGCTTCATAAGCTAGATTAAACCATTCAGAAGGCCCTAATGGTGAAAGAAATGAAAAGAAAAACAGAAAGTTCAGTAATAATGAAACGTGTTTTTAAAGGTCACTACTCTAGCCTCTGAACCCATCTTTCTGAACACAGGAAAACTTGTAGAATATGTGATTCTTTAAAATCAGACAAAATGCAGCCAGAGTGAGACAGGGAATGTCTTATTTAATTATGCCAAATCCATATAGTCTCTATAAATAATGGTTACAAAGACTTTTCATTGTACAAAATTATCTTTCATAAATGACAGATTAAAGCAAATATCTATGACAACAATCTTGTTCTAGTACCGAGACCGTATGCAGTAGAAATTCCTAAGTTTTCATCTTAACATATTTGTATGTGAGGTGAAGGAATTTATGTATTTATGCGAACATGACCTCTAATTCAGAAGATCTGTTTTGTTTATGGTCTGTCTGTACACTTTTATATCTTGTCCCTATCTATGTTCTTTCTTTCTGAAAGAATGATATAATAATTCCTGAAATTAAGCAGAGTGTATTCCAGTCAAATCTAAGGACAGATCATAAAAAACTTAAAATATTCTGATATAAAAATGATAGAAGTGGGATATAAATAAAAACAAAGAATGTTGCTGTGAAATCTTCATTCTTGAATAAATTAAGTCCTTTCTGTTTTGTTATTATTATTTTCTTGCAAATATATTTAATCTTAGAACACAGAGCCAGTTTGGTGTAGTGGTTAAGGCAGAGTTTCCCATCGCTGGCTGGGGAATTCTGGGAGTTGAAGTCCAAATATCTTCAAGTTGCCAAGGTTGGGAAACACTGGGTTAAGGTATACGGATAAACTGTGACTGGGGAATTCTAGTCCCATCTTAGGTACAACTCTGGTTGTGTAGCCTTCAGGCACTCACTCTGCCCCAGGAAAGAGACAATGGCAAACCACTTCTGCAAAAACTTTCCAAGGAAACTGAAGGGACTTCTCCAGGCCACCTCCAAGGATTGAATACAAATGAATAGGAAGGCAAAATAATTCTTGAACTAAATAGGAATAAACTTAGAATGGTTTTGGTCAACTTTTTCATTTGTTAAACCTAATGTTTATAAGTAAACTGATTTTTCTTGGCATATTTATATCAGTCTGTTGCCCGCTTCATTATACAGTGTTCCCTCGCTTTTCGCGGGGATGCGTTCCAAGACCGCCCGCGAAAGTTGAATTTCCGCGAAGTAGAGATGCGGAAGTAAATGCACTATTTTTGGCTATGAACAGTATCACAAGTCTTCCCTTAACACTTTAAACCCCTAAATTGCAATTTTCCATTCCCTTAGCAACCATTCAGATTATTTATTATATAAATTCAGATTTATTATTTAATAAATATTATGTTTATTTATTAAAGTTTATTTTAAAAAATTATTTATTAAAGGCAGATGAAAGTTTGGCGATGACATATGACATCATTGGGTGGGAAAAAACATGGTACTGTATAGGGAAAAACCCCACAAAGTATTTTTTAATTAATATTTTTGAAAAACCGTGGTATAGACTTTCCGCGAAGTTCGAACCCACGAAAATCGAGGGAACACTGTATACATTAGGGATATTTTTTAATATTATTCCAGACTTTATTTCTAAGTTTAGATTTACAGCTTTCCATAATTTGTACAGCATATTTTCTGCTATGATGCCGTGTCAACAAGATATTGCAAATCATTGTGGAAATGTTCCAATTCAATTTTCTCTGCATCTGTGGATGTAGCATAGGTCTGAATCATCATCCTAATGATAAGCTTGTATTGAATTCATATTGGCATCATTCTGTCATTTATGATGTTTTATCTCTGACATCCTTTTATTAATAAGGATTCTGAATTTCTGCTACGATTCACTTGTCTGCAATGGAAGGACTGAAAGTCCTTTAAAAATCTACTAATTTTCAGAATGTAAATGTTTACTCTTGATAGTTCAGTTTGGACAATATCAGTTTTGCCTTCATTCATGGTTCTGACATCCCCTGTGCCAATTCTATGCATAGCTTTGTAGCATCAAAATATTTTTTTGTCTTTAAATGCATTAGGAACTCTACATCCTTTTAGCTTTTATCCAGCCACATTGTAAACATATGTACAATGATCAGTTTCATGTGATGCACAAGCCCTTTAACTACTATAAGGCAGGGTTTCATTGAAGGGTCCAATATAAATAAGAAGACAGATTCAGGGGCACAGAATATGTCAGAAGGCCAGAATGGCAAAATTCTTTCAAGTCCTTTTGCGCAACATATTAACACTAGCTATAGTGATAAGCAGTGTGAATTAATCATAATATTTGACCTGGCTTTTAGAAGAAAGAAATTTGATCTTAAATATACCAGGAACTAAGAAGATACTCAGAAAAAAAAAAACCACCAAGGAGAATATCCCATAAAAGATAAATTGAGGATTTAAACATGGTGTTAACAGTGCCTTTGAAAAATAATATAGTTGTTTCCAAATGCTAAAAGGTTTAAAAGGGCTTTGTTCATCTTTACAATAAAATATACCAGCTACATGTTTATGGGCCTCTTAGAGTTGTTTTGATTTACAAGGCAGGCATCATTTTGTTTTGTAACAGAAATGTCCACAAATTTATTATTATTATTTTTTTGTAATGCTTAGAGGAAGCTGCTGACATGTGAAAGAAGCAAAGTAAGTGAGCAATTTATAGCACCGGGTAAAGATCAGCTTGTATTTGACTCAAAACATGTGAGAGAATGCCTACCCTGTGGAGCTTTGCTGTTTACTGCATTTGCTACTCATCACTCTTAACAAATGCTTTCTGGTTGAAGGGAAAATCACATGTCTCCTACTGCCACTGAAGCCATATCTCTTTGAGCCCATTCCATTCTTAAGACGACTTCTCCCTTCCATGCTGTTTGCATAATTACAGTCTTTCAAAGTTTTAACACAGCATTGCAGCAAAAAAGAAAAGGCATTCTCATTGCTGAAAATATGTCCTACAGAGCAACTGCAAAATATTGCAGATAAGTCATCGAGCGTGTTAACTGACAAAAGATTATCCTTACTCACTCCTGATTATTCTAACTGATGAGAATGAGAGGCAATTCAGAATGCACAAATGTTTCTGTGTGCTCATTTGGCACCTTAAATGCAAAGGATTTGAAATGTGGCTATCCATTTTCACTGCTGAGCCAGAAATGAAAAATTTCTTCAGCCTCGGCCACAATGTGTGAATACAAGAGATTATAACCAATTGAAAAGCGGTTACTGTAATGTGCAGTAATGCTACAATCCACAAAAAGTTAATTTCAACTTAGATTCACAGAAATAAATAAAAATACAAATTTCAGTACCATTAGTTTTCAGTAGAAAAAAATTTGCTCCTATCCTAGTTTATATGCAGAGTGTGTATCAGTAGTGGGTTCTAAAACCCTTTACTATTAGTTTGTGCGTGCATGATGGGAGCCTGCTGGTGCTATCAGTTCTTAGAACCAGGCCAAAGTTGGAGCAACCCACCATTAGTGTGCATGTATGTTTACACAAATAAGCAAATTACCAAAACCCTCCTGTCTGAAACCTTCAATTGGGCAAAATATGCACTACAGGACAAAATGTTTTCAACAAAAGCATTTCAAATAGCTTGTACAGAATGTACAGAAGGCTGAGAGGCATTACTCCCGAGAAAATGAAATTTTGTGATTTTTTTTTTACCACTTCAGTGCTCCTGTACTACTAATGCTCAGCACTGCATCTCATCTTGAAGCACCCTAGTCATGTAATCATCATTTTCAACATTTCCTGACAACTTCCCACAAGTCATTGGCGAACCTGGAAGGAACTAATATTGTTAATGCCCCTTGCCACCTTCCCACCAACAAAGTAATTTGCTTGTGGGAAGCTTGCAGTAGAAACTCAATAGAGAAATGATACACCTTCTACAACTACCTCTGCGCTTGCAGTGTGTAAGTCACATACATACTCCCTTAATGTCTCCTCCATGCAGCAGTGGTCAGTTAATTGCCTTCATAGAAAGGGGAAAAGGAAAGGAAGGGAGAACAGAACAGAGAAAGAGAGGAGAAAAGAAAGGACTAGGGAGGGAGGGAAGGAGGAAGAAGGGAAAGGAATAGGAAGGGAGGCAGGATGAGAGGGATGAAGTAGGGAAGGAAGGGAGGAACAAAAAGAAAGAAGGGGAAGGAGGAGGAGGAGGAAGAAGGAAGAAATAGAAAAAAGAACCCTCATGAAAAAGCATCTTTGGGATACTTCTAAAAAACCTGGCCACCATCCAGTCAGATCTGAAGATGAGATGAGATTCTTCTTGGATCAGGAGCTAAATGTCTTCCAAGAAAAACAAGAAAGTCCAACTGCCTCTTGAAAAATCGCCTGTGAACCATGATCTGGATGACTGAGAATCTCTACAGGCATTTAGTGATGAACCTTGGGATGAACACTCTTCAAATGGTACAGGGAAAAACTGCAGACTACAGGAACTATTTGCATTTCAGTTTGAGATGCCAACAACACAATGAAATGCTCTCAATTGGTTTCTTTATTTTCTACTATGAACTTATTTTTTTTCTTTTATGTACACTGAGAACTATGCACTAAGACAAATTCCTTGTGTGTCCAATCACACTTGGCCTAGGAAATTCTATTCTATTCTATTCTCAGACTCATCCCCAATAGCATGTGCCTGGGCAACAGTGAAGGGACACAGGGCAGAAAACATTCTGCAGAAAGCACAGCTTCACAACATAGTCCGTTCAGCGGTCCAAAAAAGGCTCCACACACATTTAGCATTAGCATTTAGACTTGTATACCACTTCATAGTGCTTTTACAGCCCTCTCTAAGCAGTTTACAGAACCAGCATATTGCCCCCAACAATCTGAGCCCCTATTTTACCCATGAACTTAAATAAACTAAATATGAATCTATGAAGGCGGTTAAGAAAATAAAAATAATGGAAAATATATGGATAACCAAAAAGAAAAAATAGTGGATACCGATGAGGAGATACTTCACCAGAAGATAATTTGAAACTATAAGATGACTTATAACTTTCCCCCTCACAAGGGAATTTAAATTTACATAATATATAATATGTTTATTGTTATTGTTATTATTGTTTAGTGTATTTAAATAAGTAAATAACTATATTACTAGGATTATTATTTTTTGTTGTTTGTTTGTATGTGTTAGTTTTTGTTTTTGTCTCAATTTATGAATTATCTTATATTTTTGTAAATGTGTATATATGTATTTTAAAAAAAAATATTTAAAAATATTAAAAAAAAAAAAGGATGGAAGGCTGAGTCAACCTTGAGCCGGTCATGGGATTTGAAGTACTGAACGACAGCTAGCAGTTAGCTGAAGTATCCTGAAGTGCTGCACTCTAACCACTGTGCCACTCTGGCTCACCCGAGGTGGCCTCAGCGACTCTCTTAAATAATGCAAATGATCAGTAACCATCACAGGGAAAACATACTTAATAGATTAAGATGTAATTTACTCTATAAGGCATGACAAATGGACTTCAGGCTCTGCTGCTGGCATGCCATATAAACTTAGTTGCTTGCTGAATTGGGAGATATATTTAACTGCAGAAATTTTAAAATAACATCTTTGCATATATCACTGATCTTATTTTACAGAATTCTGAAAATTGTTTATATATAATCTCTTTTACAGAGATAGATAAGCAGCAACCAATATAAAGCCAAAATTTGTTAATACTGTAGAGTTGCCCTTTGGTAATATGGTTAGCCAATAAATTTTATAAATAAAATTATAAAATAGTCAAAATATCCTTCCTGTTGTACTTTAAGAGAGAGATTAAATATATACTTTAGACTGTTATGACATTTATTTTAATTAGCTGAGTATACCTTATTGTTTAAATTATGTTTTAATTTAAAATTTAATTTAATTCCTGAGCCCTGGGAATGATTACATAAATTAGCTAAATAAAGAAATACATTTTATTTAGTTAGAAAGAGTTCTGGAAGAAGCGGATCATTTTGGCATTTTTAGGGCTCAGGCTTGGAGATTGGACTGAAACTACTACACTGATCAGTCTTGTGGACAACCTATAGTAGGATCTGGAGTAAGGGTAACCCTTCCTACTAAATTGCTCAGTGACCTTCAAGAATGCATCAACCACAGTTTAATTCTGGATCACTTATATGAGAGCACTGTGAAGCATTGTTTTATGTTGGTTTTGCTTTTTCTTCAAGAGATATTTCCTGTCAATTGAGTAGGTTAGGACAGGTCAAGTCCTTAGTCTTTCCAATATGAATTTGTATCGGGGTTTGAACCTCTGCTTTTTTTGTTTAAGATCTAGATAAGAGATCTTTGTTTACTAAGAGTTACTTTGTTTACTTAATACTAATATTAAGAAATATTAGGAAAGATCCTCTCTGACATGGAATGAGTTACACTGTATATCTCCATCCATGCCAAAGGATATATTATAGGAATCTTGATCCAAGGTCTGAAGGCTGTAAGGAATTGGGCAAGAAAAAAAGAGAGGATTGGCTCAATCAAAGCTGATCATAGTAGTCTACGTATTTATTAATACTAAATATAGTAACTTCATTTATATTATATTAACTGAACCTATATACCGTATTTTAGGTGTATAAGACGCACCGGTGTATAAGACGCAACTAGATTTTAGAGGGGGAAACCAAGAAAAACGTATTCTGAACCAAATGGTGTAGTATTATATTGTTTAATAAAATACTAGTCTAGCAGAATACTTTTTACAACCATGTATACTTTTTAAAACCATGTACACTTTTTACAAACTTAAAACTTGACAGCTTCAAGACTTGTGGAATTCAACTCCCAGAATTCCTCCACCAGTCATGTTAGCTCAGAAGTGGGAATTGAAGTCCACAAGCCTTAAACTTGCCAAATTTGAAGACTCTTGCACTCCTAACCCCTAACTCAAACAAATAAACAAAACAAACAAGGACAATTCATTTTGTTAGTTGTTCCTTTAGTCACAGAAATGGCTATTGATAGAATCATTTACAATTACAGTTCCCTGCTGAGGTTGCCTTAATATTAATATTATACCATGTGGTTTTCAAAGACCCCTCTCTTGACTACTCCAATTTTCACAAATGAAGTGCATGGAAATATCTGGTGATGATGATAAACCTGAAGTACTCCTTAAAAGGAATGTTTCTAGAGCAGGGATCTCCAACCTTGGCAACTTTTAAGAGTTGTGGACTACAACTCCCAGAGTTCCTCAGCCACCTTTGTGGGCTGAGGAACGCTGGGAGTTGAAGTCCCCAAATCTTAAAGTTGCCAAGGTAGGAGACCCCCATTTTAGAGCACTAAAGATTCAGCTAAACTCCTATTTTCCTTGGGAGAGAGAAGGTTTAAGAAGCTGCAAGATTTACTAGGAAGTTATAAACTGGGAACACATCTTATTCCCTCCCCCCTTATCTATTCTTATCTATTTACCTCTTTCCATTCCCACAATGATCCACTGTTTCGGTTGGGCCACTTGGGTGAGAAAACCGGCTGGCTTCAGAACGGAAGTGCTTGGAACGGTGCGGGCTTTGCGCTTTTCTCTATGGCAGCGTGAAGTTACCTTGTTTTCTTCTCTGGCAGGTCCTGGGTTACGGGCTCGTTCAGTATTCTGAGCGCCACTGCCAGTGCTGCCGCCATTTAAAGGGAGCTGCATGGGACAGGCTTATTTTCTCCTTTGCTGCCTTTCCATGGCAGGAGCAGTGGCGGCGGCGCTTCGGAGCCTGAATGAGCCCGCCCTCCAGGACTTGCCAAACTTTCCTCTCGGGCTGCCTTTCCATGGCAGGAGTGGCAGAACCTGGGACCTTTCCATGGCAGGAGTGGCAGGAATGGCAGTCTCCTGAGCGCTACCTCTGCCACTGCCATCATGGAAAGGCAGCTGCAGGGAACAGGCTTATTTTCCCCTTTGCTGCCTTTCCATGGCAGCAGCAGCAGCAGCAGGGCTAGGGAGACAGAACAAGCCCATATCCCAGGTCCTGCCACTCCCGCCATGGAAAGGCAGCTGCAGGGGATAGGTTTATTTTCCCCTTTGCTGCCTTTCCATGGCAGGAGCGGCGGCGGCAGTGCTTGAGAGCCTGAACAAGCCTGCCCTGCAGGATTTGTCAGTTTTCCTTCGGCGGAAGTGGCAAGACCTGGGATAGGAGCTCATTCAGTCTCCCGAGCGTCGCTACTGCCATGGAAAGGCAGCTGTGGGGGACAGGCTTATTTTCCCCTTTGCTGCCTTTCAATGGCAGGAGCGGCAGTGGCGGTGCTCTGGAGCCTGAACGAGCCTGTCCCCCAGGACCTGCCAGACTCCCCTTCGCTCCCTTTCCATGGCAGGAGGGGCAGGTCCTAGGGGACGGGCTCGTTCAGGCTCCAGAGTGCCGTCGCCACCATGGAAAGGCAGGCTTCCGTTCATACCTAGGGACAAGCTGCCGGCTTCCCGCCGAGCGCTGCCAGGTGGCCTTGGCAAGATTTGGTGTATACCCAACTTTTAAAGCACCTTTTTGAGGTAAAAAAGTGCTTCTTATGCACCGAGAAATACAGTATTTATATTAATTCCATTTGTTAACCAATCACACAATTCTATATGTTACAGACAAAAATAAAAACAACAAAAACAGCAAAGAGCATCCTTAATACAACATTTCTTTTTATAAACAAATGCTTCTTTGATTTAAAAAAATATAATTTAAGGCCTACTCCATCTTCCAAGTATCATAAACCTAAGAAGGAATTTTCAGCAAATCTTCACAAAGATCAAATTGAATGGAATGACTATTTATGCCTTGACGCCATGACTAGTAATAACTAGGACTCTGAATTAAGTTTGAAAGTTGCGGCTTGTGATAAAATGGGAAAACAATAGTTGTTGATTCAAAATCCACTTATTTTATAATGGAATAACTTTGGTTCTGGATGGTGCTCTCTATTAAAGATCAAACTTGAAATCTGGGGATGTGCCTGGAAGATCAGAAGTTCTGGAAGGAAAAACAGTTAGAAGCCGAACTTAGGAAAATGATTTATGGTTATGGTTAATGTATGAGTTGGAGCCTTTTTAAAATGAGAAGCACTGACAACAATTACTGATGATTTCATCACCTTAGTGACTCAATTATTTATTAGAAAGATTATGATGTGTGCAGGCTATGGAGACGCTATAGCTCTATTTGAGAGTTTTGCATCTGCAAAAAATGCTAATTTTGCTGATTCTCCAAACACCATTTACTGTGCTGTACAATAAAGTTTGCATTGGAAGGGGAAGAGCCACACCTATTTTCCTTCTAAGGGATAGAGTATGAAAGAAAGAAGGTGTTGGTCCCATCAGCCCCTAAGTCTACAAGCCCAAGTGCAGTTTCTGCCACCCACCTGCTTGATCTACAGATAATCTTTAACCATTCATTATAGAAAAGAGAAGGCTGGACTAACATTCTCATCTATGGGTATAATCAGGTCAACTTTCTTCCCTGCTCCTTGAATCGCAGTCAGTGGAGCAATGCAGAGACTTAGAAACAGGGTATATTTATTTCTACTACACTGCATGGCATTTTAATTAGTAACTCTGTAGATTTAAAATCTCTGAATGGACACACAGGGACAGTTGTGTAGCATAGCTTTTGTGCTCTCCTGCTTGGAAAAATAAAACCATTTGAGGACACCAGCAGGGGTTTAATAGAAGCTTTGATAAAAGTTCTCTGAATCCTTTTATTGTTGCTCAACTGCAGACTGGACCCTGGTGTCTTTCAGGCTGTGCTCAGGAGATAACAATTAATTTTACTCTGTTGGGGGAAAAGATGGTGGCCTCCATGAATATGTGGATATAGAGGGGGAAAAAGGTATAATTGCTGCTAAGAAACAACAAATATGTCTCTATAGGTTAAATATATATGGGTCCTTTTTAGAAAACATTTTGTAGCTTTCTGCACAAAAAGCATTTTATAGATGAGAAATGATAAGTAAATGCCAATGGTTAATGTACAGTAATGTACTACAATTTTTCAAGCGGATTGCAAAATAAAATAAAAAAAGATTCAATAACAGGATAATATACTTGTCAATGGTTGTCTTACCAAAATTATCAGAAAGGGTTAAGATAGATTTAAAAATATGGTTTTTAACAATGCAATAAAGTTTTAAATAGTGCAATATACAAATGATGAACATGTTATTGCTAAAATGTATACAATGTCAGCCCAAAGCAATCGTTTTGATGTGGAGACTTTGGACTGCCACAGGTAAAATAGTACTGTGGGAATTGGGGATGGGTGGTTGCATGAGAGGGGAAAATACTAGCCACAACAAATTATTTCCAGTGATTCAAGGCCATCCTTTGTTCAGCACCAGCCAGAAGTACAGGGAAGGTTCGCAAACCATCAGAGAACCAGAGTGGTCCATGTGATGAACTTGTGGGTGTGGGTATGAGGGATGAACCTTACCCTGGGTGGAGAACTGTAGGAAAAGTTAGTATTGGGTTGACTACAGTTCGCAACCAACATGGCTCTGTTAATAAACTGGAACTTGGAAGAAGGCCAAGTTTGTGGGTGAGGGAGAAGGATGTGAACTTTCAACTGAATGGGAAACTCAGATTAAGGTTTATAATAATAATAACAACAGAGTTGGAAGGGACCTTGGAGGTCTTTTAGTCCAACCCCCTGCTTAGTCAGGAAACCCTACACTACTTCAGACAGATGGTTATCCACCATCTGCTTAAAAACTTCTAGTGATGGGACATTCACAACATCTGGAGGTAAGCTGTTCCACTGATTAACTGTTCTGATTGTCAGGAAATTTCTCCTTAGTTCTAAGTTACTTCTCTCCTTGTTTAGTTTTTACCCATAGTTTCTTGTTCTACCCTCAGGTGCTTAGGAGAATAGGTTGACCCCTTTGTGATTTTTCAGTGTAGGTGCCAGGATGGCTCCAGCAATAAATTGGAACTTTGAGGAGTACTCTGACTTGGACTCTGATTTAGTTTGGATGCTTCCTGGAACCTTGACAACAAGACCCTTAGCCAGCCACATCTTATTCTAACAAGTGGACAGATCTCTAATTGGAGGAGGTCCATCCACCCTCCTAACTGAATTAGTGGAACTGCAGATGGGCCATCACCATGAATTTATCCTGTTTGCAGTCACCCTAAGATGTCAGAAGCAGTCATATTGGGCCCACCCTAGTTGGATAAATGGACCCCCACCATAAGGTGAGAGGATGAATACTGAAAGCTAACCCTGCACATTGGTCTCATCCCTCTACCAGAAACCTGTGGGATGAAACAGTCCCCTCAAGACACAGTAGAGGCCCCTGTGCTGTTGCAGCCAAGGAGGCCACGTCCCCAGGCCTCAAAAAGGTGCCACTTGAGTACCGAGACTTGGAATGGGGATTTAGTGAGGAGGATTGCAATGAACTTTCCTTTTACCGGCCAACAGACTGCACAATAGAGTTGAACCGGGCTAACTCTCACGAAACCCAAAATGTATTCCATGACACTGAAAGAACCAGAGCAACCGAGGAAATACATAGATATGAATTTGGAGAGGGGTTTTATTCAGTCTGTGAAGTCAAGAATGGCCCTCTTTTTAAAGAAAAGATGGGGGAGGGGTTGTTTGGTAGTTAATTTTTGAAACCTGAACACAGTGTGCGTGCAAAACACTTGCCCCCTCCCCAGTAATGGGCAGCCAAAAATTTTACTGCCACACTGTGGATGTGGCTCATTTGTGGATGTGGCTTAATGGTCATGTAACTGGGTAGGAGTGGCTTGCCAACCATGTGACCAGGTAAGAGTGGCTTGAACAATTGTAATAGTTCAAGTGAACTGTTAAGTCCTCGACTTACAACCTTACCAGTGTCGCTCACTGGGGTGACAATTTGCTTACCTTTCCCGTGCTCTCCTTCCTGAGTCGCCCCCCCCCCGCCTCAGGCTGGGTAGCTAGGCGAATGGGTGCTGCCATAAATGCTGCTAGACTCGCTTCCACACTTTCTGCTTGTACCTCAGGCGAAAGGTTGCCACATGAGGCTGGAGGGGAGCTGGGCAGGAGACTGAGAAGCTCATCTGAGGCCAGGAAGGAGGAAAGAGGAAAAAAGCAAGGAGCGCAGATGCAGCAGCAACAGCAGGGAAAAAAAGGAGAGCCGAGCCGAAACCGGTAATCCAGTAAGTGACTGCTGCTGATCAACTGGAGCTGCGCATGCAGCTTCATTTCCACCGGTGGAACTGTGTTCCAACCCGTCCTGCCTACTGCACACTCCTGTCCCTCCCACTACTGAAGAATTTAGTCAATCATCTGTCCAAGGGGAAAATATTTACCAAATTGGATTTGAGAAAGGCTTATTACTGCATAAGAATAAAGGAGGGGGATGAGTGGAAAACTTCTTTTAATATCCCCTTAGGGAGTTTCCAATATTTAGTCATGCCTTTCGGGCTGCAAGGAGCCCCCACAGTGTTTATGCAGTACATTAATGAGGTGCTGCACCCCTACCTTTACAAGGGGATGCTCGTTTATGTAGATGACATCCTCATACACGGTGAATCCATTGAAGAACACACAAAACTGATACAGCAAGTTTTAAAGAAACTGCTAGCAGCCAAGCTCTATACTAGTAGTCTATTTAGGTTTAGGCCAAACCTAAATAGACTACTTAGGATATCACATTTCAAAGGAGGGTATAGAGATGGACCTGGTGAAAGTGAAAATGATACTTGACTGGCAACCACCTTGCACACGCAAACAACTTTTTTAGGCTTTGCTAACTTCTACAGGCAATTCATCCCAGCTTTCACTGAAGTGGCTTTGCCTCTGACAGAGCTGCTAAAAACAAGACTATCCCCTACCAAGCCCAAGCCATTCCAGCCAATTGGATGGACAATGGAAAGGAACAACTCATACCATGTGTGTATGTCTCTAAGAAGCTCAACCTCACTGAATAAAGGTGGGCAATTTGGGAGGAAGAAGCCTTTGCTTAGCCTAGCACTGTTAACTTGGAGACAATTCTTAGATGGGGTGGAATTCCTTTCAAGGTATGGACTGATTATAAAAACCTCAAAGTTTTAAAGAAAACTTTT
This sequence comes from Erythrolamprus reginae, assembly GCF_031021105.1. NCBI lineage: Eukaryota > Metazoa > Chordata > Lepidosauria > Squamata > Dipsadidae > Erythrolamprus > Erythrolamprus reginae. Next base: position 81,436,849 of record NC_091954.1, read on the forward strand.
TCAAAAGCAAGTGTGTTAGGCACAATACTTTAGATGTTTCAATTTCAAACTGAAGCACATTTCAGCTGGGAAAAATGTCCTAGCTGACACTTTATCCCAGAAACCCCAGTATGATAGTACAGTGGTCCCTCGATTTTTGCGGGGGTTATGTTCCAAGACCTCCCGTGAAAATCGATTATCCGCGATATAGCGGCGCGGAAGTAAAAACACCATCTGCGCATGCGCGCCCTTTTTCCATGGCGGGCGAGCTCGCCGCTCACCACTCGCTCGCCCACTCTCGTGCAACTAATATTAGATAAACATCTATCTAAATAAATAAAATAAACATCTCGCCGCTCGTCCGTTCGCCCGCCCGCTCGCTGCTCGCCTGTCTGCCGCTCATCCGTTCGCCCGCTCGCCCGTTCGTTTGCCTGCCACTCGCCGCTCATCCGTTCGCCCGCTCGCCGCTTGTCCGTTCACCCGCTCGCCGCTTGTCCGTTCGCCCGCCCGCCGCTCATCCGTTCGCCCGCCCGCCGCTCGTCCGTTTGCCCGCTCGCCGCTCGTCCGTTTGCCCGCTCGCCGCTTGTCCGTTTGCCCGCTCGCCGCTTGTCCGTTCGCCGCTTGTCTGTTCGCCCGCTCGCTACTTGTCCGTTCGCCCGCCCGCCGTTTGCCCGCTCGCCGCTTGTCCGTTCGCCCGCTCGCCGCTCGTCCTTTCGCCCGCCCGCTCCACCTCTCTTTCTCCTCTGCTGCAAGAAAGGCGGGACAGGCATTCTCCGGAGGCTGGTGGGTGCACGAGAGTGGGAAAGTGAGAAAAAGAGAGAGAGCAAGAGGGGGAGAGATAGAGAAATAGAGAAAAGGAAAGAAAGAGATGAGAAAGGAAGGAAGAGAGTGAGAGAGAGGAAGAAAGAGAGAGAGAGAAGAGTGGAAGGAAGAGAGAGAGAAATGATAGAAAAAAGGGGAGAAAAAAAGAGAAATGAGAAAATGATTGAAGCAGAGAATGACAGGAAAGAAAGAGAAAGAGACAGAGAAGTGACTCTTGGTGATGACATATGATGTCATCGGGTGGGAAAAACCGTGGAATAGAAATTTTTTTTTTGAAAAACCGTGGTATAGCGTTTCGCGAAAATCGAGACCGCGAAAATCGAGGGATCACTGTAAGAGGAAAGAAGAGATCCACCTGGTCATTTTCTCTTCCTCAAGACAAAACAAAGAAGGTGAGAAAGCAGTGCCAGGAGAGGCCAATCCAAGAGACCCAACCAATGGAGCCAAAGAGAGTGAGGGAACAAATTAAAAGCAGCCTTCCCTAACAACCCCTGGTTCAATAACCACAAAGAAATCCTAACACTGAAGGAAGGACTGGCTTGGAAAGGGACCACGCTTTATATAACGGACAAGAGAAAGAAGGGGGAGTTCAAAACATACAATGCTATAGAGTAGGGGTCCCCAACCGCCGGTCCGCGGACCAGTACCGGGCCGCAAGGCCTGTTGCACCGGTCCGCGGAGTCAGCAGCTGCTGTGGAGCCGGCGAGTGCCAAGCTGTTTCCTGTCTCTTTCCCCTCACGTTCACTTGGGACCGCCATTTGCCTCGGGCTGAGAAAACCTTTGCTTGCTTGCTTTCTTCCTTTCCTGTCTTTCTTCTCTCGTCAAAAGTGGTCTATTTCCTCCTTGCGAAGCCCTTGCAAAGCCCTCGCTCTGCCTGCAGCTCAAACGAAAAGGCTTTGGAATTGTGCAGCTCTTTTTTTGCTAGGCTCCCCCACCCTATTCCCGGGGTCCTGGGTGGGAGCGAAGCCAGGGGTGTGTGTGTGACCATGAAACCCCCACCACCAGCTCTGGTAATTTTCTTTTGGAAGGATTCCTTGCTGCAAGAAAATTACCAGACCTGGCAGTGGTGGGCGCTCCAAGCAGGCAGCGATCGCAAAGGAAGGTGACTGTGTCCGTGGAGGCACCTCCCCCTGCTCTGGGATTCCTTGCTGCAATCCCAGCCGGAACGGGGGGGGGGGTGTCCTCTGGAACTGCTGAAAGGCAAACGGCGGTCCCGAGTGAACAGGAGGGGAAAGAGACAGGAAACCGCCCCCTCCTACCCTTCCTCCCTCTGTCACCTCAACTCCCCCGCAAAATTAAAAGGGGGGGGGGAGAGAGACAATGGAACGATAAGCTAAACCCCCTTTCCGCCCCCACCGGGCCATAGAAAAATTGTCTTGCTGAAACTGGTCCCTGGTGGAAAAAAGGTTGGGGACCACTGCTATAGAGCACTGCATACCAAGACAACTAGAGACAAGAACAGTTTTCTTCCCTGAACACCATCACTCTGATAAACAAATATTTCCCTCACCACTGTCAAACTATTTATGAAGGCTTCATTACTACTACCATTAGTTTTTCTCATTGTTCCTATCACTCATATCTTTCCACTTATGACTCTATCACTGTTGCCTGTATCCATACGATTTACATTAATATTTATTGTTTCCTGATTACTTATTTGTACCCTGTGACAATCATTAAGTGTTGTACCTTTTTATTCTTGACAAATGTATCTTTTTTTTTATGTACACTGAGAGCATATGCACCAAAAAATTCCTTGTGCATCCAATCGCACTTGGCCAATAAAGAATTCTATTCTATTCTACAATGGTTTTCTTAAGAAGTTTTAAAATATATTGTCTCTAACCATTTTTCAGTAACGAATAGAGACAATACCTGTTTGTAAAATAATATTAGCAGCAGAGTGACAAATGAACTTCATTTCCATCAGAAAACTGTCAAGACTATATTATAACAGGACAAAATCTGTATTTAAATATTGTAATCTCTTTCTACTGCTAACTAGTTTCATTTGCCCAAAGTTGTTCACTGACCTCTAAAGCTGTTGATTTACTGAAGGTGGCACAAAGCTTTTCTCTGCTTGCTGATTTAGATTTTACTCTCCTTTTGAATACAAATTCATGGAAATGGGTGGTACAGACGCTTTGCCAAGAAGCAGGCAGTTGTTTATATTATTTTTTTCAGTAAAAAGCATAACCACTTTAAAATAATGAATTTAACCCCTCCCAATAATAGATTTCCCGTTTTTTGTTTTGCTTTGTGTTTGATGCATGCATGTACATTCTGAATAGCACGTCCATTGCACATGAATAAAGTTGGTTGCCAAAGGGAAGGAAAAGAGCACATATTTCCTACCACATTACACATTTTCAAGGACATAATTAAATGACCATGGAAGGAATTTTCAGTTGATCAGCACTATTTACCTTTCAGAGATCTTAAGCACATGCAATAGACAAATTTTAGTTAACCATTTGGTTCAGTAGCATTTAAGCAATTCAAGGCTACAGCTATTCTATTCTCTGAATCTTTTACTATTTTTACTTTTCCAATATTATTGCTTTTTAATTTGCTTTTAAAAATGCTACGTAGATAATTATAGATCATACAGACAATAAAGAAAAGTTAAACTGTAATGTGAACTATAATCGAATAGTTGCTTATGTTTGTTGTGCAGAATTTTAAATATTAGAGGTTATAGTGGGTTTCAAGAAATAACTTCAATTTTAACCACATTATATCTATACTGGATCAGTTGTCACAGGGGGAAACTATACTGGGTCTGTTGTCACTCAGGTCAATAAGGACCAAGTCAGATGCTTGCGTTCCTGGTCATCTGTGAACATGTGACAATATAGAGGTCAGGAACTCCGGTTATAACTCCGGTTATATTGGCAAACAACAACCACCATAGACAAAGTATACTGTAAATCACACCATTATGGTCTTTTGTTATAAATCAGAAGCAGCCAAGTAGGGATACTTCAAAGAAATATTTGTAATGATTTACTAAAACATCTGTAAAAATATCACAAAACAATATAAAGTTGAAAAAAAATAGTTGAAATTGAGCAGGTTAAAATATTATGGAATTTCCAAAAACAAACTGATAAAACTTTTGGTTATAATTAAACTGTGGATTAAAAAAGGAAATTGTGTGTAATTGTTGTGGCAATATCAGATCATGATGGAATATAAGCTAAAGTATTGGAGATCATAAATATCAAAATCTGAAAATCAAAACTAAAGTTGTTTGCAAAAAACATCTAGTGGTTATCAACACATGGAGTATCATACCAAAACATCTTGAATAGCACTTAGAAAATCTGCACAAAAGGCCACACTGCTTCCATCAGCACCAGAGGTGGGCTACTGGCTGGACCAGGAAGGGCGGGGAAATGCAGTGGGGTAGCGAAAATGGAGCTCCATCCCAGAGCACCTAATTTACACTGAAAGATGTTGAAAGAAAATGCAGGGCGTCTTGCATAAGCCACGCGCACAGTGTGGTAGTAAAACTTTTGGTAGCCCTTCACTGATCAGCACATATACTACAATGATACATTATAACATACAATGTCCCTGGAAAGAAATCAATATGTATTAAGGCCAATACCAATTTTTTTAAAATGGTAGCTTTGGTTTCAAATTGTTGATTACGCAATAATAATAATAGTCCGAGCCTTTGACCCTAAAATGAAAATGAATTGAGAAATTCCAGAATTTTCTTCCAAGTTAACTTCATTTTCCAGCAATATAAAGAAAAACAGAATTAACACTTCCTCAAATTTCACCACCATCTGCTATAGAAAATACTATACAGTAATCCCTCGCTACTTCATGGTTCATCTTTCATGGATTTGCTACTTCATGGGTTTTCAAAGGGGGCTTAAATCCATTAATATTGAAAATTTTAAATCCATTAAAAATTCATAAAATTCTTCTACAGTACTACTGTACTGTATTAAAGAAACTGGTAGGATATCACATGTAGTTCCAGCTGAGAAACATTATAGAATGACTGTTTAATGCAAAGGGTGGGTTTTTAAAAGTCCAAATACTCATTAAATACATTAAAAAAATATTTTCCCTACTTCACGGAAATTTGTTTTTCACAGGTGGTCTTGGAACACATCCTCCGTGAAAAACGAGGGATCACTGTATTCTCATTAAATGGATCTCTTTGGTAAGCAGAATAATGTCTTCATTGCAATATCAATAAGACTGCATATCATCAGTCCTTTGGGTGTGCTTGGCTTTAAATATTTATCTGAATTTTAAAAACGTCATCTCTCCCATCTTCCCATCCCCATAATTTTAATCAGTCAGAATGAAAAAGGAAAACAACTTGGTATTTCCAAGAGACAGTCATGAACCGAACAAATTCTAAAATTCCAGGAATTATAACATTGTTCATTCTAATTTCTCCTTTCCCAAACCAAGGAAGAATGACACAGGGAAAAAGGATTATTGTATTAGAGACACAGCTTGGATTCACATACTGCATTAAGTCATAATGTTTGGTTTTGGCCTGGTATCAGTGAAGCCATTCATTGTAGTTTGTGAAAAAATACTTATGGATTAGTGCAACATGTGACCTCACCCTTTGTGGTTTATTCATCTAACAATGGTTTAAAAACCCGTATCTCAGCATGCATGCTATGTATGTGAATGAAGCATACAATGTACTGCCTAAATAAAGCAAAGTCAGATTTCCTGGATTTTTGTTTTGTTTCAAAGTATCATATTTAAAAAATTTCCATTTATATATCTTTTTTGCCAAATAAATGTGTTTTTGTTCTTGTTGGAACAAGACACCATACAGCTACATTCTTATCAAGCAAGACAAAAGCCAACTGGCAGATGGAAGCTCACAAGTACAGGAAATAGAATTCCCAAAAGACTTAACTTTAGTCCTTGCCGGTTAAGTCCCACCAAAAATAAGAATGACCTTGGCTCTTCCAACATTGAGAACTCTACATAACATTCATTAGTCGACTTTAATTTCCTGTTACTGATTTCCTTACACATGCTAAACCAAACATTCACTCAAGAAAATCAAAAGAAAAAAGTATGCACTGGCATTCCTAATGAATAAATAAAACATCAGGTTATTGACATTTAAACATTATATTTTTCTTTCTTTAAAAAAATATACCTACACCATTTACAGAATAAATGGATAAAACATAGAAATCATTGATGAAAATAGGTTGGGGGGGAAAAGAAATTATACCCTAATTTAAATATTTAGATTGTTTAATTTAATATATTTAATATTTAATTAAAAAGGCTCAGGTAGCATCTGGCATATTCTCAATTATTTCCCAACCTAGAAAAATATATTTTAATTTTAAAGCACAAAAATTGTACATGTTTTACAATTATCGGTACTTATTTAAATTGTCCACCTGCATTTCACTATTATGTGTTTATAAAACAGTTGAAAATAAAGAAGATGGTTAATAAAAAGGTAAACACCCTTAGCATACTGTAGTTGGCCTGGAAGATTTTTCTTTAGTACCTGAATTCAAATTAAAGGCCATCTAATGCCTTTGATGTTGGTGTAATTTCCATTATTACCACTGAAAGCAGCATAGCCTCATGGAGTAACATAGTCACAGATCCTCATTTGATTTATATATATTGTACTGTACAGCTCAAATAAGATTGGCAAACCTGTCTGTTTGTCTATCTGTCTGTCTGTTGTTTGTTTGTTTGTTTGTTTGTTTGTTTCTTGAGACCACTCAGGACATAAATTTTGTCCATTTCCTGGGTGTGATGTGCAGGGTGATGCAATGCACATGATATTCTAATCAATATTTGAAAGGAAGCAAGGATTTCTGAAAAAAAACCCATGAAAATACTAATAAAGAATATGTTCTTTATATAGAATGTAGTAATGTTTACCCTATGTTTTTTTTGATTATTCAGAATATATATACAAAAATCTATAAGAACAACACCTTCTTTTGATCCTCCTTCTTTCCCATTCAACATTGTGCTTTAATTAGAATTAGAACAAAGTGTAATTCTACTTCTCTTTGTTTATAACATCCTGATCCTCCAATGTTTACTATTGGCACTGCTTCCAGAAGTTTGATGCTACTGAATGAAAATCAAATAAATATGTAGCTAGTAGAAATATGTGTTCATTTTATACTTTTTTGGCATTATAGATCATATTTGGCATAACAGAAAATTTGAGACAAAAGTAAAAATGCAAAATAATTTTCTTATACAGGTACAGTATATACTTGGATAAAAAAACTATAAGAAAATAATCTACAAATCTCAATTTCTCTAAAATAAAGATTTGCAACAGGCAGGCTGACATTTAGATACATTGACAAAAAAATAACGTGGGCTGAGGGGAATCATCCAGAATATTTTCATATAAAATACAGTGGTACCTCGGTACTCGAACGCTTCCTTTCTCATACATTTCGGATAACGAACAAAATTTTCGGCAAAAATTTGCTTCGGTATCTGAACAAAAATTCAGATACCAAACAGCCAGAGAAAATTTTGTTCATTATCCGAAATGTAATCCCGGCAGCTTCAGGAGGCTGAGGAGCTCTCTAAGAGCTCCAAGCTGCAGGAAGGGTGGGGGCTGCTGCAATCTTGACACTTCTGGGGGCTCCTTTCCTCATTGCTTCCTCTTATTACCTGTAAGCAGCTTCAAAAACTTTCTCCTTCCCTGTGGCTGCAACAGCGGCGGCTTCCCTTCCAGTAGCAACAGCGCCGGGAACGTCACGTGATGAAGGGAAGCCGCCGGAGCCATCTCAGCAGTTGCTGCCGCTCCAGCAGCTTCCCTTCATTACGTGACTTCCCGGCGCTCTTGCTACTGGAAGGGAAGCCGCCACTGTTGCAGCCACAGGGAAGGAGAAAGTTTTTGAAGCTTCTTACAGGTAATAAAAGGAAGCAATGAGGAAAAGAGCCCCCCAAAGCTGCCGGGATTGCAGCAGCCCCCACCTTTCCTGCAGCTTGGAGTAGCGAATTTATTTATCCCATTGGAAATGAAGAAAATAGATTTAATTGGTTCCCAGCGAGTTAACGGGCTGGGAACCAATGAAATCCATTTCCATTATTTCCTATGGGATAAATAAATTCGGTACTCGACCAAATCGGTTCTCGACCACACTTCTGGAACGAATTGTGGTCGAGTACCGAGGTACCACTGTATACGTCTCTGACTAAAGCTGCAATTCTAAAATATCTTTACTAAGTGCTGTGAGGTAAATGTCTGCTTGTTTGTTTATTTATTTATATACTTTTTTCTCTTAAACAATATTAAAGAATCCACTTCAATAGTGTGACTAGCTTAAAAAATACTACAGTTAACCTAACCAGATAACAAATGACACAAATGACGTATACATCTGTTTAAAAAATTAAACTTCAGAAGAACTTAGACTGCCAACAAACCAGGAGATAAGACTAATTTTCTAATGTTCATCTGCATGCTTCAACTGATTCCACATTGAAACCAATATTTTAATGTAATACATATGGGAATTGTTTGCCATTCTTGCATTGTGTTTTACAATGCCTTACCAAAAAACTTAAAAAGTTTGTCACTATCATAGGTAGGACAAAAAATTGTACATTTAACCAACCCACTAAAGTTAAAGTACTGAAAGAACTTTAAAAATTATGTAGTAGAAGCAATTCCATTCAACATGTCATATCACTGATTCCCTTAGTTTACCTGATAGTAGCAATATTACGATTGAAATACTAGTATAATCAACTTCAACTATTTTCCACAATTATACACTGTGGAAACATCGGTTCCTACAGAGTATTATATATATTTTTAATAAAAACTTATCAAGTTAATTTAACAGCAAGCTACCATTTAAATATCAATCTTCAAACAAAGACGCAATCTTATTGAGATAAATGTTTTATTTTGAAGCACATATACTGTATAAATTGGAATTTTTCTGTCAGGTCAAAATCATTTAAAGCAATCTTGAAACTCCTAATATGCCTTTGAGACAGGAAGGGAGGAAACCTAAGGATTCATTATAGAAGGAATCTCTTGAAGCATACTTTTTGTACTTAACAATTAAAGAGCAATCTGGAAACCCAAGTATAATGTTTAAATTTCACCAAGTTGATAAATAAAATAGAAAATATTCATGATTACCAGTCTGCATTTTTGTCTCTATAGTACTATAAAGTGGTACCTCTACTTACGAACTATCCATCCATCCATCCATCCATCTATCCATCTATTCATGATTACCAGTCTGCATTTTTGTCTCTATAGTACTATAAAGTGGTACCTCTACTTACAAACTATCCATCTATCCATCCATCCATCCATCCATCTAGAGGGAACGGAGCTATGGTGGCAGCATCCTGGCTTCAGGGTTTCTGGGGGAGGCTCAGAGAAGCGGGGAACCGCCGACTTGGCTTGGGGGCACCGAGGGGAGGTGACTCCGGACCCCGAACCGGACATCTCCCCAAATGCTTTGTCACCTGCCAGGCAAGGGGGGGGGCAGGCGTGGCCAAGCCGGCTTTGGAGGGTCCTGGCGGGTAGCAGTTGCAGCTCAACTGGCTGATGGGCAGGAGGGGTGAGGAGGACTTGGAGCGGTTTCTCCCATACGGAGAAGCTGCGCAGGTTTGCCATAGGGAGTGAGGCAAAGTGGCGGCCGGATTAGGAGTCTGGGCCGCAACTTCAACTGGCTGCCGCTTCTTTGACCAGGGAGACGAAGGAGAGCATGTGGCTGTCCCCACGGGCTCTGGAAGAGGGGGAGGAAGGGTGGTATATCACCTAGCCACTCCATCCCCGCTTCAGCATCTTCCACCGGCTGGCATATGACCAGCTTCCCAATTTTCCTTGGCCGAAAGCGGGCGGACAAGCCAGGCTCTCCCTGCCCGCTCGGAAGGACCTGCGGATGAGGGACGTGGCTTTCTGAAATGCAGGCGAGCGAGAGCCGAAAGGGTCCTGGCTGTCTTTTGCCCACCCTTAACAGAAGGGTCTGCCTTGGCTTCCCCAGCGCGGAATCAGCCAGGATGCTGCCAAAAGTTTAAAAGAAAAGTTTTGGGGACTTTTAGGAGCTGGCATGGATGGATACTGACACCTATCATTCCCAACCAGGAGGAGTAGGGTCTGCCTTCCCGCTTAGCATCCTGAGCCCCCTCCTTAAATACCCACCACCACTTTCCAGCCACTAGAAAGCAAAGGGAAAATCTCAGGCACTTCGGCCGGCAACAGTTGATGTTGGCAGTCCAGAGGTGGGGAATCCTGGCGGGGGCAGCACACAAATGGGAAATCCCAGCAGTGGCAGTCACAGGGCAGGGGAATCCCTGTGGCAGTAAGAGATCATAAGTGCAGTAAGAGAGCACACGCACCCAGGTTAGGGTTTGTAAAGTGAAAATAGTTCTTAAGAAGAGACAAACAAATCTTAAACACCAGGTTCGTATCTTGAAAAGTTCTTTAGTAGAAGCATTCGTAAGTAGAGGTACCACTGTATTTTCATTTACAGTGGAAACAAACACTGTGATAACTATATGCAAAATGCTTTTTTCCCCTTCTTATGAGCCCCGCTACCTGTTACTTTTAAGCAGAGTATTTTTCTAACATTAATTGAATTGGAATGCTTTGGGAGCAAAAAAGCTGTATCTTTTTTGGCAGCGGGGCAATGAAAACAGCAAGAGATTTCAGAAACTGTAGAAAACTAAGCAAAATCTCCGGGGGAAATGTAGGGAGAATGACTTTCCCAATGCACTGAGGTGGAATTCCAAACTTTCATATTTCTATCAAATGGTAGAAAAAAAATGAAACCAAGTTGGGGACCCATTTTAGCAGAAAAATGTTTTGCTAAAGCAACCTATTAATTTGTTTACAACTGCATAAATATTAATACAAATACTATTACTAAAATATCAGATTGTTCCCATATAGAAGCATATACACTACGCAATTGCCTAGGAAATACTTATATGGTTGGGCTTTGCTTTATTAAAAACTAAATAGCATTATAAATTGTATAATTACAATAGTGATCCAAATAAAAGGTCAGATCTTTTATCTATAATTACTGACAACTTTTCAGTTGTGTTGGATTGCCACCTTATGATTTAGAAGCTAATTTGGTTTTTGAAATGTTGCATGGGGTTTATGAAAGCAAATTATTGAAATATTTACACTGAAATTAATATTTATATTATTTATATTAGCAAATATATTTATATTTTGGTCAAAATAATATGTTTTAGAAAAATGATAATCGTTCATTTAATCCTCAGTTTTCAGAGGACATAATTTTTAGCAACCAAGATTTTTAGAATATGCTAAAACTAATTTATCTGTTTACTTTACTCCTTAGAACTTTATTTATCTTCCGTATAAAAAGAAGCAAATATATGACTTGAAGGCTGAAGAAAGCCTAAGAAAGAATAGGGTACATTTCAGTAAAAGGTAATATTTCCTATGTCATATGATTTCTCATATCTTCACAGCCAAGTACATGCTGCCAAAGAGACACAATGACTGGGAATACATTTCACAATTTTAGCATTGTGTTAGTATGCCATAGAATGTCTTTTCCTTCTTTTTGTTATAGTCTGTTGAAAAGATTGCTAGGTGATAGTTGAAAAAAAAAACCTGTTCTGACTGGGGGATGCAAACAATTTGCACTGGATAAAATATTATTTTCTACACTATTTTTGGATACTGGTGTTCTGATGAAGATCTGATTCACAGAAAAAGCTTGCCTTCTCTCAGTAGCCCTCAGCTTATAATGTATCTTGATATTTAAAGATTTTGTCAGTAGAACAAATTAAGTAAGAAGAATACATCCTTGAAAGCAAATCATCAAACTGCATTTGCAACACTCTCTTATATTCTAAAAACAAGTATTCCAATGGCAGTGGCCAACTTGGGATTCAAGCTGCCTTCTGCTAAATTGGTACTTTGGTGACTGGCCATGCCCACGCTTTCAGCCATTAGGTGAATCTTCTAGAGCAGTGATGGCGAACCTATGGCACGGGTGCCGCAGGTGGCACACGGAGCCAAATCTGCTGGCACACAATCTGTTGCCCTAGATCAGCTCCAATGTGCATGTTTGTGACAGCCAGCTGATTTTTGACTCACGCAGAGGCTCTGGGTGGTCGTTTTTGGCTTCTGGAGAGTCTCTAGGGTGTGGGAGAGGGCAATTTACCCTCCCCTGGCTCCAGGAATACCTTTGGAGTCTGGGGAGGGTGAAACACGAGCCTACGGAGAGGGGGGCATACAAATCTAATAAATTGAATTGAATTGAATACTGGGCCAACCAGAAGTTGGGAAACAGGCTGTTTCTGGCCTCCAGAGGGCCTCCAGAGGACCTCCAGGGGTCAGGGGAAGCTGTTTTCGCCTTCCCTAGGCAATGAATTATGGGTATGGACATTTGTGCGTGCATGATAATGCACACCCACGCTCTTTTGGCACCCAAATAAAAAAAAGGTTTGCCATCACTGTTCTAGGGTAAGAATTTGAAGATCAAATCAAACATATGCTGTTAAAATTTCAAATGTGCTTGCTTCCCTCCAAAATTGTTGCTACTTCCAATGAGTCCCGCAGATGCTTTTTCAAGAGGCAACTGGACTTTCTTAAAGTCCAGTTGCCCCTTAAAACGTTTTGACTCTCATCTATTCTTGGATGAGAAGCAAAACCTATGCAAGGAAAAACAAAGTCCAGTTGCTTCTTGAAAAAAGCATCATTGGAACAACCATGTCCTGGATGACTGAGAATCTGCAAAGACAGGTCCAACGAGTGAGAAAATGAAAGTAGAATAAAACATTTACCTGCTTGGTTAGTGGTCACAGTGACAGACACAGCTTGGTCCTGGCTTGGATTTTGCTTGGACACTCCGTTCACTGCCCAGATTTCAAAAGTGTAGTTAGTATGTGCCAAAAGGTCCGTGATGGAAATCCTCGTGGTCTTCAAACCATTCTGCTGAGGACTGAAGTGAACACCACTCCCGCAGGACCGGCAGCGGTTCAGATCACTAGCTCCACATCTCTTACACACCACATTGTATGAGACATCTTCACGGCCACCTTTGTTCTGGGGGGGACTCCATTCCAAATTCACTGATGTTTCATTGACATTGGAAATCAAGTTCTCAGGAGCAGATGGAGGGCCTGTAAAAGAAAAGCATCCCTTTTTTAAAATTACCTAAATAAAAATTTTAAAAAATAGAAAGCCTCTTTAGAGAAATATCTACACAGGATTATGTAACTTCACTGGATTCAAGAGCTACAATTGGGACTTTGTGCCATTTGCTAATCTCCACAAAGAGATACACTCAGGATAAATACTAGAAACATAGAAACATAGAAGTCTGACGGCAGAAAAAGACCTCCTGGTCCATCTAGTCTGCCCTTATACTATTTTCTGTATTTTATCTTAGGATGGATATGTGTTTATCCCAGGCATGTTTAAATTCAGTTACTGTGGATTTATCTACCACGTCTGCTGGAAGTTTGTTCCAAGGATCTACTACTCTTTCAGTAAAATAATATTTTCTCATGTTGCTCTTGATCTTTCCCCCAACTAACTTCAGATTGTGTCCCCTTGTTCTTGTGTTCACTTTCATATTAAAAACACTTCCCTCCTGGACCTTATTTAACCCTTTAATATATTTAAATGTTTCGATCATGTCCCCCCTTTTCCTTCTGTCCTCCAGACTATACAGATTGAGTTCATTAAATCTTTCCTGATACGTTTTATGCTTAAGACCTTCCACCATTCTTGTAGCCCGTCTTTGGACCCGTTCAATTTTGTCAATATCTTTTTGGAGGTGAGGTCTCCAGAACTGAACACAGAATTCCAAATGTGGTGTCATCAGCGCTCTATATAGCGGGATCATAATCTCCCTCTTCCTGCTTGTTATACCTCTAGCTATGCAGCCAAGCATCCTACTTGCTTTCCCTACCGCCTGACTGCACTGTTCACCCATTTTGAGACTGTCAGAAATCACTACCCCTAAATCCTTTTCTTCTGAAGATTTTGCTAACACAGAACTTAATACTATACTTAATTTCAGTTCATTTACCTACTTGTAAATTATTACTTGAATTGTCTCTATGTTTTCATAATTCTGCTTTCTCTCATATTAAAAATTAGTTGAGGAGCTTTCAAAGAACCCAGCAGAATGTGTGCAGCCTGGAAGCCTCATGGTATACCTCCCTGACCTGCACTAAAGCTTCATACACAATGTATTGCAAAAAAGTAATTCTAGCAGTTTGCTTCCTTGCACTTCAGACAGTAGATGTCTTAAAATAAAAACTGCCCCTGTACAGCTACATCCATACTTCCAAACAGATTTACATTTGTAAATATCTGGCTGGACAGAAAAATGTATAAGCAAATGGACAACATACCATGTGCTCTGCAGTATCAAAAGATAAAAAGCCCACCAACTACATCATCAGTCATTCATTTGAATGATTTGGGGTATTAGAATGAGATGTCATACAATTTTCTGCTACCCACTAACCCTAAGAATAGATTATCACCCCCTACATGCATATATTGTACTTCTTAGTCTGGAAGAAAACAGAACACAGCAGTCAATTTCCGAATGTGTGTGTTGTTGAACAAAGGGCCAAAGTAAGATAATAATATCCTTAACATGAGGAGCAAGTGTCTGAATGAAATAATTTTCTGTTCTTTTATCATGGCCCTTGTTTTGATCATATTCCTAATCTTGGTTTTTACTAGTCACTAAACATCAAAAGTATTATTATTATTCTAATCTCCTATCGACACATGTTTATTACCCCTCTTATATTGTAAGGGAAAGTAACGCACCACATTTTTTTTCTCAGCCTACAGTAATGGGGAAAAAGTGAGAAGTCTGTGCGGGAAAATGTGTGCAAGTATATAAATGTATGGAAAGCCTATAGAAAAATATTGTAAGAGTGAGAAGTATATACAAACATAGATGAGATAACAATAGTACAGTTTGTGAAAAAAACCCATTTAATTGTGCACCTACATGTACCTTATATGCACAATAATGAAAGGAGATTATTCTCCCTATAATTGGAAATAATGTAAATTGTCTTCAACATTCAATTCGTAGGCATATTTGCTGTCAGACATGCTACATCTTGAGCTCCCTGACAAAAGATGACATATACATCAGATTAATCAATTCTTTTTTGATGTCTTGCAAGGATAAAGTCCACATAGAATACAGAGATGCCAGACAACAAGTTGTTGCTTATACTCAATGATTTCTATCTCCTAATTTCAGAATTGGTACTCGTTACATCAATTACAACAGCTTTAGGACTTAATATCGGAGAGGGGCGGCATACAAATCTAATAAATTATTAATAATAATTATTATTAATAACAGGGCATGAGCCACAGTGGTTAGAGTGAATTACTGCAGGCTATGTTTGCTGATCACCAGCTGCCAGCAGTTTGGCAGATCGAATGTCATCAGGCTCAAGGTTATCTCAGCCTTCCATCCTTCTGCGGTGGATAAAATGAGGACTCAGATTATTGGGGACAATATGATGACTCTTTAAAACAGTTAGAGAAGGATTGGTTCAATTTTATGTATGAAAATGTGCTGTTTTGAATCAATATGCACATGGGACAGAGAAGGGTGGAACACCAACAGAGAAGCAGTCAAGCAAAAAACAGAGAAAACTGAGGCTTCCAATAGGCTTGCGTACCTCCATATAGATAGTGTGGAATGGGAATTAGTAAATTCAACCCTATTTGGTGTTAATTCAAAGAAAAAAGAAGGGTAATAAACACCCTTTTTGGCATAGCAATGTTTAAGTAACAGAAGAAAAAATCAAGAATATCCATCCTGGCCAAACAGAAGAAATGAAGTGAGGGCTATTTCAGGTATTTATCACAACTCATGCATATTATACTAAATCCTGGATCTCAAACACAATATGAGGCCTGAAGGCTAAAATTGGTGTTCGCTGACCATTTGACTTAGCATTTTTAAAAAATATATTATTTTAATTTTAAAAAATGGGAAACTAGAATACTACAAAGCAGAATACCAACCTAAAGCCTAGCGTAGTTTTCCATCAATGTCATTGGGCTATACATGGGTACTGGAAGCTTTTGGAAGATAAACAATAGGTAGCTGAGGCTTAAAGTTTCATTTGCCTTCCAGCAAATACGTGTTTCTTCCATTGCTGCACTTTTACGTGGCAATTGTTCTGTATTCCTAATATTCCAAATGTGTCTACTAAATCAAAACACTTGTGGATCTCTTTACTAACACATCAAATTTTTATAGTTATATGCACATATATGCATATTTTATATTTATAGCATATAGGTATGCTGACGGCACTCAGCTATACATCTCCACCCCATGTCCACTCAGTGAAGCAGTGGAAGTAATGTGCCGGTGATTGGAGGCCGTCAGGGTCTGGTTAGGTGTTAATAGGCTCAGACTCAAACCTGACAAGACAGGGTGGCTGTGGGTTTTGCCTCCCAGGGACAATACCAACTATCCATCCATCACCATGGGGGAGAGTCTTTTCCCCCCTCAGAGAGGGTCCGCAACTTGGGCGTCCTCCTCGATCTACAGCTAAGCTTACAAGACCGTGCCAGTTGCAGCCCTATCTGGACAGGGAGTCACTTCTCACAGTCATTCACGCCCTTATCATCTCAAGGTTCTATTACTGCAATGCTCTCTACATGGGGATGCCTTTGAAGAGTGTTCAGAGACTACAAATTGTGCAAAATACAGCCGCATAAGCTATAGTGGGGCTAACAAGATCTGCCCACATTTTAACATCACTCCATGAGCTGCACTAATTGCCAATTGGTCTCCGGGCGCAATTCAAAGTGCTGGTTATGACCTATAAAGCACTACGGGGTTTAGGACCAGATTATTTTTGTATCCCAGCGGCCAGTTAAGTCCCACAGAGTCAACCTTCTCCAGATCCCGTCGGCCAGACAATGTCGGCTGGCGGGGCCTAGGGGCAGAGCCTTCTCTGTGGTGGCCCCAGCCCTCTGGGATGAATTCCCTCTGGAGATACATACCACCCTATCCCTCCTGGTCTTTCGTAAAGCTCTTAAGACCTACCTCTGCCAGCGGATATGAGGGCCGTGAGTGATAAGATTGTCGCCAGCCAATACCATGTATGATTGAATTGGATGAATGTGTACGAGTATATTTGGGGTTTTTAATACTTTTTAGTAGTTTGTATAACTTTTTAATAGTAATTTAGATTTCTTTACATATTGATACATTTAAAATGTCGCCTCGAGAAGGGTGGCATAGAAATCTAATAAATAAATAAACAAACAAACCTGGATGCTGGAATATGATATGTCAGACATTTACCTTGGTTCAAGGATTTTGTTTTTAATGTTTATGGTTTTAGTATTTTAATATGATTTTATATTGTTTTAATGCTGAAACCTTTTACCAACCTTGATTGGGAACCACCCATAGTTGGTATAAGATGGGCAGCTATATAAACGCTACATACAATTGTGCATTTGCACACATACTTACATAAATGTATTGTTGTGGATGCCCTATTTGTTTAAATAGAATCTGTACACCAGTGCCCTGGTGGCATTAAAATAAATCACAGTCACCCTTAAAATCAACTTTTGGATCTTAACTTGCACCATTGTTCACACAGACAAACTCGAAGAGCTAAAAAAATCTTGAGAGCACAACTGTGGGATTTCTTTCTTTCCTACTGTCTCAGAGGACCGAAACAAGGAAATGTGGCACATTGCCAATGAGTGCAATATCTTTTCTGAAGGAAATAGGTCTACCTGAAAAAGAAATACTTCCCGCTTCACATATTGTCAAGCCACCACCTTTATTGAGAGAATCTGCAATAAAGATCCCAGTAGGCTTTTGCAATTGACAAACCAAACAAGCCTGTCCTTTCGTTGACATAAATCTTTTCTGACACATATTACCCTTTAAGAAACAAAACAATAACACATTTCAAAAACATCAGTGAACAGACACTGTTTAGAAAGGCCTCTGAGCAATTACTATGACTAAGACTTTAATAGCGTCTGCCCAGACTACATTTTCATGAATAATCTGCT
Organism: Erythrolamprus reginae; assembly: GCF_031021105.1. Lineage (NCBI taxonomy): Eukaryota > Metazoa > Chordata > Lepidosauria > Squamata > Dipsadidae > Erythrolamprus > Erythrolamprus reginae. The sequence continues at coordinate 81,454,715 of NC_091954.1, forward strand.
GAGCAAGTTATTCTGAGTAAATTCCTTGGGTGTGATCAGATGCTATCCTCAATTAAAGCTTTTTACAACTTGACCAGATGGAAAGTTTGTTCTATATGGGATGTAATCTGCTTTTCAGGGCAGTCTTCCACTGAGTTTAGTGATGATCAAAGACATTGTCAAAGTTATTTTAATCCCTCAGCATCTCAGTTTTGAGATAGTCTGTAGACTTTGAAAGACAAAGTAATGGTGAACTACATTTTACTCCCCTTCTTTTTGGGGGGAGGAGTTCATTTGTTTTGATACACATGTAGGTCTTGATTACTAATGATAATGCACCTCACAAAATGGTTGAGAATGGTTGATGTTTTGGGGGAAAATCAGGTAATTGGTTTCAGTTCAATGGAAATATTGTTTTGTTGTTTTTTTAAAAAAAAACACGTGCATTTTAATGAACTATAATATCAAAAGATTAAAAGAATATATTTACAACTTTAAATTATTTTTAATAAGTCTTCCCTCAAAGATTGCTTAGAAGCTGTAGGTAATGCAGGATGTGGTAGCAAGATTGTTACCTAGACCATCCTTCCATTATTTTTTATGTAGTTTTAGCTCATTTCATTTTTTTCTAATGCATTATAACCCCCTGTGAATTCTTATAGATAGAACTAATAAATATTTAAAATAAATAAATCAGGTGGACAAAGGTCAAGCTGGAAGATAAGCCCATATCCCAAACATACTTGCTATCTCCAATATTATGTTCTATTTCTTCAAAACCTCTTCTGAGGTTTTCTTTAGCCTTCTTTTTCTCCATTTTTCACACAATTAGTGTCTAAAAGCTTAACGGCAACTACACATTCAATCGGTTCAACTGTGTTCGTATAGTCTGTCAGTAAGTGAACTTTGACTTGTATTAAACATGACCTGGTATCAGTTAATCCAACCCAAATATTGCACTATTCAGATATGCATTAATCACAACCTATCTGTTTGGCCCCTACATTACCAGAAGCAAATTTTTGGGTTATGAAATCCATAATCCCCTTCTTAAGAAAGATTTCCTAAACTGAATACAGTATTGTCAACTTTCAGTGCAGGTAAAAAAACCCAAAACCTTCAAAAAATTCTTACATTTTTTTGCAGGCATTTTCTTGTCAGTCTTTTTATCAAATTTCTATTCATTTCATGTATACTTGATATACAATATGAATAATATACACAGACACAAAGATAAAATAGCTGAACAAAAGCACAGGATCAGTTCAAAAGAAGTTTTTGCAAACAATTCTAGTTGAAAAATTCTTCAATTTTAGAAGTTTTTCAGGGACCCAGGCTGGTAAAATGTGGCAAAGAAGAAAGCATCCTTCAATCACATAATATTTATTTCCTGGATACACCTACTTGTTCAGAACAAGTGGACTGTTTTAGTTGCAGAAATGAAAGTATCACATTTATTATAGTCTGTAAAAATCTAAGGAGATCCAATTTGGTGTAGTTATTAAGGCAGTAGGACAGAAAATAAGACACCATGAGTTCTAATTCCACCTTGGATACTGTTCTGCCGGCGTGTCCCAACCGTTCGTAATTACAGGGTAATTAGTCAAAAAAGACACACACCACACGATAGAAGGAAAACCAAAAGTCTTTATCAACAGAAAAGCAGAAAAAGCTCCCTTTTTAAATGTCAAAGGGATTTTCTGGTACACACAAGGCACAGGTTAAATGCAATCCAATTTCTCACCCAGTAACTGGGAAATTGAGTCCAATTCCAAAGACCAGAAAGTACACACACAGTCTTGAACAGGGAAACAGCAAAACCACGATCTTGACGAAACTATGAATCAGATAAACTTCCACAAGGCTAAACCAGCACGCTGCTCTTTTTATCTGTAGCACTAATTACAGCAGCCCCACCCAACCACAGGTGGCCTCACTTATCTCCTGTAATAATCTTTCAGTTGTTCTCTCCTATGCATCGTTCTATGCATGCGTGGGTCCGTCATAAGTTCTTGTTCAGAATCCAGGGATGATAAGGATGATTGATCTCCTCCTGGGCTGTCTGCCAAACTCCCCTCTTCCCTGCTACTCACGCTTCCTTCCTCAGAAGAGCCTTCATCGGGAGATTCTATCGGGAGCAAAACAGGCCTGTGGCATGTGGATGCCACCTCCACATTCCTTGGGGCAGGAGCTGGGCCAGAGCCAACCACAACAGATACAAAGTGAATTGCATGACCTTGGACCAGTCACTCTCAACCACAGCAATGAGAAAACGGCAAGCCACCAATGAAATCCTACCAAGAAAACTACAGTGATTACTCCAAGTAGTTGCCAGGAATCAGCATTAAGGGCATCCCTCCAAAGAAATCCATGAACATATAATCTAAATTAAGGTACTTATGTAAGGATTCCCTTCTCCTTCTCTTGATTTTGCATTTTAAAACTGCACTAGCAGTATTAAGAGATGGTTCCTTTAAAAAAGCAAAGCGATTATGGTATCACAATTCTTCTTATTTGCCCCTCAACTTGAGTTACATCAGCATTCCAGAATCTCCTATATCCATCTAAGAATTCAACAGTGAAAGCTATTGTTTTATGGGATCTGCAATTATATATATTTTCAATCTCGAATGAAGTGACATCGTGATCTACTTCAAGGATATTTTGCAGCTTCTTTTATTCAGCTGCCTTTAGTAACATTTGCATGATAAAAATTGTGCTGTTATCTCCCATATCTGCAAATCATTTGCTTGAAGGGGGAATAAACAGAAGTAAAAAAGAGAGGGAAATAAATAAAGGTATTAGTTTGATCTATATTTCTTATTAGAAATTTAATTCTGAAGATGCTAGGCATTAAATAACTGCCCTCATTTGTGAGTCATATCCTATTAAAGTATACTTTAAACATAAGCAAAATTAAAAGAAATTGATCAGGCTAAAGCTCTAGCTGGCAGCTCAAAGTGCTTTTTTCAGATTAGACCTTATGGTGGAAATAAAATAGAAATAGAAAATAAAGAAAATAAATAGAAATAAAGATGAACTTAACAAGAAAAACTGCCCAGTGTCGTTATTGTAGCACAGCAGGTAAAATGAGAGGTCCGATTTACAATACTGCTAGATGATAAATCAGCATTTGAATCTTTTATTTATTGTGGACTATTATAATAATACTCTACATGAGGTTGCCCTTGAAGTGTTTCTGGAAGCTGTTGCAAAATGCGGTTGCACAGGCAGTTATGCAGAGAAAACAAATATTACATCTCTGCTCCAATAGCTGCATTGCTTACCAGTTTGTTTCCAGGTCTGATTCAAAGTCTTGGTTTTGACTTTTGAGTCCCGCATGATATAGAGTCAGTTAACTGATGGTTTGCTTCTCTCTCATTATATCTACCTTCATGTAGGAGAAGTATGCTAAAGATTCCACCTGCCCAAGAATTCCATCTGATGGAAACTAGGAAGAAAGCAGTGGCTTTCTGCAGTGGCCCCTATTCTCTGCAACATCAACACCTGATGGAGGTGAGCAATAGAAAAGATAAATGTATTTGAAAAAAGATTGAACTGGTCCAAAATTATAACTGCTGTATGAATACTGGTAGTCCTCACTCGAAGACAGTAATTGGAACTCAAATGTTCATCACTGAACCACATAGCTTTAAAAGCACACCAGTAGTGGTTTCTAAATTGCATTGCTACTGGTTCGTGCACTCACGTGCAACGCTTCTGCATGTACAGAAGTGTCCTTGGTGGGTGGGGGAAACGCCCTGGGAATAGCCCTTTGCCACCGCTACCAGTTTGCAGAACAGGGCAAAACCCGGAACAACTCACTACTGAAGCACACTATCATATAATGTGCCACTTAGGACTCAGTGGCAATTCCAACACTTTTAGTTGCTGCCACTAAGCAAACTACCACTGGCTATTAAATAAGGATATGACATGGTCATTACTTACAACCTCCTGCTTGCCTCCCTATTGACTTTGCTTATAGGAAGCTGGGAAAAAAATTACTAATGGCAATCATGTGATCATGGGATGCTGTGACTGACTTAAGGATGCATGAAAATAGTCTTAGTCTTAGTCTGTTGAAAATTCAAATGGTCACTGATAAGTAGTTGTTAAGTGATGCCCAGCTGTTGTTCACTACATCTTCTGATTCTTTTTTACTTTTATTATATTGTATTCCAATCTCTTCCCTACTTCATCACCTACTCATGCTTCCATAATTGATGTATTTATTTTTTACATTAATTGATTGAGACTTCCCATAGCATTTCAACTTTGTGCTACAAGAAAGTTCACCTCCACTTGCTGGATAAATGAGAAGTATGGATTCTTTCTTCCATGGCTTCATTCATGACATATTTTCTGAGCTGCCAAGAATGTATCAATACTGTCTTAAGATTGAGAGTTTAAAGCCCTTCGGATCAGCACTTCAATGTTAATCTCTTTTCCTCTTTTCTGTCTTGAAAGAGGTTATAAGCCACAGCAAACAGTGTGGCTATTGCAAGTTTGATTTTGAAGGGGGGGGAAAAGAGCTATAACCCAAGAGTTATATTTGTGACAGTATTTTTTTCCCTTGATCATCTAATATTGGGAGTGAATTTTCCCATTAAAGATTACTCTTACTTTACAGCTGTTTGTTCATTCTTGAACACCGGCCTTATATGTTTTTACAAGGGATACAACTAGGTACACTAAGTGCAGAAGTCATTTAAAATTTCAACCATCAGAGTATGTGCAAACCATCAGTATTGTAAACTAAAGAAATAATCAATCAACAAAGTCAATTTGATTAGATGTTAAAAGTCTTGCGCTAACCCAAGGCTTTTAATTATTGTTGTTGTTGTTGTTGTTGTTGTTATTATTATTATTATTATTTATTGGATTTGTATGCCGCCCCTCTCTGCAGACTCGGGGTGGCTAACAACAATGATAAAAAACAACATGTAACAATCCAATTTAATAAAACAACTAAAAACCCTTATTATAAAAACCAAACATACACACAAACATACATACTATACATAACTTGTAATGGCCTAGGGGAAGGAATATCCTAACTCCCCCATGCCTGACGACAAAGGTGGGTCTTGAGTAATTTGCAAAAGACAAGGAGGGTGGGGGCCATTCTAATCTCTGGAGGGAGTTGATTCCAGAGGGCCGGGGCTGCCACAGAGAAGGCTCTTCCCCTGGGGCCTGCCAAACGACATTGTTTGGTCGACGAGACCCGAAGAAGGCCAACTCTGTGGGACCTTATCGGCCGCTGGGATTCGTGCGGTAGAAGGCGGTTCCGGATGTATTCTGGCCCAATGCCATGTAGGGCTTTAAAGGTCATTACCAACACTTTGAATTGTGACCGGAAACCGATCGGCAGCCAGTGCAGGCCGCGGAGTGTTGCAGAAACGTGGGTGAATCTAGGAAGCCCCACGATGGCTTTTGCGGCCGCATTCTGCACGATCTGAAGTTTCCGAACACTTTTCAAAGGTAGCTGCATGTAGAGAGCGTTGCAGTAATCGAACCTCGAGGTGATGAGGGCATGAGTGACTGTGAGCAATGACTCCCTGCCCGAATAGGGCCGCAACTGGTGCACCAGGCGAACCTGGGCAAACGCCCTCCTCGCCACAGCCGAAAGATGATGTTCCAATGTCAGCTGTGGATTGAGAAGGACGCCCAAGCTGCGGACCCTCTCTGAGGGGGTCAATAGTTCTCCCCCCAGGGTAATGGACAGACAGATGGAATTCTCCTTCTTGGGAGGCAAGACCCACAGCCACTCCGTCTTGTCTGGGTTGAGTTTGGGTTTATTGACACCCATCCAGGCCCCAACAGCCTCCAGGCACCGGCACATCACTTCCACTGCTTTGTTGACTGGACATGGGGTGGAGATGTATAGCTGGGTATCATTGGCGTATTGATGATATTATTTTAAAGATGGGGATGGGAGGCCATATTGATCACTGATACAGAAGGCTTACTTTTTGCATCCCCTCAGGTGACACTGAGTAATCAACAAACCCTGGTGAATGGGAACCCTGCCTGATCATAAAGGATGGGTAGAAATTATAAGAGCCAGCCAATCTCTCACACAGCCTTATGTCATGAAGGGTTTTAGGAGGTGTTCTTTAAATTGCATCCAGAAGCAGATGGCCGGTCTAATCTAACAAATAATGATAAAAGAAACATTAATCATGAACTGACCTAGTATTTTGAAACATCAACTTAAATTTTAAGTTTAAATTATCAAATAACCAAAAGATTGCATCAATATCAAAGATACAGAAGTTGAAAGTTTAAGGAAAAATAGAAAGGTTTGCAGAAGTATATATCCAAGATTAGATAATCTTTGCTGGTGTTTTTGCTTTTTCTATTTAAATGAAGACTGGATATTATCAGTAGAAACAGAATATTGATTATTGTGGAAAATCAATAGAACAGCTGAGAAAACAAGTGTGAATAGGAATTTGTACAAAGAAAGACTATTCACAATCTATGCCAAGAATGATACATTAATAAGTATCCAAAATCAATAAAGATAAACCATTTCTGTATGATGTCAACAGTAAGTTTTTATGAAGGAAATTTTTATTTTTGCCCACGTGACCCACAAAAGAGCTGTAGTTTTTACTTCCTAAATTATCCAGATCTATATAAAATAAAACATATACATGATGAAAGTTCTGCAAGAGCTAACTGCATGTGAAATCTTGTGAATTTATTGGTTGACTGGTGGGAGAGAGGTTGATGGGAGGGAGGGAGCACCAGAGATTATACAAGGTAACCAAGGTAGAATAAAGGTAAATAAAATAGGCGTTGATTGCTTACCTGAACGCCTCTTCTCGTACGGTGAGCGGGTACAGCAGTCACATGGGTTGCTCATGTCCAATCCGGTGGAACTGAGCCTAGTGTTAAAAAAGCTTGCTGGATCCGCCCCTTCCCCAGAATTCGCGAATCCATAGACTAGGCTCAGCTGTGAAGCTCTGTAGTGTTCAACTCTCATTGTTAGAGGAAGAAAGGTTATAGGAATGTAAAGAAGACACATACAAGGGCGGGAAGTGACTGCTGTACCCGCTCACCGTACGAGAAGAGGCGTTCAGGTAAGCAATCAACGCCTATTCTCCGTACTGAAGGAGCGGGTCCAGCAGTCACATGGGACATACCCAATAGATGGTCCCTAGGGTGGGATTAGATTGCTATCGTGTGAGATAACGGATTGGAGTACCCTTCTGCCGAAGGCAGCGTCCGCTGAAGCGTAAGAGTCAATCTTGTAGTGCCTGATGAAGGAATTTGGCGAGGCCCAAGTGGCTGCTTTGCAGACCTCCTCCAACGGGGCTTGAGTCGCCCAAGCGGCCGAGGTGGCTGCGCTCCTGGTGGAATGCGCTGTGATGTTCCTTGGAACTGAGAGGGAGGCCGACTCGTAGGCCTTAGATATAGTCCCTCTGATCCAACGGCCTATTACTGTTGAAGACACTTTGGCACCCATGACTCTGGGGTGATAGGCTATAAAAAGTGCTTCTGACCTCCGAAAGGGTCCTGTGCGTTGGATATAGATTCTCAGCGCTCTAATGAGATCCAGGGTGTGCCATCTAATTGCCAAGGGATGGTCTCGTTGGAGGCAGAAGGAAGGTAGGACAATATCCTGAGTTCTGTGGAACATGGAACTGACCTTGGGTAAGAAGGTGGGGTCCAGTCGCAAGACTACCTTGTCCTGATGAAATTGACAAAGGTCCTGCCTGATTGAGAGGGCAGCCAGCTCCGAAATGCGTCGGGCAGAGGTAATAGCCACCAGGAATGCTACTTTAAAGGATAGGTACCTGAGGGACGCCGATTTTAGGGGTTCGTATGGTGCCTGCGTGAGGGAATGGAGAACCCGTGGCAAATCCCAGGATGGATACCTGTGGACCTTGGAAGGTCTGAGGTTGGCTATGCCCTTGAGGAATTCCTGAACTTCTGGAAAGGAGCGGAGAGGCTGTCTGCGGGGCCCCGCTAGGACAGAGGAAATGGCCGCCAGATGACGCCGGAGGGTGCTGGTGGAAAGTCCCTGATGGAAACCTTGCATAAGGAAGGAAATGATTCTGTGTATGGGGATGCACAGGGGAGAGAGGCCTTCCTGTAGACACCACTGGTGAAACTTGGACCACGTGTGGTCGTAGATTCGATTGGTCGAACCCCTTCTGGCCTTTAAAATGACCTCCACTGTATCGGGGTCGTGGCCACGCAGTTCTAAGTCTCTCCTGATAACAGCCAGGCGGTGAGGTGGAACCACTCCGGGTCTGGATGGAATGAGGCCCCCTGCCGCAGCATATCCCCCGAAACGGGGAGTCGCCAAGGGTCCTGGACGGACAACTGTTGGAGATCCGCGAACCAGGGCCGGCGGGGCCAATGAGGGGCGATTAGGATTACTCGGGCCCTCTCGGTGAGGACCTTGTGAATCACGTCCGGGAGAATTGGAATTGGAGGGAATGCGTAAAGTAGGCCTGGAGGCCATGGGCTCCGGAGGGCATTGATTGCTTCCGCTCCCGGGGATGGAAATCTGGAAAAAAAGCGAGGGAGTTGGGCGTTAGCATTGGTCGCGAAGAGATCCAGAACTGGTAGGCCGAATCTGAGGCTGATTTGATGGAACAGGTCTTGATGGAGGTTCCACTCTCCTGGGTCTATCGTTGCTCGAGATAGCCAATCCGCCTGGACGTTGAGGCTCCCCGAGATGTGGTCGGCTAGGAGCGACCGAAGATGTTTTTCCGCCCAAAGGCCTAACTTGAGGGCCTCCCTCATGAGGGCCTTGGATCTCGTGCCCCCCTGTCTGCAGATATGGCTTTTTGTGGCAATGTTGTCGGTGAGAACGAGAACGTGCCGGTTGGGAATGCGAGGGGAGAAATGCTTCAGAGCCAGGGAAACGGCTCTTAACTCTAGCCAATTGATTGGCTTGGAAGCTTCCTCCGGGGACCACGTGCCCTGGGCTATCATCCCCTGGGCGTGGGCGCCCCATCCCGATAGACTGGCATCTGTGGTGATGACAAATTGATCCGGGCACCTGAACGGGGATCCTTTGTCCATGGCCGGAGACTTCCACCACTTGAAGGATCTGCGAACAATTGGTGGGATGACAATGCGACGACTTGAGTTGCTGTGCCCCGATCTCTGAAAGGGTAATAGGAGCCACTGTAGTTCCCTAGCATGAAGGCGAGCCCAGGGAATGATGCCTATGCATGACACCATCTTCCCCAAAAGGGAAGACAGGGTTACTATGGATACTGAAGGTTGAGATAAAATGCAAGAAATTAACTCCCCTATACTGAATTTTCTCTCAGGAGAGAGAAAGACCTGGGAGGATTCTGAATTAATAACGGATCCCAGGTGTAAGATGGATGTGGAAGGTTGGAGATGACTTTTGTCAAAGTTGATGGAAAATCCATGGTCCTGAAGGACTGACATGGTGACAGAAAGGTCTGTTTTCACTTTCTCTAGGGAGTTCCCATGAATCAAAATATCATCAAGATAACATAAAATGTGAATGGGAGACGCCCGGATATAGGCCGCCAGGGACCCCAAGAGCTTTGTAAAAACCCGAGGGGCCGAGGAAAGGCCAAATGGCATCGCCCTATACTGGAAATGCCTGCCCTGAAAGGAGAAACGTAAAAATTTTCTGTGGCATTTGGCTATAGGAATGTGGAGGTAGGCCTCAGTGAGGTCTAAAGAGACCATGAAATCTCCCGGGTGGATGGCGGCCAAAATGGATGATAAGGAGTGCATCTTAAACTTCCTATATTTGATGAATAGGTTCAGCTTCTTTAAATCCAAAATAGCTCTCCAACCTCCGGAGGATTTTGGAACCATAAATAGGATGGAATAAAAACCTAGACCCTTCTGACCGGGGGGAACCGGTTGAATGGCCCTGATGGACAATAAGTGGGAAATGGCCTCCTCCATACGGTTACAATCTGAGGAGGACCTGGGAGAAGGGCAGGAAATGAAACGTTTCGGGGGGGGAGAAATAAATTCTAAAAGAAGGCCTGTTTGAACAGTGTCAATGACCCAGGGGTCCTTGGAGGTGAGACGCCAATTAGAGGCGAAATGGGCTAGGCGACCACCTATGGGAATCGAGGAAAAACTACCATCTAGGTTTTTTTGAAGCCCTGTTAGAGGACGCTCCCCTTTGGAAGCGAAAACCCCTGCCCCTGGAGTTCCTACCTTGGGAACGAAAGCGGGGGGAATACTGACCTGGAGATCTCTGATAGGAAGCCGCTTGATCTTGCTGACGCCCTGGGCGACGAAAGGACTGCGTCTTGGTAGCCTTTTTGGTGGTTGGACCCAATACTTTCTTCTTGTCCGTGGTTTCCGTGAGGAGTGGATCTAGAAGATCTCCGAAAAGAAGGTCGCGCTTTAAGGGTCCCAGAGATAACTGCCACTTCTGACGTACTCCTGCTTGCCAAGGGCGAAGCCATAGGAGTCTTCTTGCCGTTGTAGAAGCTGCAATAGACTTAGCAGAAAATCTAGTAGATTGTAAAGTGGCATCAGCCACGTACTGAGCAGCTGCAAAGACCTTGTTGAAGTCTTGTTGACCTCTCAAGTCATCGGGAGGAATATGCTGTTGAAGTTGGCGAAGCCACAGAAGCATGGCTCTGGAGAAAAAGGAAGCCGCTGCAGAACTTTTAATGGCCCAGGAATCTGCGGTGAATCCTCTTTTGAGCATTTGTTCAATCCGCTTGTCCTCTGGGCGGAGGACTTCCTCTGCTTCGCCTGGCACAGCAGCCGCCGAGTGAAGGATCTTGACAGGTTCATCCGGTTTAGGAAAGGATAGGAGCTCCTCATAGGAAGAGGAGAGTTTGTACAACTTTTTGTCCTTGGTTGTGGGATTAAGCCCAGAGGCTGGGAAATCCCACTGCTTAAGTAAGGCATCTTTAAACAATTTAGGCATAGGAATTACCTCGTTATCCTCCTGTTCCTCTGTGAAGTAAGGTAAATTCTCCTCCGGGGGATCAGTGGATGTGGAGGCCTGTTTCTCCTGGGCCGCCAATCCCGTAGAAATTCTAGCTTTGAGGAGGAGAGATTTGAACAATTGAGAAGGAAAAATAGTAATTGGAGAAGGAACCTTTATTTGGGATTCCTCATCATCTGAGAGGCCTTGAAAGGGATCCTCATCCTCCTCCATATCCTCATATTCGTCCTGAGAGGAATCTGATTCATCCTGAATAGGAGCTCTAACCGTTGGGGAAGAACCCAAGGGGCGGGAGGGACGAGGAGGTGGAGGAGGTAAGGGAAGCGCATTGATGGTAGAGAGTTTAGCATCAATGGCCTTGGATAACACAGAAAAAATAGATTGGAATTCAGGAGGTAAACTAGAAATATCAGCAGGAATGGCAGAAGAATCCCTGAAGGCCTGGGAGGATCCTGGCTGGGGGGAATCTTCAATAATATCTGGTTCCTCTGGACCTATTCCCCATAGGTTAGGTTGGGGTCTGTCTAGGTTTGGCTCATCCAGAGATAACACAGTGACCCCAGAAGAAGGCAGATTAGAAGCCTCTGGGGGGGTCATGACTACTGAGTAATTGGGCCTGTACTTTCAAACGCTTTGCTGATTTGTCATGGATTTTTTGTAGGGCTAGGTCCCTTCTCTTCTCAGCCCTGGTGACCTTGGTCGAGAGGCGGGCCCCTGAAGAAGAGGAGGTCGAGGCCTGGGGGATACTGGTAATCTCATCGCCTGTAGGCCTGGCCTCTCTGGGACCTTGAGTGGTGCCTCTCTTGGGAAAAGTAGCCATAGTCTGACAATTAACAGAAGACAAGGCTGAGCCAAATAACTGAATAATTAGGGAGAAGAATTTCAAAGACTTCCCAAGAGGAATGGATCCTGCTCCGAGGCCTCGGAGCTGCTGAGACTTGAGGGCAATCTGGGCAAACCCAGAGTTCGTGTCCCCAAATACAGCGTGGCCAGCCTCCCTAAACTTTAATTAAAGTAACCAAGGCACTCTGGTTGGAGGCTTAGCCGTTGGAGAATTAAGCCTGAGCGTCCCAAAGCCCACTCCGGGATCCAAGCGGTGGACTGAGGCCTACGCGGCTGGCAGAAGGCCAACACGAGAGGCCTAAATTTAAAAAGGGCGCGAAGGCCTTCGCGCCGAAAAATCGCTCCGTAATAGAATTCTTAAAGGGGAAGCGATCAACTAAGTCCAGGAGACTAGAAACAAGCGTCTCACTCCGCAGGAGGTATTTCTTAAGCCCTTTAACAATAATACTATAATAAATCAATGAAGCAATACTTGCACCAAGACCTCCAGGCCAAAGGATTAAAGGAATCCACAAGCGGCAGCGGGGATCGTAAACGGCAAAACAGCCGGGGGAAAACGAAACCGCAACTTCTCCCAAGGAAAAAAGCCGAGCCACAAACGGCTGGCGCTATTAGTGCAAGTAAACAAATAAGGATAAACAATTCTTACTACTTTTGAAGGAAAGATCGAAGGGAAGGTGTTAGAATGTTGAACGAGCTATCACAATACAACCGCAGGATATGCGAACTGAGCGAATTCTGGGGAAGGGGCGGATCCAGCAAGCTTTTTTAACACTAGGCTCAGTTCCACCGGATTGGACATGAGCAACCCATGTGACTGCTGGACCCGCTCCTTCAGTACGGAGAATCAGGCTTACAAAAAGGTTGACTAGAAGATCTTTGAAAGGGGAGGAGGAATCATTAAGAAATTCAAATCCAGGAAGGACGTCTCCGTGACGTCAAAGCTCCACCCCCGGAATTCCCTATTGGGATTCCCCACCTCCGTTTGAGCCTCCCGACCGGCCGACAGCTCCGTGGCTCTTCTGTGAAGGTGACAGCTGGGCGGCGGGGCTTCTCGGTGTTCTCCTGAACCCGAATGCCGAACCCGAACTTTTGCCAAACTTCTGGGTTTGGCGTTTGGGAGAACGCCGTGAAACCCCCTGGCTGTTTTGGAAGGTGACAGCCGAGCGGCGGCGCTTCTCAGTGGTCATCCGAACCCGAACTTTTGCCGAACTTCTGGGTTCGGCGTTCGTGGCGGCGGGTTCGTAAGGCGAAAAAAGTTTGTAAGAATAGGCAAAAAAATTCAGAACCCTGGGTTCGTATCTCGAAAAGTTCGTAAGACGAGGGGTTCGTATCACGAGGTACTACTGTATTTGTATTTATTTCTGTTGTAAGTCTCCCTGAATCAGTTGAGAAGGGCAGCATAGAAATCAAATGAAAGAGAGAAAGAAAGAAAGAAAATATAGTCAATATCCTTTCAAGTCTCTTCTTGTAATAAACTGATGTGCCCAACAGAGCGATTTTAAGATTGTGTAAATCGGACTTCTGAAATTGGATTTAAAAGGTATGTTAAATAAAATGAATCTGAATCTTTTGCAATTGTTAAAGAAAAATACTCTACTTGTTTTCTATATATACAATGGCTTCATGAAAATTCCTACGGTCCATTTTCACCTAATATTTAGACTTCTGTCTAGAGCCCTTGACCTTGGAAACAAGGTTAGGGCCATTCACATTTTCACAACAGAGCCGCTCAACCTCTCGTGGAATCCATGCTGAGCTTCACTGTAGATTGCCCATCATTTCATTATGCTTCATTATGCTGATAACTGTCAGAATGCATTAGAAGCAGAGGTTTTGAGTAATAGGACTGAAATGGTAATTTAAAAACAATATCCTTTCTAGGGGATACAAACAACAAGTTACATTTAGCTATAAAAAGACAAAACAACTTAAATTATACCTTCAGTTTATAGGGAAGACCTTTTACAATTTCACAGTAATCTGAAGCGAACATAGAGGTTTTAGAAAGAGACACTAATTTTCTACAGCTTTTGAAAATGTGGAGTCTTTAACGTAAATTCCCTATTGCAAAGGATTTTACAGGGAGATTATTTTATAATGTCAATCAATTGCTCTTTGTTTGGATAGCCCATGAGACCAAATTATTCACTATCATTTACAAAGAGACAGATTTACATTAGGCTTTCAAGATAGATAGACAATATTAATTACCTTGACCTCATTGAGATTAATATGTTTGATCAAACAAGTATCCTTCCAATATGCTAACATAACTCAAAGATAAGACAGATATGTCATAAATAGAAAGAAATAATGTTTGGGTGATTTTTTTAAAATTGCTGGTATACTCGGTTTTATACATAGTTCTGAATTTATTTTAACCCTTCCATTTTATTTTCATATGATTTTCATTTTATTTTTTATTGATGTTATTCTTTTGTTTAGAAATTATCAGAATCAAATTTCATGAAAAATAAATTAACAAAATAAGTCATCAAGATAAATAAAAATATAATTTTAAAATTGATTTAAATGGTATCCATTCTTATTTAGAGAAATATTACCGGTACATTTTTTAGAGATGAGTAATTTTCAAAACAACTGAAAGACAAATCCTTTGGAATAAAGCAAAATATGTAAAATTACACACATACTGTTCTTCAATGTCGTATTTTATCTATTTATTATACTTTGCCCTTAAGCTTATTTCTCTGTGCTGCTGCCAGTCAGCATTCTATTCTTAAAACTATGAGTAGTTAATTAGGCTAGAATAATAACTGGCTGGTTATTCCAGTTTTATCTAGCAACATATATGTTTCAGCTGTCTGTCTGCTGAATTAATATCTGTAAGCTTGGAGATATTTTGTTGCCTATCACGTATGTGTAGGCTTCTTATGAGCTGTTTGTGCCATGTTCATATCTTATTTGTTTGTTTTTTTATTTAATTTATTTATTTATTTATCAAACAAGTATAGTATTATAGTACATATTAACATAACATAAGTAGAACGTAGTAATAGAAAGGATAATAAGACATTAGGCACATATATACAAATATATTCCAAAATTCTGTAAGTATGTAAATCAGAATACCAGGCTCAAATAGAAGCTATTTAGTATATCCTAAATGCCCACAATATAATATTTTCAATAAGGAGAGATAGTCATTCAACAAAAAATCTGAAGCCAGTGTGTATCATCCCACAATTGATGCTTAGAAGGATGTGTGATTAGAATTGCAAGAATGGAACGTCGCCAAGTTAACCCTGATAACTAACTGACCAACAGGATAGGGTCAGTGTGTCCCATTTATTTAGTGGATCTTGAAGTAAATGGAGATTAATATCCCAAGCAAAATGGATTGCACACAGTCATTCTGCACATGAGGCCACCTCCTCCATAACTATGCAAACTTCGCCCCAAACACTCCCTTTGCTTCCTCCTCTTTCATCACTTATCTCCAGGGTTTGTAGTGTTCCATTTTTATGATATATGAGGCTCTCATGTACACTCTTCACCAGCAGGAGCTTGCAAATTTAATCAGTCTTAAACCGCCCACCATATGCTGCCAAACTAGCAGCTCTGGCATTCACTTTGGATATCCACTTTCTGTCTTTCACTTAGGTCAAGCCATAAGCATAAAAACTGTGAAACTGATTTAAAAAGAATATTCAATGGTTATAAGATTCAAAACTTTAAAAAGAGATAGATGCTTAATCTATAGTCTGGATCACGGCAATGCTTGTGATTTTTATTGTGTGCACACTGCATTTACTAGCCGATTCATAAAATTACACCTGAAATTTTCTAATTTATCTTAGGGAATTATATGAAAAGGGCAGTACTAAAAGGATTTCTGGTTTCTTTCCTGCTGCTATGAAATTCAAAGAAAAAGGAGTTAATTAAAGTGCACTTCTTCTGATTTGGAAAATTAAGATGTAGAAGCAAGGTATCTATTTCCATGGTTAAAGCAACTATTACATATGGTACAATAGTGGAAACATGGACATAGCAAGAAACTAAAATAAGTAATTAACAATACAACTATCTTTCTCCCATCTGCAAAACGGAGGGAGAGTAATTTTCTACACATTCCAGGTGTTTTTCTCCAAATTACTCAATATTACGTTTTTTACCTGGCTTAATAGTGAACGGAAACCTGATTTTACAAGCCAATGGAGCAGAGTGTATGTTTTTGCTAGAAGAATGGGTCTTAGATTCTATGTTTTATTTCTTCATTAGGGGGCCGTCACACTGACTGATTGCTAAATGCAAGGCTGAATGAGACTGCTGGAGTAAAAGACAGCATAATGAACAAAGAAGGTTCTTGATTATTATAGCTGTCAGCACACAAGAATTGGGTTTATCACCTGGTTTAACCAACTGGTAAGAAAAACTAAGATAAATGTGAAAAACCCTCTGCTGTTTGTGTGCTTTTCCATTTCTCCTGGTTAAACAAGTTAAGTGAAATAAGCAGCTTATTTTGAATCAAGTATTCAAATGAAGTCTAGCCACCATTACACCCTGCAGACTGATATAATTTTGAATAGCTATTCTTGCATTTTATTTATTTTATTTTATTTTATTTTATTTTATTTTCTATCCTATCTATCTATCTATCTATCTATCTATCTATCTATCTATCTATCTATCTATCTATCTATCTATCTATCTATCTATCTAGTCCAATACACAATGAGGGTTTTATTATTATTATTATTATTTAGATTTGTATGCCGCCCCTCTCCGCAGACTATATATCTATATACACATAGTAAAATACATGATGAAGGTTATAGAGGAGATACTCATAGTAAAATATATCTAAGAAATAATAGAAAAGAAGGTATAGTAATAGAACATATCAATGAAAGAATAGAAGAAGAGATATAGGAATAGAAGAAAGGTATAGAAGATATAGGAGAGCAATAGTGTTGGTTATGACCTATAAAGCCCTTCATGGCACCGGATCAGATTACCTCAGGGACCGCCTTCTGCTGCACGAATCCCAGTGACCAGTTAGGTCCCACAGAGTGGATCTTCTCCGGGTCCCGTCAACTAAGCAATGTCGCCTGGCGGGACCCAGGGGAAGAGCCTTCTCTGTGGCGGCCCCGGCCCTCTGGAACCAACTCCCCCCAGAGATTAGAACTGCCCCCACCCTCCTTGCCTTTCGTAAACAACTTAAAACCCACCACTGCCGCCAGGCATGGGGGAATTGAGATCCTCTTTCCCCCTAGGCCTTTACAATTCTATGCATGGTATGTATGTATGTATGTATGTATGTATGTATGTATGTTTGGTTTTTATATTAATAGATTTTTAATCATTTCTAATACCAAATTACTATTGTACACTGTTTTATTGTCGCTGTTAGCCGCCCCGAGTCTCCGGAGACATACAAATCCAATAAATAAACGAACGAACAAACAAACAAACAAACAAACAAATAGGACAGGGGGCGGAAGGCACTCTAGTGCACTTAGTACTCTCTTGTTTTGTTAGATATCAACCCCCACCTAAACTTTTTACTGTGTGGGATGTCTTTCTTTATAAAATGATATTACTTGCAAACAAAAGTTCATATTCATGGTCTTTTGGAATCAATACAATGTAATGGTTCTGGCAGTGGGATTGTGTGAGAGATTGTGTGTGTTTCAGTTCTAGTGACCCTAAACCATAGAATTTACTGAGTCACTTTGGAACCGTCCCTCTTTTTCAGCCCACCTTACCACAGAGTATTTGGAGTGACAGTGGAGCAGGTCTTGTATTACATTTAGATACAAACACATAATAAAAAATGCTAAAACTAATCACTAACAATCACCACTCTGAATCCTGAAATACAAAAAGAATACATTTTGTGTAAGGTTCCTACCTTCTGATTTCTTTCAGGAACTTCCCCAAATTTAATAACCTCAAAATATATACTTTATAAATTTGAAAAGATGGTAAAAATTAATATACACACAAAACTGTTTGAAATATTTCAAATTAGAATCATTTTACTTTTACTCTCCAGCAATGTTCCCTCTAATTTTTTTCTGGTGTGGGCGGAAAAGTATAGTGTCTGAGCGACAGTCCCTTTGGGACTGGGCGGCATAGAAGAATAAATGAATGAACGAACGAACGAACGAACGAACGAACGAACGAACAAACAAACAAACAAACAAACAAGAAAAAAATCCCCTTCTTTTTTATTAAAAGAAATTAATAATAAAACAAAACCAAAATCTATTTTATTACTATCGTCTCCTCTTTTTCCATCCCTGTCTCCTCCCCCCCCTGTGTGTGTGTGTGTGTGTGAACTCTTAAACCATTTCCAATAACAGGTGAGCTATTGGAAATGGTTCAAGAGTTCTCTCTCTCTCTCTCTCTCTCTCACACACACACACACACACAAACGGCTGGGGGGGGTTTCTGTTATTATTTGGGTGCTTTTTACCATATGCTTTAAATCAAGAGTCATTTCTCTCTTTTTCTTTCTCCCCCTCTTGCTCTCTCTCTCTCTCTCGTTTTATTTCTCTCTCTATTGCTTTCTTTCTCTCTCACTCTTTCTTTCTATCTCTCTTGCTTTCTTTCTCTTCTCTCTCTTGCTATCTCTCTCTCCCCCTTTCATCTCTCTCTCTCTTTCTCTTTTTTTTCTCTCTCTCTTGCTTTCTTTCTCTTCTCTCTCTTGCTATCTATCTCTCCCCTTCATCTCTCTCTCTTTCTCTCTTTTTTTCTTTCTCTTCTCTCTCTTGCTATCTCTCTCTCTCCCCCCCTTTCTCTCTTTCTCTCAGCAGCGGCATTGGGAAGTAGCCGTGGGGCGGCAGCAGGGTGATCAGCTGTGAGGCGGAGCTCCGGAACGCAGGTACCGACGGCGAGGGGGCTGCAAGAGCGCTTTTTCTGAGCGCTTCGGGAACGCCTGCCCTGCCTCTACTGCAGCCCCCTTACTGGAAGTCTGGGACGAAAGTGCTCCCAGCAAAGGGGCTGCGAGAGGGGCGGGGCGGGCATTCCCGAAGCGCACGGAGAAAGCCCTCTCTCGCAGTCCCCTGGCTGGGAGCGCTTTCGTCCCAAGAAGCCTCAACCGCAGCCGCCACCGCCACAGGGGAAGTCGCGCCCCAAGGCATGAGGCGGCGGAGGAGGAGAAGGGGCGGATCGGGCAGGTGGGAGGCAGGTCCGAGAGGCCAGGGGCGCAAGGAGGCCCTTGGCACCATGGGGAGGCAGAGGAGGCCGCGGCTCCCTTCCCTTCTACTGCCGGCGAGCTGGCAGAGGGATAGGGAGCGCGCGCCCGTGGAAAAGGGTGCACGAGGGGGGGTATTTTGGGGTGCACGCACGCACAGCTTACAGGGAACACTGCTCTCCAGATGTCCTGGACTGTCTATTATAATGCCAGTTTCTTGTTGAAGGAATTATGCACTTGAAACTTTGATATATGTTGAAGACAAAGCTGCCTTAAAATGTAGTGAAAAATCAGCATAATTTCATCTAAAGATGGATAGAGGTTACAGTTGTCAAAAATGTAGGAGCAGCGAGGAGAGTATTTTTCAGGCACACCTGTTTCTCTTATTATATTGTATGATGTATTGTATTGATGATACTAATAATAATAACTGGTCATTTCTGAAATTGTTTATAATAATGTTAGTAATGCATCATTAGGGATTTATACTTTACTTGATTATTGTTGGGTTTAGATATACATTGTTTAGTGGACAGTTATTCCTCATGGAACCTTATTATCACACACACAATGGTTCTGAAAAGTTCTGGCTTGTATGAAGAAATATCCTGGATAATTCTTCTCAACATAACTGGTTGAACTCTTTCCAAGGCTATTTAATGAGGTATAAACTATTTGTAACTCTCCAGGAAATACTGAAAGTTTAAACCACGTGACCAGTGATGAAGGATGTTAGGATTTGTAGAATTTCATCTTAGACTGTTAATAGACTGAATTGGGCTCTTTCGCTGATTCTCCCCAAACAATTCAGACATTGGAAATCAAGAAAAAAAACCCTACATTTTAGGAACAAATATAACTGCTCATATGGTTTGTTTAGCCTTTTTTTCTGGAAGAAGCGAAGAGAGAGCATTTAAGACGGTACCATTTATTTATTCTTTTTGGAATGTTTCATCTCTATGGCTTTTTACTCAAAACTGCTATATGTTATCTTTACTCGATATTGTGGATCATTTTGTAGGTAAAGAAACTACTTGGATATGATCCTGTTGTCTACTTAGAAATGATTTGACATGCTTTCTCCCAAAATATTTTTCAATGGCCTCTTTGGCCATTGCAGCCCTGTTATTTTTTGAGTCTTCAATGCAATCAGGACTAAATCTGCATAGTTGTTTTGGGATCAACCAAAATTTGCTACAGGCTGCAACTACTATTTCCATTCAAAAAGGACTGGCTAAGAGAAATAATTTGCTTTGGACAAAACTTACAACCTGTCTCCAAAATAAATATTTTCCTGAAGATTCAATGCAGAAACTAAAGTTGTTATTGCTTTGCCCATCCACATCCTGTTCTTTTTTTTTTTGTCTTGATACTCTCCCACTTTAAATGTTTTGTCTGGTCTATTGAAAAGACGGGAGGAGATGAGAGAACAGATGAGAGAGCATGCAACTGCTGACTTCTAGAAAATCAATTTAAACCTATAGTTTATTTATCAAAACATTGGGATATAGCTTTCAATTTTTTTAACAACTTGCAAAATATATCTATTTTCAACTGCATTTTTAATAAGCTCTCTTATACAACCAGACCATTATTCACTTAAGATTCAATTTATCCTTTCTTCAACTTCCAGCCCCTCAAATTCTTCCAACATCTAACCACATTTCAGTGGGTTTGGAAGTATCTCCTTTTTATTGTGGCATGGCAATTAAATACAGACTAGCTCCTGGCATGTTTAAATGACATGCTTTTTAGAATTTGGCTATTCTCAGCACTATGAATTGATAATTATGTGGTCAGAGAACTAAACAAAAGAACACTAATGTTTCCTGATAGCTAGGAATTTTAATCCCATCTTTGGAATAGAAAATCAGATTTTAAAAAGATGACACACAGAGAGCAAGGGAGCACATTTACAATTTGGAGCAGGTTTTGTTGTACAAATCGAAAGAAAAAGAGCTGGGGAAAAAGAAACAACAGTTTAAATATGGCATTACCTAAAACTAAAGTAAAGGTTACAGAAGATGAAAAAATTCAATCTTTGAAAAACAAGTGTTGAATTCAAAAACATCATTTGGTCATATTTACATAGTTCGCTGTGAAAGAAGAATCTTGAAGAAACCTCAAAGCAATGTTCCCTCTAATTTTTTTTCAGTGTAGGCAGAAAAGTATAGTGTCTTAGCGGCAGTTCCCTTGGGACTGGGCAACACAGAATAAATAAATAAATAAATAAATAAACAAACAAACAAACAAATAAACAAATAAACAAACAAACATCCCTTCTTTTTTATTAAAAGAAATTAATAATTAAAAAAAAACAAAATCCATTACTATTAAAACTAAAACAATCAGCAAAACCAAAAACATAACTATTAATAAAAACAGGTGAGGGCTGGGGATTTTTTCTCTGTTATTATTTAAGTGCTTTTACCATATGCTTTAAATCAAGAGTCACTTCTTTCTCTATTTCACTTTCCTGTCATTCTCTGCCTCAATCATTTTCTCATTTCTCTTTTTTTCCCTTTTTTCTATCATTTCTCTCTCTCTTCCTTCCACTCTTCTCTCTCTCTCTTGCTTTCTGTCTCTCTCTCTCTCTTGCTTTCTTCCTCTCTCTCACTCTCTCTCACTCCCTTCCTCTCATCTCTCTTTCTTTCTTGCTCTCTCTCACTCTCACTCTCTTCCTTCCCCTCTTCTCTTTCTCTCTCTTTCTCCCCTTCTTGCTCTCTCTTTTTCTCACTTTTTCTCCCTTTTCTTTCTCTCTCTCTCTCTCTCTCTTGGTTTCTCTCTCACACACTCTTTGTCTCTTCTTTTCTTTCTCTCTCTCACAATTTTTCTCTCTCTTGTTCTCTCTCTCTCTTGCTATCTCTCTTTCTCTCCCCCCTCTCTCTCTTTCTCACTTTCTCTCTATCTTGCTCTGTCTGTTGCTCTCACTCTCTCTTATTCTCTCACCATTCTTCTCACAGCGGAGGCCGGCGAAGGTGATTATCAATGTCGGGCGTGCGGGCATGCACACTCCCCATCCCCCTGCCAGCCCGCCTGGAACATTCAAAATAAGAAAAACCTTCGCCGGCCTCCGCTGTGAGAATGCCTGCCCTGCCTCTTCTGCAGCCCCCTCGCTGACAGCCCAGGACGAAAGCGCTTTCGGCGAAGGGACTGCGAGAGGGGCGGGGTGGGTGTTCCCAAAGCGATAGGAGCGGCTAGCAGCCGGATGAGGAGGACAAGAAGCCACAGCCACCACCGCCGCTGCGAGAGGAGCCGCGCCCCAAGGCAGGAAGCGGCGGAGGAGAGAGGCGGATTGGGCAGGCGGGCGTGGGGAAGCGACGAGAAGCCAGGGGCGTGAGGGGGCCGGAGGCACGGGGGGGCGGGGGTGTTGTGGGGTGCATGCGCGCACAGCTTGGAATGAACAGTGCCTCAAAGAGAAATCAGTTATTTCTATAGTGAAACCAGCTTTCACCAATGTAGGTATTCTCCCAATTTGTTAGGGCTACTTTTTCCAGAACCTCTCTTTTATTAAGATGTAAGATTCAAACTTTCCTAATAATAACTATGAGGAATCAAAATTGATCTAAAGAGTCCACTATAGAATAGCCAATTATTTTTTATTTTTTTTTAAAAAAAACCTGAGACACATTATGAGGTTTTTCAGGTAGAAGCTGAAAAACTTAAGGATTAATTATCCTGAAATTCAAACAAACATGAAAATGCAAAGCTATATACGGATTTTTAGCACTCAGAAAGCTTCCAAAGAAAGATATAGCAACAAATAGTGTAGCAATGGGGTACAGACAGAATTCAAATTCTATTCTGTTGTCTTTTTTAATAAATTAAGAATCAGGATAAAAGGCAGAATGATTCTAATTAAACATTACAAACACATTATATTTAAGAAAATGCTCATATGATTGCAAACTCAACTGCTAAAATGTTTGCCAGTCACATTCCTATGTGCCATATAGATAAACAAATCAGTCAATCAGAATAGAATATAATGTCAGTGACAGTCAACAACACTATCAACCATAATGTGAAAAATTCAAATAGTTCATCCTTCCTTTAGGACCTTGAAGGTAATTTGATTTTAGAAAACTGACATTGAAACAGAAATGAATGGAAAAAATATTTTTTAAAAGTCAGTTTGTAAAGTTTATTTAAAGGCAGCTGTAACTTTGGAGACAGCAAGGTAAATTTTAAACATGGTAACTGTTAGCAGTTTTATTACAGCTAATATTTACAAACTGAAAAATTCCAGGCAATCATAAGATGGTGGTATAAAGAAAAAGAAATGTTTTAATACCCTTTAGTGGTTGTCTGGATTTCTGTAACAAAAAAAAAATGAACTAGGAAAAGGGGATATAGAAGTTAGACAAAGTAGAAAAGTGCAAAAGTGAAGTGAAAGAGGCTATGCATAAGAGAAAAATGTATATTAGAAAACAATTGCTACAAAAGAGGAAATGAGAGACTGTATGTGGAAGAAAATGTTCTTTATCCTTAACAGTTACGTTATAAGTGAAAAAGAAACAGCAAGACAGTGGAAAAACATTAAAATTTTATGATTTTAATGGAAACAAAGTTGTTAGAAAAATGAATTAAGAAAGCTTACAGCAGAGTGAACTGAAGTAAAAATAGTAATAATAATTTTAAAAATTGATTTTGATCAAAACTAAATGGCGAAATAAGCCCTATAGATGTTAGTGTAAAGAACAACAGCTTGATAAAAATAGGGGGAAAAAATGTGTTACTTTTTCTAAATAGAGAAAACGTAAAACTGAATGCACAAACTACAGGCGATAGAAAGGTGTTTGCAAAATCTGATTAATGTGTATGAGAAGTGGCAATAAGCAAAGGTTGGAAAATAAGTGTATTTATACTGAGCAGGGAGGTCTGCTAAATAATGTTTGCAGATTTCTTTGGCAGATTACTTAGAAATATATAAAAGTGAAAAAGTGCATTGTACGTTTGTTCATTTAGGAAAGGTTGTGATAAGGTAGGAATTATGGGCTAATTTGAGCAATTATGGAATTTAAGGTTGATTGGTAAATGTAATGAGAAGAATACATAATCAAAATAAAGAATTCATAAGAATAGATAAATGCTTAGTAAATGGTTCAGCATAGATCAGTGAATAAGACAGAATGGGTGATATCCATTCACTGCTTACTGAGTTTATAGATAAATATATAAGGAGTCTTTACGGTGAATTTAAAGATTCCTTATTGAGTAGTTGGGTTTGTATACAGATAATACAAATGGGCTGAAAATGGAATGGTCCGCAGTGAAAATAGAATGTACAACATAACAAGCATGCATGAGAAAATTAATTTATCAATGACCAAGGCAGTTGAGTTTGGCAAGAAAAATAGAGGAAAAGATTGATAAATAAAAAAATTAAAAAAATAAATATATATATAGGAAAAAGGTAGAACAAGTAATGAGTGGAGAAATGTTAAGATGTGTAATAGGAAGTATGGATATAGTTAGTAGCTTGTGATATCTTGTGAAAATAGAATATTGAACAAATGAAAATGGTCTTCTGTAAGAACATATTTCCGCCCACTTTGTTATATGGTAGTGAGATTCAGTATGTCATAAAAAAGTTGAATGTAGTGAGAATGGGACACTTAAGAAGCAGATAGTAAAACAAAAAGAAACAGAATGAAAAATATATAGGTTCTCAATGAATGTAGTTTGGATACAAAAATGAAAAAGTATATTGATTTTAGAATGGTCCCACAAAGGGAATAGACCAGGAAACTGGACTGTATGTAAGACAAATAACTAAAGGTAAAAGGAAGAAGAAACCGCTATGGTTTAGCAATGATGTAAGGGCTATAGTCAATGAAAAAAAGGCTGCCTATAGGAGGTATAAAGAGTCTGGAAGTATAGCTGATAGGGAGGTGTATAAAATGAGACAGAAGGAGGCGAAACAGATAATATATGCTGCTAAAGCCTCAAAAGAGGAAGAAATTGCCAAATCTCTAAAGAAGGGGGATAAAACCTTCTTCAGATATATTAGTGATAAGAAGAAGAAAAACTGCGGCATCACGAAGCTTAGTACCGGGAATAATACATGCATTAATGGGAATAAGGAGATCGCTGACCCTTTCAATAGCTACTTCTGTTCAGTTTTCTCAAAAGACACTTTACAAAATAATACTATAGAGGGATATAGCATTGCTTCCAGCTGTACAGATTCAGCTCCAGTGATCTTAGAAGCCGATGTCTTAGAAGAACTTGAACGATTAAAGATAAATAAGGCAATGGGTCCAGATGGCATCCACCCCAGAGTTTTTAAAGAACTCAGATCTGTCATTGCTACCCCCCTTACTGATTTGTTTAACCAATCCTTGTTAACAGGAGATGTTCCTAAGGATTGGAGAATGGCCAGTCTTGTGCCTATCCACAAGAAGGGCAGTAGAGAAGAAGCTGGTAACTACAGGCCAGTTAGCTTGACATCAGTTGTAGTTAAAATGATGGAGACTCTACTCAAAAAGAGGATAAATCAGCACCTAAAAAACAATAACTTATTGGACCCAAATCAGCATGGCTTTACTGAAGGCAAATCATGTCAGACTAATCTCATTGAATTCTTTGACTATGTCACAAAGGTGTTGGATGAAGTTGGTGCCGTGGATATTGCCTACCTGGACTTCAGCAAAGCCTTTGATACGGTTCCACATAAAGAGCTGATAGATAAATTAGTGAAGATTGGACTTAATCCCTGGATAGTTCAATGGATTTGCAGCTGGCTGAAGCGTAGACATCAGAGAGTTATTGTTAATGGCGAGTATTCTGAGCAGAGTCAGGTTACAAGCGGTGTGCCACAAGGGTCTGTTCTGGGTCCTATTCTTTTTAATATGTTTGTGAGTGACATAGGGGAAGGTTTGGTAGGGAAGGTTTGCCTATTTGCCGATGACTCTAAAGTGTGCAATAGGGTTGATATTCCTGGAGGCGTCTGTAATATGGTAAATGATTTAGCTTTACTAGATAAATGGTCAAAGCAATGGAAACTTCAGTTTAATGTTTCCAAATATAAAATAATGCACTTGGGGAAAAGGAATCCTCAATCTGAGTATTGTATTGGCAGCTCTGTGTTAGCAAATACTTCAGAAGAAAAGGATTTAGGGGTAGTGATTTCTGACAGTCTCAAAATGGGTGAGCAGTGCAGTCAGGCGGTAGGGAAAGCAAGTAGGATGCTTGGCTGCATAGCTAAAGGTATAACAAGCAGGAAGAGGGAGATTGTGATCCCGCTGTATAGAGCGCTGGTGAGACCCCATTTGGAATACTGTGTTCAGTTCTGGAGACCTCACCTACAAAAAGATATTGAAAAAATTGAACGGGTCCAAAGACGGGCTACAAGAATGGTGGAAGGTCTTAAGCATAAAACGTATCAGGAAAGACTTAATGAACTCAATCTGTATAGTCTGGAGGACAGAAGGAAAAGGGTGGACATGATTGAAACATTTAAATATATTAAAGGGTTAAATAAGGTCCAGGAGGGAAGTGTTTTTAATAGGAAAGTGAACACAAGAACAAGGGGACACAATCTGAAGTTAGTTGGGGGTAAGATCAAAAGCAACATGAGAAAATATTATTTTACTGAAAGAGTAGTAGATCCTTGGAACAAACTTCCAGCAGACGTGGTAGATAAATCCACAGTAACTGAATTTAAACATGCCTGGGATAAACATATATCCATTGTAAGATAAAATACAGAAAATAGTATAAGGGCAGACTAGATGGACCATGAGGTCTTTTTCTGCCGTCAGTCTTCTATGTTTCTATGTTTCTATGAAAAACAGAAACAAAATGTATGAAGGAAAAATAAATGAGTTGAGTTGAACAGGAAGAAGAAAACTGAGAAATATTTGTGCTTGAAATTTATGGGATTCTGAAAGAAGTTTAAAGATGAAAAGACAATGTATGAATCAATAAAATCAATAAAAAAACAGGTAAAACCATACAAACAAACAAAAAAGCCCAGGTGCTCAGGATGGAATTGCACAACATAAACTTGTTTGGATTTGTCCCTTGAGCTCTGCTTAGAGTATATTCAGGATATTCAGAGTTAAATAGAATCCAAGAATATGGATTAATACAGCTAATACAGTTTAATTTGTTCTAATTAAACATCAATCTTACTTTGACCTTTGTACTGATCTCAGTACTAAGAAGTACCTCATCCAATTTCCATTTTGGGAAGTATCAGACTAATTAAATTGACTGTTTTATGAAAGAAGCAGCTGAATTTTCTCATACAAACACATGAGCTGAATTTTGTTATACAGAACTGCAGCATCAGTGCTCTTTCTCATAAATTGAGCAGTCCAAGGACAATGAAATCATTGCCCTAGTGTCATGAGCATGCTCCAAGTTCCACTTCTCTGCTCCTGCTTGCTACTAGCATTGTTGACAAATTAAGATGTAATCTTCCAACTTGCAACTCAGCATGTATCCTCAAAGTTTTCTCTACTCCCTGAGATTTTAAAGACAGAAAGGCAATCAGGCAAGAAGACATGCATATGTGTATCAGGTTTAATTCATTCTAGCAGAGATACTGATCTTGTTGTGAACAGACCTTTTATGGCTGTGAAAAAGAAAGAAAGAAGGGGAAGGGTATACTTCAGGAATGAGAACTTCTGTTACTCCAGATATTAGTGAAGAATTTTCAGAGAGTTAGCCAACATATAATAGGAGTACCAAAGAACTATTGTTCAGCCATTTCTAGAGAGCTAATTTCTTTGCTATTGATCTAGAAAGAAAAGGAACTTTATATACAGGAGCACCTACTAACCTTTTCAATAAGAAAAAACTATTCTGGAAAATATTTATGATTTTATAGTTCTTGATACACAAAGCTTAATTATTTGTTCATTTAGCATTTTTGAAGTGGTTCAAAACAAGGCAAAAACTCTGTGTCAAATGTAAGGTGCAGCTTAAGACGTATAAAACTCGATATGGACTAAGGTCTTCCTAATTGAAAAAGCTTTCATTGATAACTACCTGTGACCTATAGATAGTAAATAAGGGCTTTTTATCTATACCTAAGCATAGCCCATAAAATCATCTGTTACAACATCCTTCCTGTCAAGGACTACTTCAGCCTCAACCATAACAATACACAAGCAACAGATACAAACTGCTGCAAACTCAACTGCAGGAAATATGACTTTAGTAACCGAGTAGTTAATGCATGGAATTCACCACCTGATTCTGTAGTATCATCACCTAACCCCCAAAACTTTATCCCTAGACTATCCACTGTTGACCTCACCCAATTCCTAAGAGGCCAGTAATAGGCGCGCATAAGTACACCAGCATGCCTTCTATCCCCTGTCCTAATGTTTCTCTCTTACTAGTATTAAGTATATAAACATTGTTATATATTTGTATACTACCAATACGTACTTAACTAAATAAATAAATAAATAAATACCTCTAATTAAATACAGTATGTTGATTTTTTGAAGCCCCTGATCAGAAGACAACAATGATATTTGCAAATTACAATATTGTCACCAATAGAATAACTCAATTCAATCAGAGCATCATAAAATTTCTGCCATTGCATACCTGCATCCAGATGTCTCACACAACTATGTAATTTGCATCATTTGCATGATATGATTGCCATACATTTGTCATTATCTTCCCCCTTATCTCTTCTGTTGACACCATCAGCAAGCAAGAAACTAAACCACATTTAGCACCTAAGTCATCTTTTTTTTCAGCCTTTAAAACAACTTAAAATGATAACTGTTAAAAACTGATGCTACAGTTCTCGGTGATTCTGAAATGGTAAACAGATGAAAACTATAGTCTAGCCATAAGAGTCAAAAGGATACTTTGCAAACTGCATAATATGATTCCTGATCCAGTGCAGGGAGTGATGGTGGTGGTGGTAAACATTTACCAGAACTATCCACAAAGACTTTGTTTATTAAAAACATTTATTCTTCACTAACCTTCTTCAGACTTTTAGACAGCTCATTGCAAATAATAATCTTTTTAATTCTAGAAAGAGGTTAACAATAATGAGCTGCCCTTCCTGGTATCCCTAAATTATTTAGGCTTGTGGCACATCCAAAGATTGCCACTAAACTTTAATTGTGACTATGCTAAGAAATTAACATAATTATTACATAAGAATAATTAGTCTATTTGCCATACTAATTTATTCTATTGGCTTGGTCTCTTACTTCTAGCTTCACCTGTTTTGGGAGTAGTCTTTGGGATGTAATTCATATAGTTCTTGTTCAGGTACCCCTGCCCTACAGGCAGCAACTTTACTGTGTAAAAGTAACTGAGTGAATCAGCTCTTATGTTAAAACAGTGTGTTAACTTTACCCATTAGACAGATTAAGCAGCCAGACAAAAACCAATTTAGAGCTACTACAAATCAACACATTTACAGGACTGTTTTTTCCAAGTATCTCCCCCTACCATCACCATTTTCTGTTTCAAGTTAAGATCTGCAAGCCTACAATTGCTCCTCATTATGCAGCTTTGAGGCACTTGTACAGTACAGGTTTCAGAGTCATAAAAAATGTGGAGGGAAGTGCTGGAGTTCCTGTTCTCACTATTGACCTACATATTGTAATTTAATTGCAAACTTCATTTTGTGATGTGTGCCATGAGAGAGAACCTGGTGCTGACATGCTGTGTTGACTCGTTTAAAAGGGAATTGTTACTGAATGTTCCTGTCACCAACAAGACATCGTTCATAGGAAGATGTTCATCTCTGGGGAGTGTTCCGTGTATAAATTATTGAAACAGCAGAAAAAGAAAGAGAGGAAATTTAATAAATGAAGGCATCTGACTTACGAGTGCAGGGCATGGAGGCAGCATCATTTTCTGCTCGGAAAAAGCCTGGATCGCAGGTGCAAGAAGTAGAACCTTCCCAGATGGAGAAACTGTGAGGTGGGCACTTGGAACAGGCAACATCTGTTGAGAAGGCTTTGTGGTATCCAATCTTACAAGCTTAAAGAGAGAAAGGGGGAAAAGAAAGATTAGTTGGCTAATAAATGGTTCTTTTATTTATTCATATGAAAATATCCATGGACATCCAGGAAATGAATAATTAGCACTCAAGTAATGAACTAGTTATCCTGTTCTTGATTGCAAGCAACTGGGAGAGAGAATTTTAAATCCAATGAAAGCTTTTTTAACAAGCAAGCTTACAATTACACCTATAATCTTATATGTGTACAAATCTGGTGGGCGGAAAAAAAACTCATTTCATTCCTTGCATAGAATGAAGATACTTTAAGAAAATGTTTTTAATAGTGGCCCACAAATGTGTACTTGAAGCAATTGATTAAGCAGAAATTAAAGATAGAAAAGTATGCAACACTAAAAGCCATTCAAAACAGAGAAGGCTACCTGGGAGATTTTTATTAATGACAAAGATCAAAAGAAGAGTGGATGTTTGCCAATATTTATAACTCACTTTAGTGTTCTTAATTTTACCATCTGGTCCAGGTATCAATGACCTTTTTCAATCAAAGACATCTCTTGAACTTTGACTAAATGTGATAGGCATGACTAGGAAATGGCTGTCATGAAAGAGTTGCCATATACCAAACAATGGGTAAGTCAGTTACTCATATCCTTTGAATATAAAGTAAGTTGCCTCCCAAGATGGGGCCTCATTGAACTCAAAGGTATTCCTGAAAATCAACATTAAGCTATAGGCTAGTGCTTTTGTTCTGAAACATTCTCATTTCACATTATTTTTTTTAAAAAAAACAAATATCACCTAGAGTCATTATATGAGATAGGCAGCCATAAATTGTATAATAAACAAATAAATGTCAGACCTCAAGGGAAGAATCTGGGGTCACACCAATCCCTAATGTACCAATGTTGCCTCTCCTGACTTAACTTGTCTTAATCAATTGTGCTTCTGTAACAAGCAATGTATACTTTAGGTTTTCTTGCTATCAGTTTCTCATCTTATCATATCTTCTCTTAATGGTTTTACATTAAGTAAATTTCACTACCAATTGAAACTTTAAATTCCTCTCTAGGGATTTGATTCCAAAATTTTCTCAGCACTCCTTTGCAACATTTATAAAGGAGCAAGTCATTTCAACTTTATTAACAAAGCCATTTATGACATCTCTTCAAGAAGCCCAACTTCACAAAGTTTGGCGCAACATCCATAAATATATATATTGTCTTTGTTTACTTTGATTTTCATTAGGTTAAGGTAACTTATAAAACAGACACTAGAGATTTAAGATGTCTTCTTGCTTTAGTTATTACATAATTAAATAGGGCTCAAATTGCAGGTGAATTTTGGTCATAAGGTATTTTTTTAGATAAAAGCTAAAAATCATTGGACTGATACATATATTAACTTTAAAAAATTGTCAAAAGACATTGGCAAAATTTAACATCAATTTGAAGCATCTTTTGGACTTTTTGCATAAAATAGAAAATATGAAATATTCATATGAATTTGAGTATTAAAATATTTATAGATTATTCAAAAATGGATGTTACATTGTAGTTGTAGAGCAAGAGTTGGATTCAAGTTTAATTTATATCTGCTGTAAAGAAGTTGAGTTATTATTTGTATTTGTATTTTATTTTGTATTTTTGTTTCTGTTTTATATTTTTTTCTCATAAACTTTTTTATTGTTTTCTCCAGCATAGAATAAAAAACAATACATAGTTTCCAGCACAAAATCAAGCTTATTATCAAACATATACGGATTTTTTTCTTTTTACTTTGTAATCATTCAGTGGAGGCTCTTATATCTCTTTCTTTCACAAAAGGACTGTAGAAAATATAATACCTTATACAGCGGTACCTCTAGTTACAAACTTAATTAGTTCCTTGACCAGGTTCTTAAGTAGAAACGTTTGTAAGCAGAAGCCATTTTTCCCATAGGAATCAATGTAATAGCGAATAATGCGTGCAAACTCATTAGGAAAATTCAAAATTTTAAGGCTTAAAAAAAAAGCGGCAAGCCGAAGAAGCAGTAGGCAAGAGGGGACTACCCCCATCTTGCTGCCAAAGTATGTCCATGGGAGCCCTGGCCATCCATCACGCGCTGCCCCCTCCTGCCAGAAGCCCGCGGGGTGGGGAAAGCCGGGGGGGAAGGGTGGAACCTTTGGCTCCTGGACAAGCAGGAGAGCCCGGAGCCACTGCCTTCCCACCCAGTTGCCTTGCCTGTCTCTCCCCCCACCCTCGGCCAATGGAACCCACCATGCCAGCTCCAAAAGCCATGCCAAGGTTGCCTGGGAGTCCCCGCTGCCAGGATGGGTTGGCAGGGCAAGGGAGCGGCCTCCAGCCACCTCCCCTGTGCAGCCCAGGTTAGCCGACGAGAGCTTCGCCTCAGCCGTTTCTTCCGAGAATGCCCAGCTGTCTTCTTTCCTACATGGGGAGCAGTAATGGGCAGCCAAAATTTTTACTGCCACACTGTGGGTGTGGCTTACTTTGTGGGTATGGCTTAATGGTCATGTGACTGGGTAGGAGTGGCTTGCCAGCCACGTGTTCAGGTGGGAGTGGCTTGAATGATCATCATTGTTCATGTGAACTGCTAAGTCCTTGATTACAACCTTACCAGTGTCGCTTGTTGGGGTTACAATTTGCTTCGTGTTTCCCGTGCTCTCCTTCCTGGGTCACCCCCCCCCCCACCTCAGGCTGGGTAGCTAGGCGAACGGGTGCTGCCAGAAGCATAAATACTGCCAGCGCCACTTCCAGCCATGCCTTCTGCTTGCACCTCAGGCAGAAGGTGGCCGCGTGAGGCTGGAGGGGAGCCGGGCAGGAGAGAGGGAAGCTCGTCTGAGGCCAGGAAGGAGGAAAGAAGAAAAAAGCAAGGAGTGCAGATGCAGGAGCAGCAGCAGGGCAAAAAAGGAGAGCCGAGACCAGTAATCCAGGAAGTGACAGCCACCCATCAGCTGGAGCTGTGCACCCATCTTCATTTCTGCCGATGGAACTACATTCCACCCCATCCTGCCTGCTGCCCACCTCTGATGGCGAGAAGACCCCCCCCCCGCTGCTGCCTCCTCTCTGCGGAGCTCTCCCCGCTTACCTCCTGTCAATCAAAAGAATTGGATCTTTTGGGAAGGGAAGGCAGCAGGTGGAAGGATGGAATTTATTGTTGCATTTGACTGATCATATTAAACCATCATCCAGCGAATCGGTGCCTCCTTCCCTGTGCGGGAGGAGTTTGAGCAGTAGGGGATATCGGCAAGGGATTCACCTTCCTCCATGGAGGGGGAGAGGGGGTTCGTGGCACCTCAGGATCTGCAGTGGGGAAGAACCTATTGAAGTTTCAGCTGCTTCAGCTGCTCTAAGGAAGGAAGGACAGGGTGGGGAGAGGCAGGGAGGAAGGGGGAGGGAGGAAGGAAAGGGGAGAGGGAAAGAAGGAAGGAAGGAAAGATGGAGGGACACCAGAGTGACCGGCCGCCTCCCCTTGGTAATTCCCGGGGGCTGTAGAGGCCACCCTTCCCCCCGCCCACCCAGCATCCTTTGGAGTTGATCTGAAAGATCTTCCCTCACTGCCCACCCCTCCTTATTTTCTTATAATCATTTAAGCAAAGTAGATTATATATAAAATAATTATTAAATTATGCTCTGTTTTATATATTACATCTATGTGCCATTTTTCTATATATTTTGACTTCTATTCTCTCTTGACTATTAGTTTTGCATTATTTTTTTTATTTTTCAAAAACTGAATAATTTATTTTGAGCCTTTGATGAATTTTGGCTAATTGTTAACATTTGCAGAAGCTAATGTTGTCAGCATCCCATTTCTTATCCAAGTGCACAGAAAAACATAAAATGTCTCCAGTTGAACATGAATTGTTTCCGATAGTGGGCAACTAAATGTATCTGAGAAATACACATAAGGCAAAATAAAGTTACATACAGAATCAAAATGGGTCATATTATGGACATAATGTATAGTAAACATAAGGCGTAGTCTAGTAAATGTAAGATATAGATAGATGTAAGCAGTGAAGGGCTACCAAATTTTTTACTACCACACTGTGGGCGTGGCTTATGCAGGATGTCCTGCATTTTCTTTCAACATCTTTCAATGCAAATTCGGTGTTCTGAGGTAGAGCTCCATTTTCACTACCCCACTGCATCGCCCCCCCGTCCGGACAGTAGCCCACCCCTGGATGTAAGATAGAATAAATATTGTGAGATTTGTGAAATTAAACAGAAAATGCTATCCATCATGGAATTCAAATTCATATCAAATCCACCTGACCACATCAAATGACTACAGTATCTTTATGTACCTAATGATTCCCTTGGAAAACAAAATTTATTGCTGTACTTTCCCTCCAGAAATATTATATTATAATATTATATATTTTTTCAGAACTGGTTTTTCCAAAGTTTGAAATAGTGCAGCTGGTATTGGTAGTTTTTTTTAACAGAAATATGTAACTGAAGTGACAGCATATATTAACATTCTAGAAGTCATATATTCAGACCAAAAATGTATTTTCTACATTTGCACATTGTGGTTTTGAAGTCTGCAGTATGACATTTCCATATAGACAGTTTGATTCTCAAATTAAACAAAATGACAGAAACCAAAGAAGAAATCTGGAAGGAAAATAATTTAAGGATGGAAATACTAGCAATCTGAGCCCCGTTTACTAACTTTTTACTCTTTCCTCAAAACATCTTCCTTGCACTTAATATGCTTGAAAAGATCTGAAGAAAAATAGTGCAAGAAATGTATCCATTTTCACTTATGAACTGAAATGTGCTTTTTTTCTGCTTCTCTCGTATTATGATACATGCAGATCATTTTAATTCAAAAAAGAAAAATGGAACAAAGCCAATTTTTAACAGAATCTACATTTTACCAATCGTAGGTTTTTCATGCACATTATAGACTAATTTAAGCAGAAACACATTCAAGCTCATCTGTGACAAGAGCCCTTAAGTCACTTTGGAGCTTTGCCTGCTTTATTTCAGTCCAAGTGTTTTGAAAGGGCTGGGTCCAGCATTATCCTTTTCTGGCTCGAGAGAACTCACATACCTATTCTTTGGAAAGCATTTGCTTTTTCCTATATATTAATCCCAGTTCATTAATTTTTTAGAACCCAAGAAAACTCTCTGAAACACACACACACACACTGTCTCTCTCCCCCCTCCTCCGTCTGTCTCTCTCTATCTCCCATGCAGCAGTTTTATTTCAGCTGTAGAAAATCACAACACCAAATGCACAATATCTTCATTTTCTTTATTCATGAATCCCAGTTCTTGGCATCTTACTCTATTTGCTAATCCACTACATTAATTCAACATATCTTTACATCTTAACAGACTTTTATGCCACAATTTAATCTTATTCTTGAAAGATCCCGCTCCTTCTCTTTTTCTGACCTAGAAAAACAGCTAAGGACTTTTAAATTAAACAAACTTAAGTTATTATACAGTATTTTCGCATGTTAACAAAGTGATAAAAAAGCCAAGCTGCATAGATCCCAATCTTTATTGAACATTCAGGACAATCCTCCATTCTTTGTTGGGAGGATTTTCTGGAGAAGACAGTGTGTGAATGGCATCCTTACATGGCTCACAGAAAGATGTATTCTTATACGGATTGCAAAAGATGCCATTGTAAAAAGATTAGGTCACATGAGCAATGCAAACTTTGAATTCAATTCCCTTAGCCTTGCCTTAATTAGTTCTTTCTGTTTGAAAGACACAGAGATTGAACGGGGCCAAGGGGGGGGATTTTTTTTTATTCAGATCACACACTGACATGACAAGGTTATTGTGGAAATATCATTGTCTTCAGGATTTCATAATGGAAGTACTGAATCAGAGAAAAACAAAACCCTAACACCTGTGCAGGCTGCCTGATCTCTTCCAGTATATAATTTTATTACACAGAGATCTTTTTCCCCGATAAAACAATTAATGCACTTTACTCTAGGCTATACTGTAGGGCAGTTGTTGGAATTCTGTTGCCTCTTGGGGCAGTCACATATCAACATAATGGCTTCAGTTCAAATATAGTTATACACAGATTGATGCTATGTGACAATATGGGTCTCTTGAGCCAAAGTAGAATATGGAAATCATATAAGAATATATTTTCCTGATGATTCTAAGAAAGTAAGCTATGGCATTTGGACATTAGAGATTGGGATATATTATCACACAGGGATTAAACAGTCATAAAAACAATAGTACACAATTAAGGCAAAGTAATTAAAAAACAAATGTTACAGAGAATTTGTAACTGGAGAAAGCTAGCAGTAAACATATGTCTTTTTTAAAGAGATCACAAATATACCAGCATTTAAAAGATGACTATCACTATGGCATGTTTGGAACTGATATATTATTATAAAGGGAAATGTATTTACATGAAGATAGAGAACAGGAGTGGGTTCCAATTTACTTCACTGCCGGTTCGCTCCCTCCATGTAAAATGAAAGGGACATTGTCCCCAAAAGGTCTATGTGTTTGTTTTTAAAATGCCATACACAAAACACATAACTGTCAAAAAGAATGTAGCTGTCTTGCTGAATTTTAATTTGATCATTTTTTATTTTTACAATATCAGTAGTACCTGTTTTATCCTTTTAACAGATTATCAAATTATAATAAACTCACATCTGCCACCCCCAAGCAGACAGACCCTTCATACTTCAGGGGATTTTCTTTCTTTCTTTTGGCTCTCAACAAATTTACTGGTGTTAATTATACAACTCAATTATTTGTTTCGCTGCACCATGACCTCCCTCAGCAAATATACAGCAATTTTGAATCCAAAAACTCATCAGGTTTTTTTTTTGACAAGGCACCCCAGGCCAGGCTCTTTTGACTAAAAAGCCACTAATCTCTACTTCAAACAAAATTGCAGGATTTTCTTTCACTATCCTTCATGTCATCTTGAATTCCGTGTCTTTTATTTCCTAGTTCACAGGTAGAATATACCATATTGTTTGGAGTATAAGACGCACTGGAGTATAAAACACACCTTGAGGTTGGGGAGATTTATTTGTTTGTTTGTTTGTTTATTTGTTTATTTATTTAGTGGATTTGTATGCCGCTCCTCTCCGGAGACTCGGGGCGGCTAACAGCGACAATAAAACAGTGTACAATAGTAATTTGGTATTAGAAATGATTAAAAATCTATTAATACAAAAACCAAACATACATACATACCATGCATAGAATTGTAAAGGCCTAGGGGGAAAGAGGATCTCAATTCCCCCATGCCTGGCGGCAGAGGTGGGTTTTAAGTTGTTTACGAAAGGCAAGGAGGGTGGGGGCAGTTCTAATCTCTGGGGGGAGTTGGTTCCAGAGGGCCGGGGCCACCACAGAGAAGGCTCTTCCCCTGGGTCCCGCCAGCCGACATTGCTTAGTTGACGGGACCCAGAGAAGATCCACTCTGTGGTCACTGGGATTCGTGCAGCAGAAGGCGGTCCCTGAGGTAATCTGGTCTGGTGCCATGAAGGGCTTTATAGGTTGGGATTAAGCTTCATTCGCTCGCTGGTTTTAAGATCCTGCCTTGTCTTTTTCTGTTTCACTCATATTTTAATGAAGAAAGAAAGAGAAAATATAGTAGCCAAACAAGGCTACTATACAGATTTTCACATTTTTCACACAAAAAAAATGAAAGTAGCACAAGTATCAGGATCAGAACATTTATGGTAAGATTACTATGAAACAATACTGAAGGGATAGTCACTGAAAATAACACCCACACCCACAAAACTGTTCAGTAATACATTCCTTAGCAAAGAGGAGAAAAGTAAGATTTTGCATTTGTAATATTAAAGAATGCTAAAAATTATGCTAAATATGCTTAGGTTCTACTTCAGGTGCACTGACCTTCTACTATTGCTCCAATTTACACTTTTTTTTCATTCAATTGAGTAACATTTAATACTGGTGTCAGCAGCAAGTGATGCTGAGTGAAGAATAATATCTGTACTAGCTTTCCTATTTCAGACTGCTCAAGCTGCTGCTATGCTTATTATAGGCTTCATCTGACTTGGGAAATTTAATTGCTTTTACAGAAAGCTGTTAAGATTCAGGAAATGAGTCAGCTAGCAAATTTCAGAAAGCTAACCATTAAAAAAAATCTCAGGGCATCATTTCTCACTTTATTCAAGCAACTAGGGGCAATCTATGATGACATTGTTAAATTGGCACTTTTAAAAACTAGATCAGTGAAGCTTTTCCAGTGACATAGGGGAAAAAATGCCAGAGTTTATATCTGATAAATATTACACTGAGTGGTGAGCTGGAACCGGTCATTATGTAGAAAGGATAACAGGAAGATTTTCCTTATCTTTTAAATGAAACACAAATATGTATAAGGGATTCAATGGCAATGTAAACATACAAACATACAATAAGAATAATTTTGGGAGTGACTAGAAAATCCAGTCAGTCAAGAATGCTGATACTGTATAGTTAGCCTAGCTGGGGGAAAAAAGCTTAATTTGTTTTATATATGTATAATATTAAAGACACTTCTAAAGGAGTGAGTGGTGGTCAGTTATTTGGTTGTGACCATCCCCTTTGGTGTTCACCCATGAGAGATGTCTGAGAGCAAAGAAGTAATAATATAGGAAATAATTAAACATAAAGAAGCTACGAATCAGGATTTTCCAGTGACCCCATTCTGATGGTATCTTCAAAATTTAAATGTATAAAATATGTTTCATGATGAATAAGTGTTCCCTCGATTTTCGCGGGTTCAAACTTCGCGGAGAGTCTATACCACGGTTTTTCAAAAATATTAATTAAAAAATACTTTGCGGGTTTTTTCCCTATACCACGGTTTTTCCCACCCGATGACGTCATATGTCATCGCCAAACTTTCGTCTGCCTTTAGTAAATATTTTTTTTAATAAACTTTAATAAATAAACATGGTGAGTAATAATCTGAATGGTTGCTAAGGGAATGGGAAATTGTAATTTAGGGATTTAAAGTGTTAAGGGATGGCTTGTGATACTGTTCATAGCCAAAAATAGTGTATTTACTTCCGCATCTCTACTTCGCGGAAATTCAACTTTCACGGGCTGTCTTGGAATGCATCCCCCGCGAAAAGCGAGAAAACACTGTATATCAATGTTTTCAATATTGTTAATATTTAAATTTTTTGCAAAACACATTTTCAACATTTGCAATTTTTAAAGTTGGTAAAACTACCTTAGTTTGTTACACAGTAAAATTTCTTCAGGATTTATCAATACTGTATCTATGAATATAAAATATATGTAACTGACCTTAGAAACATTCCCTAATATATTTTCTAAATACATATATGCTAAGCACATGTGACATATTATATTATCAGCATATATCAGGAGCATGACAGCTTCTTCATTTATGGACTGTAATGTAGAGCATGCTGATCCAATACATGTTAGTAATATTATTATTATTATTATTATTTATTAGATTTGTAAGCCGCCCCTCTCCGTAGACTCGGGGCGGCTCACACATATAACGTATGGAAGGTTTGGGATTTAACAAAAATTTCGACGACCTGAAAAAGAGCAATTGTTAAATCAGTCATTAAGTTGTATTCTGTGCCCAACGGAGTATTAAAATCCGAGTCTGTCTAATCCTAGTCTAGCACCTTAATCATAATCCAATGCTACGTTTCTATCAATAATATACATGTACTCACAGAATACATAAACATATTTTTTTTTTAAAATTGGGTGTACATTTTCCAAATATGTTTTATATGCATTCTGGGTATAATAACAGATATTTTAATGGAGTCTACTCAAGTTGCTGATCCAAACTGTTTTAAGTCCTTGTTTAATTTGTTCTGAAATATGCAGGGGACATCTTTTTCATGCTTAACATCACCTGCTAGCTCTGAAATGTTCTTCCTAGGAACATTTATCTGGCACCATCATTACTAACTTTTAAATGCAAGCAACTTTTAAATACTATACAGGTTTCCTGATAATGTTATATTACATTTAGTCCAGGAATATTCTGGAATTTTTGTCATTCTTTAACGTGGTATTTATTGATATTATCTGCTGACGTGCTTTTTAACTGTGTAACTAACATAAAACCTTTTGAAGACAATTTAAAGTAGGATAAATTGATACGTAAAATGTTCCCCTATCTTTCCTTTCCAGATTGTATACTCTAGTCCATTATAATTGTTTCCTTTATTCATATTTCCCATGGATTTTCAACTGAATTTTAGTTCAAATTGCAAGATATAAAAAGGGGAAAAGAGGAATGGCAATTCGAAGCAAATTTCCTGTCTTCTAATAATTATTAAAATTACTTGTATCAAAACATTGACATATACATTTGTTCCAATAAATAACAAATAGATACCACCATGCACATAAAAATGAAATTAAGAACATATAAGTAACTCTGCTTTTATGCATATAAAGTATAGAAATGAGCAGAAGTCCAACAGCCAGTGCCAATAACATCCGAATTTAGTGAAGATTAGAAAGTAGCCAATTGCAAAGACTTTCCCCCCCTTAAGATTACTAATTATCTGACTCTTTACATAAACAAATCCTAATCCTTGCTTGTAAGCTTCCTTACTCAATCAGTGAGAGAGTAAAGCAGGGAGAAAGCATTAAAAGCTACTGCAGATCAAAGAGCACAGGCAAATATTTTATATCAAGGCAGACCATTGGTCCAAACTGAGGCTCACTTATTTATTTTATTTATTTTTATTTATTTTATTTATTTATCAAGCAGGTATAAGTAATAGGTATTGGTATAAACATAAACATTAGCAAAGTAAGTATAGGAAAATTAGGCAGTAGGACAGGGACGATAAGCACAATGGTGCACTTATGCACGCTTCTTAGAAATGGGGCGAGGTCGACTGTAGATAATCTAAGGTTAACATTTTGGGGGTTTGGGGAAGAAACCACAGAGTCAGGTAGTTTCATTCCAGGCATTGATTACTCTGTTACTGAAGTTGTATTTTTTGCAGCCGAGTTGAAGCAGTTTAAATTAAGTTCGAATTGATTATGTGCTCTTGTTGCAGTTGAAGCCGAAGAAAGGACATTGTGGTAAATGATTTTGTGAACTACATTTAGGTCAGATAAAAGGCAACAAAATTCTAGGTTATCTAAGCCCAAAATTTCAAGTCTGGTGGAATAAGGTATTCTGTTGCGAGCAGAGGAGTGGAGGACTCTTCTTGTGAAATATTTTTGAACGCTCTCAATTGTATTGATATCTATTATGCAGTGTGGGTTCCAGACAGGTGAGCTGTATTCAAGAATAGGTCTAGCAAATGTTTTGTATGATCTGGTTAGTATATTAATATTGCCAGAGAAGAAGCTATGCAGGATTGGATTATTAAACCTTAGTGTCTTTTTGGCAATGTTGTTACAATGGGTTCTGGCACTTAGGTCATTAGATATGAGCACTCCAAGGTCTTTGACAGAGTGAACCCTATAAAGGATTCACTCTATAACATGTCTTCCAAATTTGTATTTTGTGTTCTGATTCATTTTGACAATGTATAAGATAAAGCATTTATTGCTTGAGATTTAAAGTTGCCAGTTGTTTGACCATTTTGATACTTAGTCATGGTCTTTATTATTATTATTATTATTATTATTATTATTATTATTATTATTATTATTATTATTATTATTATTATTTAGATTTGTATGCCGCCCCTCTCCGTAGGCTAGGGGCGGCTCACAACAGATAAAATACATACACACAGTCATATCATGCATAAAGTTACATAGGCAGGGGGAGATGTCTCAGTTCCCCCAAGCCTGACGACAGAGGTGGGTTTTAAGGAGTTTACGAAAGGCAAGGAGGGTGCGGGCAGTCCTAATCTCTGGGGGGAGTTGATTCCAGAGGGTCGGAGCCACCACAGAGAAGGCTCTTCCCCTGGGTCCTGCCAGACAACATTGTTTAGTCGACGGGACCCGGAGAAGACCAACTCTGTGGGACCTAACCGGCCGCTGGGATTCGTGTTGGCAGTGGCTCAAAAGATTTCAGACAGAAATCTTTGCCAGAAAAACATGCAAATGCCAGAGACAGAATTTGGAGCTGTTTGTAGCATGTTCTCTACACATAGCTCAAACTCAAAATTGGGCTAAACATAACAAAACAACATAATACCCGCAAAAGCATTCAAAACATCTGAAAACAGCATGCAAGAACAAAGCTTTGCTGTTGTCATTATTTCCATCTCCCCATGTGGTAAATGCAAATGACTTTGAGCTATCTGAAACTATTTTATCACAATTCTACCTTATAACTACTTCATACAAATTAGTGACACTTCCTTTTTCCAAATGCCTTTATGATGTAACATACAATATCTTGTAGAAGTGTTATGAAAGAACTGTATGTGGGAATAACTATATCAGCGAAGGGCTGCCCGTCTGGTGTGCTACTGGTATGCTACAGAAGACAGGTGCGTGCGCACACACTGGCATGATATGCAGCTTTTGCACATGTGCAAGAAGTGAAATCTTATGCAATGGCGCTTGCACGTGTGAGATTTCACCAATTTTCAGTGGTTTCTTTGTTTCCGGGTATGCGCGGAAGCAAAAAAGCCAAAAAACTCACATACGTGAGTATCTTCGCATAAAATTTCACTTCCTGAGCTTGCACAAAAGCTGAATCTCACAGGGGCACATGCGTGTATGTGTTGAAAAACACAGAGATGTGTGTGCATCTCCATTTTTCCAACTGGGACTGTGCACCAGACCATCCGTGCAGCAGCCCACTTCTGAAGTACCGTATTTTTCGCTCCATAAGACGCAGTTTTTTTCCTCCCAAAGTAGGATGAAAAATCAGCCTCGTCTTATGGAGCGAAGATGCAGGCAGGGAGGGGGGGGGAGGCTGCGAATTCGGAAGCGCCATCCCGCCGGCTGGCTGGCTAGCTGCTGCCTGGCCCACCGTTCCCCGTAAGCTACGCCCGTGAGCAGGCGTACACCCCCAAATACACCCGAGCGCCCTTTTCCACGGGCGCGTGCTCCCCATCCCCCTGCCAGCCCGCGGGGAGGTGGGCGGGGGCGGGGAGGTGTGGCAATAGGAGTAAAGGGAGCCGCAGCCGCCCCTGCCTCCCCACGGTGCCTCCGGCCAAATGCGCCCCTGGCTTCTCCACGCTGCCCTATTGCCCGCCCGATCCGCCTCCTCTGCCACCTCCTGCGTTGGGGCGCGATCTGCCTCCTCTCCTCCGCTGCCTCCTCCTGCCTTGGGGCGCAATCTGCCCCCTCTCCAACGTCGCTGCCTTCTGCCTTGGGGCGCGATTCGCCCCCTCTCCTCCTCCGCCGCCGCCTTCTGCCTTGGGGCGCGATTCGCCCCCTCTCCTC
The DNA here is from genome assembly GCF_031021105.1 of Erythrolamprus reginae. Taxonomy (NCBI): domain Eukaryota; kingdom Metazoa; phylum Chordata; class Lepidosauria; order Squamata; family Dipsadidae; genus Erythrolamprus; species Erythrolamprus reginae. The sequence continues at coordinate 81,497,930 of NC_091954.1, forward strand.
CTCCGCCGCCCCCTGCCTTGGGTGAGCAATCCGGGAGTCCGGGACAGGGTGGCTTTACGCCATGAAGAGAAAACGGCCGACTTTTCCCTGCTGCCGGAGCCGTTTCCTCTTCATGGCGCAAAGCCACACAGTCCCGGACTCCGGGATTGCTCGCCCAAGGCAGGAAGCGGCGGAGGAGGAGAGGGGGCGGATCGCGCCCCAAGGCAGAAGGCGGCGGCGGCGGAGGAGAGGGGGCGAATCGCGCCCCAAGGCAGAAGGCAGCCATCTGCCCAGACAGAAAGGAAACAAGAGAGAGAAAGTGAGAAGAAGAGAGAGAAAGAGGGGGAGAGAGAGAGAAAGAGAGAGGGGGAGAGAGAGAAAGAGAGGGAGAGGGAGAAAGAGAGTGGGAGAGGGGGGAGAGATAGCAAGAGAGGGAGAGAGAGAAAGAGAGAGGGAGAGGGGGGAGAGAGGGGGAGAGGGGGGAGAGATAGCAAGAGAGAGAGAAAGAGAGAGGGAAAGGGGGAGAGAGGGGGGAGAGAAAGAGAGAGGGAGGGAGAGAGAGGAGATAAAGAAAGAGGAGAGAGAGAAAGGAAGAGAAAGAAAGAGGGATAGAAAGAGAGAGAGAGTGAGAGATGCTCAGTGAGCCTTTCTTTGAAGTTGCCTTTCTTTCTTTCTTTCTTTCCTTCTTTCTTTTTCTCTCTTGCTCTCTTGCTCTTTCATTCTTTTTTCTTTCTCTTGCTTTCTTTCTCTCCTTCCTTCCCTCATTCCATTTCTTTCATTCCCCCTCTCTATTTTTATTTCTCTTTCATTTTCTTTCTTTCTCTCTTTCTTGCTTTCTTTCTTGCTCTTTTTCTTTCTCTCTTTTACCTTCCCTTCCTCTATTTCTTCTTTTCTTTCTCCTTCCTACCTTCTTCCCTTCCTCCCTTCAGTCCTTCCTCTCTTACTCTCCCCTTTCATAAGTTTCCTTGCTTCCTTCCTCTGTTCCTGTCCCTTCCCCCTTTCTTTCTTTCTTTCCTCCCTCCATTTCTTGCTTTCCTTTTCCTTCCTCCCTTCTTCCCTCCCTCACTCCCTTCTTTCACTCCTTCCTCTCTTCCTCTCCCCTTTTTGGCTCAAAATATTTTTTTTCTATTTTCCTCCTCTAAAATCTAGGTGCGTCTTATCAGCAGGTGCGTCTTATAGAGCGAAAAATACGGTATACTGCACATACTTTTGTGATTCTATAATAATGCTGTTGTAGTAAAAAAAGAAGAAGAAGAGAAATTAGAAGATGTACTGCAATCAGTTACCAAGCATGAAATAGTTTCCATCTCTTGCAACAATCTACTTGTCACTAGAGTCATTCTTTTGATATACAGCTGATGAACAAAGGCTACAGGAGTGCCTTTGACTCCTGAAAATCTTGAGTTCAAGCTTTCTTTTACTCTCACCTTAATGTAATAAAGGAGAAAATACTGTTTGTGCTAGAAATAACTATGTTTTCTACATTTAATAAATACTGTACTGTATATTGTACCTAAGTTAGGAGTAGAGAATGTGTGATACCGGTTGCTGAATACAACTTGCAGCAGTTTCATGCAATATGACCAAAAGAGAGGTATACAGTAGTTCAGTCCTACACACCAAATGGCAGCACAAATGTACTGTTGTGTGTTTTAGCACTGCTCTGCAAATTGGGAAACAAATTGTCAGCCTTATCAGAATTTTTATTCCAAAATATCTGAACAGGTACCTCATACAAAACAAAATCTGCTCCCAGGCCTCTTTTACTGCAAGACTGTGGCTTACATGGTTTAATTTCTTAGGTATTTTACATGCCGCTCTGAGTCCTCAGAGAGGGGTGGCATACAAATGTAATAAATAATAATAATAATAATTAAAAAATTATAGAAAGTCATATAAATGAAGGGGGGCATAGGAAAGCCTGCTATAACAATTCCAACTTTTATGGTACATTGTATTAGCTTTTATAGCAAATAAAAGGTTAACAAGGATAAATATTTCATCTATAGAAGATTTGAAAACAAAATTCATTCTAACAGCTTTTGTGTTTATCCTTTCTTCTTCCTCCTCCTCGTTTCTAAAGAAACAAATGATCACAAATTCTAGTAGGTCAATTCCCCAGCCTTTTCAAGTGTGGCTGATTAAAAGCACCACCCTATGGCAGTTTATTTATTATTTATATATTCAATTTGTATTCTGGCTTTATATTCAAGCAAGTATTCAGAGTAGATTTTATTCAGGGGTGATTAATTTAATCTAAGGTAGACTGGCACATAATTATATCTTTAGTATTTATGGTGGCATTTGCACAATTATTGATGATCTCATCAAAACTATACCATGAAGATTCTGTATTTAAAATGGCCTCACAGACCAGCAACTATCAATTAACCATGGTTTGGCAAATGGATAGTAATCATGATTATGAATAGTATTATGGGTTCTTTTTTGTTGATGTTTATATATATGTTTGAGTCACTAATAACTTCTGGAGATAGTATGGATAGATCCTGCAGTTTTCTTGGCAAGCCTACTAAAGTGGGTTGGAATTAAGTACTACTTCTTTCCTAAGACTGAGAAATAGTAGCTCAATCTTTAGCCCAATACTTCAATCATACACCAAATTAATCTCATGGCTTCCTTTTAGATTTGGCAAATACATTTATAAATTGGAAATACTAAAACCTGGGCCCAGATATATAACATGGAAATATAACATGGCTTGGCACTGCCCATCCGAGAATATTCCTAGGCAATAGTATGTTTTCAAAAACCTCTGTTCCTATTATCGGAAAAAGAGATTGTAAGAGATTTCAAAATGAATGTGTCCATAAACTTCCCCAACCATGCCTGTTTATCACCCAGGATTGTAGTGATGACAAAAGTTTATGCCAGGAATCAAAGCCTCAAGTCTTGGTTACTGGAGTACCTAAGAATGTTAATGCCTAGAGAAAATTGAAACTATGTCCTTTAGGTAACAGCTATTTAAAAGTTTCTATAGACGGAGAACAATGGGAGATGTGCATTTATTCTTCCCTTCACTAAGATCTGTCTCCTGCAGTCATAATCTCTTTACAGTTCAGCAAGGACATCAGTCAACAGCCACAGGATTTATTTGTTGACAGAGTATATCTGATATGGAAATTAGAAGCAGTGACACTAGGGATGTTGTTTAACAAAGTGGCTTTCACAAACAATATGCTGTAAAAATGCTCTAAGGTCTTACAACTACTTGCAGCCCTTTATAACCTCTGAATTTGGTTCCGTATCTTAATGATAAGATTAAAGCTATCAGTATACAGTCTCAATGTCATAACTTTTATCTAGTTTCAATAAAAGGTATTAAGGTTTAATTTTACTGCCACAATTAACACAATGCTCTTGGTGACATCCCAATGGTGCTTAAAAAGGCTTAGCAGAGAGAAGCTTTATTGTATCGGCAAGAGGGTAACTTCATACTGGCAAAATTAGCTTTTTGCGTTCAAAAAAAGATGTTGTATAATATGAATCTGCTTTGCCACTGATGACAAACGAATGTGGAGGAAAAATCTGCAGTTATATAAGCCTGACCTCCACCCCACCCCAATCAACCAAAGATAGGTTTGTTTCTACTGCTTGTTAATTTGTATAAAGTCCAGGTTTTTATTCTATGCAAAATAATTCAACTTTCCAGATTTACTTTTGATGACTAAACATACCATCATGCAGTCACTGCACTAACTTCATTTTGATCATTAAATTTGACATAAACAAATACAGTTGAATAATTATAGAATCTAGAGTATAGTGTCTTGTGATCAACTTATCATTTTAGTTAGCATAGTATACTATGTCACATTCATAAACTTGTAATATGTTCAGGTATTTTAAATGCATTTTCTATTTTATTTTGGAAGGTGGTGAAAAATGCAGAAGTACTCATCCCAATAACCCTTTAGGAAATAAATCATAAACTTCACACTGTAACCAATTAACAGTAAGAAATACACAGTGCTTAGAGAATTCATTACATTAGGTGGGTAGCAGTGGCTTTTGAAATATAGAAGCATGGCAGACTGGTAAGGGCAGAATTACATTTGGTACACTAATACCTGTGCCTTAATCATTAATTGTGCATCCTAGCTCATAGTGTACAAGTAGTCCTCACTTAAGCATCAGTCGCTTAGTGACCATTCAAAACGATTATAGATCCATTTCACATGGTATTTACTGTATAGCCCAGTTCCAGAATGTCATGTTACTCCACCCTGGCATCATAGGATGTATTTTGGGTTATTAGAAACTAACTCATTTTTATGGTTAATTGTAAACATTCCACAATCACATGTCATGATTTATGTTTTGCTGGAAACTAGACTTTTCAGCTATTTTCCAGTAAAAAATACACAGAAGAATACATGTCCTTTGACTTACTTAACACTATGTTATTTACTTTGTGACTGTAGTATTTGCATAATAATGGCACAAAAAAGGTTGTAAAATTTTAAAATTAATCATAGGGGTGCTTTAACTTACAATGGAAATTTCAGGCTCCATTACGGTTATAAGTCAAGGACTACCTGTAATGAGAAATGTCTTTCTGTAGATAATTTTATGAATTAACTACCTGAGTGAATATTTTTCAGTTGGTTAAATTCTTAAGTTTTATTAAAACCTCTGGTATTAGTTACGTTTTAGTACACGCTCATCTTCTTTTTACTTTTGTTGGAAATAATACTACTGTATCATCTAGAATACCTGGTACTACTGAAAAGGAAAACATGCTAGCTTAACAGTAAAGTCCCAAATTCTCATCTTAAAGATCATACTATAAAAGTATACAAAGCAATTGAAGTGACCCACAACCAATGAGCAGACAATCAAGAAAATATTTTTGCCAATCATGAAAAAGCTACAAAGTTGAGGAGAAACAGTACAAGTGGTATGACTCTTTCCATCATTAGCATTTGGGCTGCTCCAAAGAAGAAGCGTGTCAAAAAATATAAATCCTCATTTAGCACTAGCCAAAAGAATAGATATATACTAGGATTTCATTCTAAAAACCTCATATTGCCAAATATGGTATTTGTTTTTTAGTGAACACTAACAAAATCAGTCTTGTTTCATCAAATGCAAGTGGTAATACAAAGGAAGTTCATTTTGGGAGGAATAAATTTTTGCATTGACAAGATACTGTATTTTTTGGAGTATAAGTCACACCTTTTTTTCCTCCCTAAAAGAGACTGATAATTTGGGTGCATCTTATACTCTGAATGTAATTTTTTTTCAGCCCTAACTAACTGCTGACAATCTTCCTAGCTCTTTGCCTTGCAAGCTCTTTCATTGTTTCTCTTTGCGAATAATGTTTTCCAAGCCCTAAGTCTTTGTAGGGTTTTTTCATTGCTCTAATTTGCTCTGAATAAGTTTCTTTCTAGCACTAACCAGGTGCTAACAATTTTCCCAGCTTTTACTGGCTTGCAAGCTCTTTCATTCTTACTCTCTGAGAAGAACGTTTTCCAAACCCTGTCTTTGTAGATTTTTATTTTTCATTCTCTACTTGATCCTAATGTTTTTTTACTAGCCCTAACCAGGTGCTAATAATGTTCCAAGCTCTTACCAGCTTGCAAGCTCTTTCATTGTTACTCTCTGCAAAGAATGTTTTCCAATCCCTAAGTCTTTGCAGGTCCCCCCCCCAATTGGTCTAACTTGCTCCAAATATTTCTTTCCAGCCCTAACCAGGTGCTAATAATGTTCCCAGCTCTTACCAGCTTGCAAGCTCTTTCATTGTTACTCTTTGCAAATAATGTTTTCCAAGCCCTAAGTCTTTTTTTAGGGGGTTTTTATTGTTACTTGCTCTGAATGTTTCTTTCCAGATGATAATGATGTTCCCAGCTCTTGCTGGCTTGCAAGCTCTTTATTTGTTTCTCTCTCTGAATAAGGTTTTTTCTAAAGCCCTAATCAGGGCATAAAATAATGTGCTGACCAGACTAAGGACGCTAGCCAAATGAATACCTGGTAATCAGATTCTTTTCCCTATTTTGCTTCCTCAAAACTAAGGTGTGTCTTATTCTCCGAAAAATACGGTATATAGCTCAGTTTTATATGGGCTTTCTGGTTTGTGTTGCTTAATTCAACAATTAAAAATATATGAGTCAGCTGAATGAGAAACTCCAAGAAATTATGTCAACATTTCTCTCTTCTCTTCATTTTTTGCAAGGAGATAAATATTTTGATTTTGAAACTATGGTATCAAAATATCTCAAATAAATTTAGATACAGGCTTATACTTTAGGTTAGACAAACAAGCACTTGGATCCAGAGATTGTTTTATTAAAATAATGCTGTGTAATATAAGCCCTATGCTCACTTTTATGTGTGCAGAAATACATTATATTTGTAATTATGGATTCAATCTTAATAAAGAGTGCATGTCTGTAATCCCCAAAGCAGCAATTCAATTTTCATTCATAGTCTTCAGAAGAAAGATTCTGAAGTTAAATTAATTCAGGATCGGTGCTGTGGTGTTTTAATTTGTGAGCTGGCTTGTATTTATGAAAATCTGACATGTTTATAGTCCTTAAAAAAATTAAGTCTATGCTCCATTTCAAACCTACTAAAATAACATTTCAAAGTTTCTAAAATGTGTTTATCAGGTATATACAGTACAGCAAGAATACTTCATAAAATATATACTTTTTCTTGTTTGAATCCATGAATTAAAATAGCATTTTATATGAACAAACATAAATCTACAATGCAAAAAAAGCAAGAAGAATAAAACATTGTGTTGAAATGAATTAGTTATGATATGTCTATTGTTAAAAGCTTCTCTAAATAGTTCACATTTCTTCAATTTTGCAACCAAATAGCAATCACTAGTAATTCAAGAATATTTGTATATTGTCGATATAAACAGAATCTTCAGGACTGTTTGCTTGATGGAGATAAATCATATACAGTATATTGAAGTGTATTTCACAATGGGAAGGAAGTTTATCTCTGCTTTTGGTAATGTGCTCCCCATGAAACCTCTTTTGCTATGAGTTAGTCATGTACGGCAGTACCACTCCATTCACCTTTGTTAATATAAAGCGAGGCTTGGCTGTGCAAATATTTAATGACATCATTCTCCTAAATGTGTTCTGTTCTCCATTAATACATGATTACCTGGATGTTTGCTTTAAAGCTTCACCAGAGAATAATACTTGAGAGGTCTCAGTGTGATAAGCAAATTCTGGCTGTAAATGAAATTAGTCCCTTTTTGGTTCCCAGTTACTTTAAGTCCCCGAGAGGGGGGGGGGAGGGAGGGAGAGAACAAAGAAGGGCATTCATGAATAAAAGCAGTTTGGTTGTACTTTCTTAGAGGACACAAACCAATCCCCCCTCAAATCATCATCATCATCATCATCATCATCATCTTGTAACATGGCTGTGGCTCAATATATTTCCACTGCAGGCAAGACAAAGTGAGATCCCAACCTATCATGCACATGTCATTTAGAATTATTTATAATTTGAGGAACAAACAGAAATAGATACCCTTCCATCTTTCTATCCATCATGTACAAAGTATTAAAAAGGCTTAAGTATATACCAATTGCTCTGAAAAACAGAAACATTTCTCAGGAATTGCTTTGAGGGCGGCCTACATAAACCTTAATAGCAATTTGTTGGTTAACAGGATAATAAACATAAAGAAGTCAAATTCTGCTTCAGAATTAACTTTCTCATACTTGAATTGCAAGTTCTATCAGCATTTTCAAATCAGAGAATTCTAGAATCCATAACTGGTTCCTACCCATAAAGATGGAATCATTTTAAGAAGATTAAGTAACCTCTTACATTTTTTTTCTTGATGTGGTGGGTATAAAAATAACATAGAGGGTACTTTGTCAACATCTCCCCAAGTTGGTAGTAGTTGTTTTTCTCTTGTTCTAATAGTTTCTTTCTGCCATTACCATTATTACTGCCAGAACTGTTATTATTTTATTTTATTTTATTTGCAACAAATGCATAGAAATGTAATTACAGTCACAGTCAGAGGCTCTGATAGTTGGATATAAGTGACAATTAGCAAGGTGTGTCTGAATGTTTAGGTTATGAGAAATGGTGAAGCGTTTGCAATATTTGCCTTGTGTGGGTTGTGCATTACAGAGTGGAAGGCAAAGAGGGAGGGGAAATATGTTAATGCTAACTAATTAAAATAAACAGATATAAACATATATAACAAGCCTTTCAGTCTCAGCAGGTAATAAATGAGAAAGCTTGCAGGAAACAGTTCTTTGTGAAGAAACGTATCTAGATTAACAACCAACGAATGTGGCCCTCATGTGCTGGAATGTGGCTGTAGTCACTGAAGTAGGTCACATCTCTTTGTATAAATTTAAATATATTTGATTGCTTTTCTTTAATTAGAAAATCTATTGGAAGACCTCGGACAATTTTGGTTAGTTAAGAAATTGGATGTGGGCAGAATGGAGCTGTCTGTGTCAAACCTCTATTCTGCTGAAAAGCAGTAACACCATAGTCAACAGGGACTTTAAACAAACAAAAGAGAACACTGAAATTCTATTATAGAGTTCTGTACCTGCATTACATGATGAGGAAAATATAACACAAACACCAGCATATCTCACTAGCATTCACTTCACCCAACCTTTCTGTCAATAGTAAAAAGCTGTTTTGTTTTGTTTTTCTGAGGCCAGGGATTTTCCATTAATGCAATCTGATTTGCAGCCCTCTCTTTTAGAAAGTGAAGGTGAACGTGAGATAGAGGGGAAGGGCTGTCAGCAAAGCTGATAAGGAAATCTGAATGAAACTCCTCAAGCAGAGCAAGGCAGATGAATAGCTACAAATGGGAAAGCCGAACAAGAAATAGTTAGTGTTTTATTGCTTCAGCGCACATGGAAGAATTCAGAAATGCAGATAGGTGCACATGTGCATATGTGGTGCATGAGTCTGTTTCTGTAAGGTGAGGTAAAGATTATAAAATATGACAAGACAAAGTAAACATTAGGCCCTATGAAAAAAATGCATTCGTGGATAAGATCTTTATTAACCATTTCAACCAGAACTGTATTTTTTAATTTTTAAAATGGAAAAAATCAGTTATACCTTGATTCTGTTTCATATTTAACCAAAATGTAACTTGAAAAATACACAATACTATATCTATTTGATCTTAAAAAAAAATTTAAGATCATTTTTTAAGATCATTTTTTCCTCATACAGAAACCAATATTGTCCAACCTGGATAAGGGTCTACAGAGTGGTCAATAAATGAAATGCTTATGATGATATAAACTTATTAATTCTACTACTTATTCACTTATTTCAGATATAAAGAATATAATTACAAGTATATAATTACAGAATTTTCTTCATCTATCAGATACTTAGCAAAAATTAGCAAAAATTTAATTCAATTAACAAAAACAAAACTGCAGCAACAATAGCAATATAATTTTATGTTTGCACAATTATGTGTACACACACACACATAAAATACAGACACATACGCACCCACACATTACTAAACGTCTGTGTGTGTGTGTCTTTGCGAGATATACTGCATTACATTTTCATAATTAAAGTGAAATACCTTAAGAAACAAAAAGGAAATAGGCGTTGTTCCTTACCTGAATGCCTCTTTTCATCAGGTGCAACCAAGCCTTCAGAATGGGTTGACCTTGACAATCGGCTTGAGCAACGAGTCAGTCAATTTGCACGCATGCCAGCATCTGGTGTAGCCCAGATCTGATGCACCCTGAAGACCAGACTCAAGCATGGCGACTCATGGCTAAGTTGACTCCCTCACCCAATTTATATAAAACAAAAAACCTTATAATACCTAATGAGCTAAAATTAAACTAATAACCTAATATACTACTGATATAATAAGGGACGGGAACTGAAGGCTGGTTCCACAGGATGCAAAGAGACGTCCAGGTAAGGAACAATGCTTATTCTCCATCCTAGAATGGAACCAGCCTTCAGAATGGTATATACCAAAACAGAGGTTCCAGGGGGAGGGAGGAGAGTGTCTTATTACCCTGTTAAATGACCCCCACGTTATAATACTTTCCTGCCAAAGGTGGCATCAGTGGAAGCATAAGGGTTAATTCTGTAGTGAGGAATTAACTGAGATGAGTGGAACCCAAGTAGTCACTCGACAGACCTTCTCTAAGGATGCCTGTGTCGTCCAGGTGGCTGTGGTGGCCGCGCTTCTATTGGAATGTGCTGTGATACCCTCAGGAACAGGCAGATAAGCCAGCTTTTATGCTTTAGCAATAGTAATTCTTATCCAGTGTCCTATATTCATTCATTCATACATTCATTCACTCATTCATTCATTCATTTAATATTTCTATGCCGCCCTTCTCAACCAATCTAATGTGGCCGGTGAAGCCTGGTCTTCTCAGGATCTAAGGTAGAAGCCAACAAAGAGGGTCTCCGTCTTTTGTGCAGTGTAGATAAATTTTGAGTGCTCTGTGCACATCTAGAGTGTTCCAACGATATTCTGATGGGTGAATCAGATGGGTTCAGAAGGAAGAAAGATTGAGCTCTTGAGATCAATGGAACATGGAGTTTACCTTAGGGAGGAATAACGGAATGGGAATGGCATCCACCTCTGGTCTGGTCTCAGAAAATAATGGATTCTCTTGATCGCCCATGAGGATGGGAGTGGATGGACCTGGGACCTTCATCCCTGCCACTGCATGTGCTTTGTGCAAGAGCGATTTGAACAGGCTTGGAGGCAAGAGGCCTAAGGAAGGAGGTTGATCTGTTGACAGGTCTTAATTGAGGAGGAGAAGAGGAAGTGGAGGATAAACACCCCCCCCTCCAGAAAGGGCCCTGGCTGGTTTGACTGCACTTGCTAGAGGACTTCTGTCATGAGTGCCCTAAGGCTGGTTGCATTGAGGGCCAACTGTGGAATAGGTTGAGGAAGTGCACGTTGGAAAGAGGGAAGCATTTGTGAGTGGCTGTAACTTCTGAGTCCTGACTACTCTCTGTTTCCTGTTCTTCCAATGCTCCCCATAGATTTACATTTGCTCTGAGAATATTAGTGGTATCAAGTGCCATGGGATCCTCCTCTGTGGACACAGGTTGTTGTCCTCAGCCTGTTTTGAAGTTGAGAGCTGCCTTCGCCTCTGCTTGTGCTCTATTACAGAGTCTCTGAAGAACTCTATTGCATCTCTGTTCTCCCTGGATAGTAGCTTGTGATGACCTGCTGTATGATCTTCCTGACCTAAAGGTCAAGTGTTCTGAGTACATAGGTGAGTGATCTGGGGAAGAGGCATCCGACAGGTCCCTGTTGGTCTTCTTGCTCCTCTTTTCCCCCATCTTGTCTTCAATGGTGCTACCAGAGGACATAATGTTGGAAGAGGTGGGGTTTGGAAATCCCACCGCTAATGTTTAAAATGGCTGCCCCCAATAATGACCACCTGGTCTGAAAAGATGGCCACTGCCTGCCTCATTATATAGATCTGCTCAGTCCTTTGATGCCTGTGAGTGCAGTGTATGGCGCTTGTCCGATGCTTACCCCCCTCCCCCTCATGCTTGGCCTCTCAGCAGGCTCAGGCATTACCAGTCAGCACTGGAAGCACTGCCAATAAATAGTTGTGTTTGGGCTCCTGTCACATGAGAGAAGGCTAATTAGGTGCTGCAAAGCATCTCAGCAGCTTCCGAATTCCAGCTGGTAGCCCCAGGGGTTTAAAGTGGCAGCCGTCTTGTTTCCTGAGGAGGGAATGGCTGTGCTCTCACCCGATAGCCTGGAGAGTGGTGGTTTGTGTGATAGCCAGGACGGGTGGTAGGGGGAACAACCTGCTCCTAAGCTTCCAATGGCATCGGCTCAAAATGCCATTTACGCTGGCTTGGAGGAAGGAGTGGGAAGGGGTGGAAGCTCCTGGCTCTTCTAATAGTGCTGGCTGGTTATGCTGCTGGTGCTAGCCTCTCTTCTCCGGAAACACATCCATGGGAACTTTAAAATCACGAGAAGTACGAGACTCTCAGAACAAAAGGCAGAGGGAGCAAGGGTTATTTCCTACCCAATCAACATGCTTGTTTCCTGATCTTTTCTGCTGCTGGGTCTCTGTGAGATTAAGCGGAGCCTGAAAAGGGCTATTGGTTTGAAGCAAAAACAATCCTAATCTTTTAGAAAGCCCTCTCTTCCTATAGTACTCTATTTCTTTGCTATTTAATCCCTATCTAATTCTTCTAAAGGAATAAGTCAGATCTGGGCTACACGAGGCGGATCCTGGCATGCATGCAAATTGACTGACTCATCCTCAAGCTGATTGGTCAAAGTCAACCCATTCTGAAGTCTGGTTCCATTCTAGGATGGAGAACATTCTGATATTATTATGATTTATTGTAGATGTTACTAAGTGGACAGCCTAACTTCCCATTGATTTTGACAGTTTAAAATAAATAATAGAATTTTCCATTAGGTTGAAGGAATTTAAAAAACCCTAAGAAATATTGTATATCCTGAAATATACATTATCATAGTTAATAAACATAGCCTTCCAAAATTCATTCCTTTCCCACAAAACATCCTTATCTTAATGTATGATGTAATATCCCCACCATGGTATACATTTCTTGTTACAAACATAGTAGTCTACCCTAACATACTGTATACAGATGTTTGGATGATTTAATATCCCATTCACTTTCTGACTTGTCATATAGATTCATGGATGAATGATTTTCAACCCAGCAACTTTAATATGGATGAACCAACTCCCAGAATCCCTTAGTCAGCATGATGCTAGAGATTTCTAGCAAAGTCCACTCATCTTAAATTTACAGAGGTTGAGAAACAAATTAAACCATACATAGTGTCTGCCAGATGTGAAATGACCTATTAGTATCTCCACAGTGAATTCTGAATTATCTGAAGGACAGTGAACAAGCCCTTTCCCCCTTTTCCTCAAAGTCAAAAAGACGTGGGGTACACTTTCTAAAATAAGCCTTTATGTCATGTGTATTTTCCACAACAAAATTTCAAATGGCTGTAGCTAAGGAAGAAGTGCCATTCAAACACTTGGTATCCAAGATTGTGCCAAAAAAAGGGATTAACCTAGTGATATATATAAAGATTTTTAGTTATTATTTTGCTTATAGGATGAGCAAAGATAATGCTTGATTTATTTTAATGTCTATTGCAAGGTTCGACAAACCCAGGCGCCTGGTCGCCAGTGGCGCCTAGAAAATGTTGTCTGGCGCCTAGAAAATGTTGCCTGCTGTACTGTATGTGTATACAGCAGTGTTTTTCAACCGGTGTGCCGCGAGGTGGCTCCTGCAAGTGGGAGCTCCAGGGCTGAGGCTTCAGCCCTGGAGCTCCCACTTGCAGAAGCCGCCCCCCGGCTATTGCCCGCACACCCCAAAATACCCCCCTGCGTGCCCTTTTCCATGGGCGCGCAGTTCCCATTCCCCTGCCTGCCTGGGGGGGGGGGGGGCGGGGGCGGGGAGGCGCCGGCAGTAGAAGGCGCTGCCCCCGCCCACCCGATCCGCTCCCTCTCCTCCTCTTCCGCTGAAAGAAACGCGCGGAAGCTGCCTGCTTGAGCCTTGCGTTGCTCCACCCCGCTTCTTCCTGCTTGTCATCCTCCGTTGCCAGGAAAGCCGGGTTTGTTTTCCGTGAAAGCAGCGCGCCTTTTAACACGCTGCTTTCCTGCACCAGCGACGTTTGGCTGCCGGGGGGGTGGGGAGGAGAAAATCCTCCCCCCCCCAGGAGCAGCAAAAGCCTAAGCGGCGGGGTGCACCGTTTGCCTTCCGGCTCAGTCGCAGAGGCTTTTGCTGCTTGTGGAGTGGGGGGGGGTTTGGCGGTGCCGATGCCAAATGCTTTCCCTCCGTGGTGGGGGGTGCAGGGCAGGCGCAGTCAGCCCCAGGAGGCAAAGATGGAATGAGAGAAAGGAAAGAGAGAGAAAGGGAGGGAGAGAAAGAAAAAGTGAGAGATGGAAAGGATAGAGAGAAAGGGAATGAGAGAAAGGAAAGAGAGAGAAAGAGAGGGGGAGAAGGAAAGAGTGAGAGATAGAAAGGATAGAGAGAAAGAGGGAATGGAAAGAGAGAGAAAGGGAGGGAGAGAAGGAAAGAGTGAGAGATAGAAAGGATAGAGAGAAAGAGGGAATGAGAGAAAGGAAAGAGAGAGAGAGAGAGAAAATAAGAGAGAGAGCAACAGAGAGAGAAAGAACAAGAGAGAGAAAGCATGAGAGAGAGAAAGAACAAGAGAGAGAGAGAGAAAATAAGAGAACAAGAGAGAGAAAAAGATAGCAAGAGAGAGAGAAAGCAAGACAGATAGGGAGAGGAAAGGAGAGTGAGAGAAATGAGAACAAAAAGGGGAGAAAAAAGGAGAAATGATAAAATGATTGAGGCAGAGAATGAGAGGAGAGAGAAACAAAAGAGAGAGAGAGAGAGGTGATTCTTGAAGCATATGGTAAAAAGCATCCAAATAATAAGAACCCCCCCCAGCCCACACCTGTTTTTGAAAAGGATAAAAGAGAAAAAAAACCCAGCCCTCAGCTGGTTTTGGAAATGGTTGGAGTGTGTATACACACACATAAGGGGGGGAGAGAGACAGGGATGGAAAAAGAGGAGAAGTTTGGGGGTGAAAGCGATGTCAGGTGGAGACTCGGCAAAAAACCAAGTTTGCTTAAAAAAAATTCTGGCTCCTAAATTTTTTGGCTGGCTCCTAGATTCTGAACAACTTTGTCGACCCCTGGTCTATTGACTTAATACAAATATTTGCCATAAGAATGTACTTAGAATAGAATAGATTTTTTTTATTGGCCAAGTGTGATTGGATACAGGAATTTGTCTTGGTGCATATGCTCTCAGTGTACATAAAAGAAAATGTAGATTTGTCCAGAATCATGTGGTGCAACATTTAATGATTGTCATAGGGGTCAAATAAGCAATGAAGAAACAATCAATATTAATAAAAATCTTAAGGATACAAGCAACAAGTTATAGTCATACAGTCCTAAGTGGGAGGAAATGGGTGATAGGAATGATGAGAAAAAACTAGTAGTAATAGTAGTGCAGACTTAGTAAATAGTTTGACAGTTTTGAGGGAACTATTTGTTTAGCAGAGTGATGGCGTTTGGGAAAAACTGTTCTTGCATCCAGTTGTCCTTGGTGTGCAGTGCTCTGTAGCAATATTTTGAGGGTAGGAGTTGAAACAGTTTATGTCCAGGATACGAGGGGTCAGTAAATATTTTCACAGCCCTTTTTGACTCGTGCAGTGTACAGGTCCTTCCGTGTACTTCTGTCATATTAAAAATTATGATTTGAAAGGCTTCCAGACTACAACAACCCTGAATTAACATTATGAGTGCTAGCCTTTCCCCCAGTTCCCATTTATCCCATATATCCTTATACTGTGAACTGTTAGGTGATGTATCATGTATACCATTCAGAAAAAACCTGAAGGATGGGTTTATATCCCTTTCCAGCTGGCAGCTTTGGATTCCTTAGTATTCTTACTTCTTTAAAAAGAGAGGTACTACATTGTTCTTTCAAATCATAAGTCATTTAGGAAGGACTGACCCAGGCATATTGTGACAGTCTCTTCATGTTTTGTATTCATAGTACTAAACTGCTGAAAAAAACTGAACAGCCCAATTTGTGATCCTAAAACAAACAAGCACAAACAAATTTATATAAAACCAAGAAATAATCTTATTCATTAAATTTAGAAACATATATTGAAGGATCTGTATAAGCAGCAGTTAATCAACTCATTTAATTATTATATTTGTTTTAGCTATAAATACTGCTAAATCCACTTAAAAATAATCTATTTTAAAATTTAGCTTTGCCACTAAGATCATGAATAAAATTCCATTCTTTTACAAAAGTTACCTAAACAGAAATAAATAGAAATGAATGAGCAGTTTATAATAAGGAAAAAAAATATTAAAAACCCATTTTAATCACTGGGCTCAGAAACTAAGTCTTTAGTCTACAAATAAAAGGTATTAGTAGTGAACTTGAGAAACTGTGGAGTGTATTAACTGGAAAATACCTCTTAGGTTTTTTGAAATGCAAATCACTGATTGATCCTTCACAAACTCAAGCAATGTGTGTTCTTTCAAGAAGGAGAGTTTCACAGAATGAAGAAAACAATTCAGTGTATTTGAGAGGTGAATTTCAAATACCATTCAGTTGTCACAGTGAGGGTTGAATGGTGCTCTTGAAAGATGAAACAAACTGATGGATTGAGATTTAACAATCTACTCCATGCCCCAAATGCCTTAAGCAGTTTCAGATCAGTTTTAACTTTCGACTTAGGCATGCACTACAGAAATTAACTAGATACTTTGTCAGTATCAATCACCAGTCTTGTCTGTCTTTTCTTGTGGGAATAAAGCAGCAGCTTGTCCTAACTTTCTCCAAGTGATAAACTTAGTTCAGCATTTATATAGAATATTAATTTGAGATATACTGTATATTCTTCTAAAGTAAGATGCTGCTTTCCTAGATGCCCAAACGATACATCTTATTTGAGTAGGTACAGGCTTAGGATGCAAAGTTCTTTGTGGCAGGGAGAAATTTGCATTTTTATTAATCCAATTAGGATTTTATTCTGCCAAATAATAAAGTAGGAGAGGTGAAAATCCTTCCCTTCTTCTTCTGAATGAGTCAATGGTAACAAATCAGAGCAAACGTTCTGCTTAAGCCATTTAAAACAAATGAGCTTTTTTTCCTTTAGCCTATATTTAAAACAGGCACCTTCATTCTATGGCGCATATATATTACTTTTATTCTATACTATATTTAATATATTTGTAATGCAGAATTGCAATAATCATACCAAATTCAATCAGCTGTTCTTTACAAATCTGCAAGAGAGAAAAAAGGTACTTGCAAATCCATACATATTTTTCCAGAGATTAAGCATCAGTAAGATTTGCTTTCCAGTGGATAAATCCATTCATATACCGCCTGGTTATTGAATCATTTCAGAAGATGTAGTATATCACAAAGCTCTAAAGTAAGTGAATAGATGCAACCTTTAATGCACAGAGGGTAGTTCTGTGTTCCATGTGACCTTCAGGAATTTATGATAAGAATAATAAAAATATAATGGCTTTGCATTAAAGTGTTGCAAAATCGAAACCAGAAGCACACACAGATGACTGATTTAGCTGGATTCATAAACTTCTTTATAAACACAGTAACAGATGAATTTACAATATCATTAGCAGAGTTCTTCAAGCAGTTACAGACAGTAAAGAACATTTAGTTTCATTTTAGCAATGTTCAGAGATAGAATTACAGAGTTGATCAAGTGCAGAGTGGAGAGTGAGCCATGCCCAGCCTTATGGTTTAGTTTTGATTCTCTGCACAGACTCAGAAGAGTTCATTTCCCATTGGCTGACTTAATTGCTATGCCTATTAATTGGCTGATCACACGCTCTCCCAGTCATGAATGTTTCAACATTTTATTTCTACAATGAGATGCTGATATTTCAAAAAGAATGTGAAGACCCTTTTCCTACCTTTTGTTGTAACTCCCTCAATATTCCTAAGAGTTAGTATAATTTAGCATATTTTTAAAAATGTTAAAAGATTCCCAAAGCTATATGGGCTTAAAATATCAGAAAAAAGGAAAGTAATTCAGTAGACAAACACAGAAGATGTAATTGTGCAGTTGATATTGTTTTCTGAGATTATAGGTAGTGTTTTAAGAAAAGGATGTGAAGCAGAATAGACTTTAGCAAAGGCTTTACAAAAGAAGTAAGCTTTGATAATGGATTACATGGATGAGAAGAAAATGAACACGTGTGGTTGCAGAACATTTCTAGATACAGAATAAAATGATAAAATGACAATGTTTCTTTAGAACAGTAATAATGCTAATAATAATGTAGATGATGATGACAAAAAGTCTGGAAGAAAGATAACAGAAGAGAAAAAACTAGAGATATTCAAACTTTTACATCTACTTCAATTAGTGAACCCTGGTCTACATAATATGTATTATATGCCATCTAAAAAGAATCTGTAAGCTCTTGCTAGGACAGAAACTTAGTGTATTTATCTCTAAGTTTCTGTCCTAGCGTCTTGTCTTTAAAAAATTAACTACTAAATATAGATGTATCTATTGATGTTTAAATGCTTGCTGGGACATCTTGGGATATTAAGTGCTAAGTGCCAAAAGCAAAGATATAACTTCTTAGTGTCTCTGATCATGCAATGCCGCATGAGAAGATAATATAGAAGTCTGCTTCTGGCTATGCAATATTATTAGTATATTGAAAACCAATCACAGTTACTTTCAGCATAGCAAGGATTCCAGTCCTGATCTATTTTATCTATTTTGTTCTAAGATTATACTGTAAATAAAAAATATTCTGTTTTTCACCTTGGAACCAAACTTGCAAGCTTTTAACTATGGTCAGATTTCTAAATATCTATTTTATTTTGAATCTAGCTCGTCTTTGATTAATGCAAATTGTAATATATCTTCCACAAGAGTTTAAATAATCATTACAGCAATATTTTTTCCAAGATACCCTTCATCTTTACAATGACAGATTTATAGCTATAATTATGTACCACACCATACTGCACATCCAACCAAATTTTCCATCAATAGTGGTAGTAACTATAATACTAGTAATAACGTGTTCTCCAAAATAATAATAATAATAATAATAATAATAATAATAATAATAATAATAATAATAATTCCAGATTACAATGCATGTAAGAAGCTAACTAGATAAGACTCTCATGACACAAATGGTTAAAATATCCTTGGGATTTCAAAGAACAGAAGAGTTTATGCTGGCAAAGGGAATGAAAATTACATGTTGAATTAGTGTTTTGATCCTGTAACTAATACCAGAGTATTCAGGTTCAATTACAGTGTTTAAATTTATGACATCTACATTACTATAGCAAACTAGTGACTGGTGCCACTTTTTGCAGAAAATGTGCATTGACATGAACAGCAATAAAAAGACGACAAATTTATAGAAACATATTTTGGCCCATTTCATGCAGTCCTTTATATATGCTCAATTCATTTGACTGCAGCTTTGTTGAACTCAAGCAGCTCACTCTTGGAAGGATAGAAATGTTTGCTGCTAAACATTATCTTCAATATATATCTATACATTTGTATGTATTTGGGTGTGTAGGCATGTATCACTATTTTTGAAACTAAATTCTCATATAAAATATCAGGTTTTCTCAGAAATATAACTGTGCTCAAATTAAGGTTTAGCATAATATTCCAAGCTTTTATTTTCTAAAAGAGTTTCAGTTTATAGAGGATACAAAATTAAATGTTCCTTTTTTAATATATCTGACCTCTACATCTATAAACAAAAGCAGGGCTAGCATATAACAATTGATTAAAGCAAAGAGAAAAAATAACTCAATACATTTAGACACTGTTTATATTAATTTTTTTTCACTTAATTGCTTGCTTGGTTAAGAGTCATTCAACAGAAGAAAGCTTCGTATATCAGATCAAAGATCTTCTTAGACCAGCATCACATTTCCAAGGTTTATTTAAAATCAGAGTAGTTAAAACAACAGTCAATAATATACAACCATGAAGCCGTAGATCAGGGGTGTCAAACCCGCATTGGCATGCCCTCATCACATGATGTATCATGACTTTTTTTCCTTCGCTAAACCGGGCATGTGCATGACCAGCGCATGATGCATCCAACCAGTGGGCCACAAGTTTGACAGCCCTGCTGTACATGAAGCTGTACTAATGGTATCATGCAAAGGTGGATTTCAGCAGGTTCTGATCAGTTCTGGAGAACCATTAGCGGAAAATTTGAGTAGTTTGGCGAACCGGGAGCAGAAATGTTGAGTAGTTCAGAGAACTGGTAAATCTGACTGGTCCTGCCCCGATCTATTCTATACCTCCTGAGTCCCAGCTGATCAGGAGGAAATGGGGATTTTGCAATAACCTTCCCCTGGAGTGAGGAGGGAATTGAGATTTTGCAGTATCCTTCACCTGGAGTGGGGTGGGAATGGTGGTTTTACAGTATCCTTCCCCTGCCATGCCCACTAAGTCATGCCCATTAAGCCACACCACACCCACAAAGCTACCCACACAGAACTGGTAGTAAAGGTTTTTGAATTCCATCACACCATGGACTTCAAGAACCAATCAATATTTCCTGAACAGAATAAGATTGTTCTTTCCATGAGGCTACAATCAACAAGCAGAATCTCACAAATTTTATTATTATAATTAGCAAATTTGTGGGGGAAAGTAGAGGAAAGACAAAAGATACAATGATTTGCTGGAATTTAAAAAGACATCCAAATGTCATTCAAAGGAATATTTACATGCAAATATTCCCTAGTATATTCTGTACGCTTATTCTTACAAAATATGCATTCATCTGATGGAAAACGCCATCGTATATAATAGAATTTGCTTCTGAACAGATGTGTTTAGGACTGTGCCATAAATTATTTTATTTTATTTTTGTTTTGCCTGAAGTACAACTAAAGGATTGACCCGAAATATTTTCAGCAGTATTAAAGCTGCAATTCTTTTTTTAATTGAAGACTTAAAGGAATTTACGATCATATGGTTTAAGAAAACATCATAACCTCTGATTAAAGCACCTTTCCCTCTGAAATCCATTCTATTTGAAAATTTCTTCAGTATCTGTCACAGCAGGGAGTCTGCCATTCTCATTGTTACTTCATACATGCAAATATATTTTTCTCTTTTTCTAAGCCTTTGGCTTCTTTTTTTTACCTCTGCTGGAATTCAGCCTGATTACAATAATATTTAATCCTGTAGGCCTTCTGGGATCCAAGATGCGGAAATGAGATTTTCCAAAGAACATTACAGATTATCAACTGTTTTATAACCTTCATAAAACCATTAATGCCTATCACAGTATAGGAAAGAATTGCAACTAATGGTTTATTTTAAGTTTACAATTAGCTGCTTGCCTGATCACCTATGGTGAACAAGAATTATCTGCTAGTGACCAGAGAAGACCCTATACTCGCTTTGAACTTTAAGAAGCTATTTAGACTTTGAGCTAGAAAGAAAGCCATGAACAATTTGTAAAACAGAGCACACCATTTAAAAGCTTTGTAAATTATATCTCAGCCATTTTTCTCACTGAATATTACATGCATTTGTGATTGATGGCTTTTAAGGAAGAAGCTGATTATTAGGCAGCTAATATTAGAAAAAATATCACCACCTTTCTATTTTTCTTCTATGCCTCAACATTTGTCTCTTTGATAAACATATCAGAAAGACACAAAAACCCAAAGCTACACATCTTGGATAGCACAGTAACAATTATTTTTGCATCAAGTAATGGGATGCAACAGGTGTACAAACTTTAACTATGTTCAGGAAACCAAACGTCTACCTCCTTCTTAATTAAGAAGCCATTTCGGTTTTTTCCAGATTAATTAACAAAGAATCTATTCTACTATATAAGAGTGTGACATCTTCCAAATGGCTAGATTAACATGAAAATTTACTTCATGCTATTTTCAGCCACCGTATCTAAAAATATAGATGGTGTAATTTGTACATATTTTATCAGCTTTTCAAGTTGCACATAAATTTTGAGCAGTATTGAGAAACAGTCAACATAGCAGATCAGCTACCCAGAAAAGATCTGATGAGCATTACTGATTACATAAACATTTTGTCATCAGTGTGTCATAATTCAGAAAAAAAGTATTACAGACTGACACAAAAATATCTGGATTTAGGTTAACAAAAGTTAAAACAGAATTAATGTTGCACATTAATAAACTTATATTTTTATTTTTTTTCAGTGAAGGATTTGAATGTACTGTATAAGAAAATAATATAAATGCTACTAATTTATTACCCTCCGGGCAAAGTAATCATAAAAATTGTTTCATTAGAAAAACTATAGCATGTACATAAACCTTCACAACTGATCCATTTGTTTTAAGATTTGGAATACATGAGAAATTTGACAGAAAAAATGTGGAGGAAATAACTTGAAAATTCAGTTGTTTTCTCAAAAGACACCTTAGTATACAGTGGTCCCTCGACTTGCGCGTTCTCGATTAGCGCGAAACGCTGCAACGCGGTTTTTCAAAAAATATTATTTAAAAAAATAAAATATTAAAAAATAAATTTTTTTTTATTCTGTTCCCTGAATGGAGACCGCCGGCCGCTCAATCGGGCCGGCAGGGAACAGAATGGAGCCTTCCGCGGCGGGGCTGGGGGAGCCGAGCCCAGCCCCGTGACATTCGCTTTCCTGCCACCCGCAGCCGAGTGATCGTGGGCTCCTTCGCAACCTCAGAGAGCTTCCTGGTTTTCGTGAGCTTTCATGCCCAGGAAGCTCTCCGAGGTTGCGAAGGAGCCCAGGATCACTCGGCTGCGGGTGGCAGGAAAGCGAATGTCACGGGGCTGGGCTCGGCTCCCCCAGCCCCGCCGCGGAAGGCTCCATTCTGTTCCCTGAATGGAGACCGCCGGCCGCTCAATCGGGCCGGCAGGGAACAGAATGGAGCGTTCCGCGGCGGGGCTGCTATGGGGGGGTAGACGAGCCGAGCCCCGTGACATTCGTTTTCCTGCCGCCGGCAGCCGAGTGATCCTGGGCTCCTTCGCAACCTCGGAGAGCTTCCTGGGCATGAAAGCTCACGAAAACCAGGAAGCTCTCTGAGGTTGCGAAGGAGCCCACGATCACTCGGCTGCAAGCGGGAGGAAGGCGAATCCCACGGGGCTGGGCTTGGTTATCCCCCCGGCTCCCCTCCTACCAGCCCCGCCGCGGAAGGCTCCATTCTGTTCCCTGAATGGAGACCGCGGGCCGCTCAATCGGGCCGGCAGGGAACAGAATGGAGCGTTCCGCGGCGGGGCTGGGGGAGCCGAGCCCAGCCCCGTGACATTCGCTTTCCTGCCACCCGATTGAGCGGCCGGCGGTCTCCATTCAGGGAACAGAATGGAGCCTTCCGCGGCGGGGCTGGTAGGAGGGGAGCCGAGGGGATAACCGAGCCCAGCCCCGTGGGATTCGCCTTCCTCCCGCTTGCAGCCGAGTGATCGTGGGCTCCTTCGCAACCTCAGAGAGCTTCCTGGTTTTCGTGAGCTTTCATGCCCAGGAAGCTCTCCGAGGTTGCGAAGGTTACATCTTCCGCTGCCAGCCAGGCCATGCTGGCGGCAGCGGAACAATCGCTGGCTGTCAACTTTTCTTTTTAAAACTGGGCAGGAGCTGACTTGCCTCCCCAGTGCTAAAAAGAAAAGTTGACAGCCAGCGCTGCGAAACCGCCGAAACCGGAAGGGGCGAGGTGGGGGAGAACGGGAGGCTCAGCATTCCGTCAGCCGCAGCGCTGGCTGTCAACTTTTCTTTTTAAAACTGGGCAGGAGCTGACTTGCCTCCCCAGTGCTAAAAAGAAAAGTTGACAGCCAGCGCTGCGACTGACGGAATGCTGAGCCTCCCGTTCTCCCCCACCTCGCCCCTTCCGGTTTCGGCGTTCGGCAACGGAGTCCGGCGCTGGGGCCATGCGGGGCCGCTCATCCAGGGGGGCGTGGACTGGCAAGCGGCAAGTGATCTGGCGGGAAGACCAAGGGAAGGTTCCTTCAGCCGCCCAACACCTGATCCGCTCCGCAGCGCGGCAGCAGCGAGGAGCCGAAGATGGGGTTTCCCCTTTGCCTTTACCCCATCTTCGGCTCCTCGCTGCTTCCGCGCTGCGGAGCAGATCAGCTGTTGGGCGGCTGAAGGAATCTTCCCTTGGTCTTCCCCGCCGCCCACACGCAAACTCCACCATCTGCGCATGTGCGGCTATGAAAAAAATGGCGCACATGCGCAGATGGTGGTTTTACTTCCGCATCCAGTATAACGCGGAAATCGGTTAGCGCGGGAGGTCTTGGAACGTAACCCCCGCGCTAATCGAGAGATCACTGTAGATTGATATAGCATTGCTTCCAGCTGTACGGATTCAGCTCCAGTGATCTTAGAAGCCGATGTCTTAGAAGAACTTGAACGATTAAAGATAAATAAGGCAATGGGTCCAGATGGCATCCACCCCAGAGTTCTTCAAGAACTCAGATTTGTCATTGCTACCCCCCCCCCGACTGATTTGTTTAACCAATCCCTGTTAACAGGACATGTTCCTGAGGATTGGAGAATGGCCAGTGTTGTGCCTATCCACAAGAAGGGCAGTAGAAAAGAAGCTGGTAACTACAGGCCAGTTAGCTTGACATCAGTTATAGTTAAAATGATGGAGACTCTACTCAAAAAGAGGATAAATCAGCACCTAAAAAAACCACAATTTATTGGACCCAAATCAGCATGGCTTTACTGAAGGCAAATCATGTCAGACTAATCTCATTGATTTCTTTGATTATGTCACAAAGGTGTTGGATGCGGGTGGTGCAGTGGATATTGCCTATCTGGACTTCAGCAAAACCTTTGATACGGTTCCACATAAAGAGCTGATAGATAAATTAGTGAAGATTGGACTTAATCCCTGGATAGTTCAGTGGATTTGCAGCTGGCTAAAGCATAGACATCAGAGAGTTATTGTTAA
Organism: Erythrolamprus reginae; assembly: GCF_031021105.1. NCBI lineage: Eukaryota > Metazoa > Chordata > Lepidosauria > Squamata > Dipsadidae > Erythrolamprus > Erythrolamprus reginae. Next base: position 81,522,407 of record NC_091954.1, read on the forward strand.
TGGCAAGTATTCTGAGCATTCTGGCACCATGACACCATTCTGACAGTGGTGATATTAATATTTAGTATGAATGAAATTTACTATTAGTATTAAAGGTGGACACTTAATTAGAGAGAGGAAAAGGGATTCAATGAAAAAACTGCTGCAATTGTTTTATTATGTTACATATGAAATTGGCTGGAGAAATGTTCACTGTTTAGAAGGTGGTACTGTATATAATAAGTTCAATAATTTTACTAAGAGTGAAGGTTTTCTGTTTTGTTTATATATGAGGATAGCACTTAATAGTAAGATCAATCTACAAAGATGATAAGCTATTTTTTTGATCGAATATAAATTTATTATTAGACCTAATGGGCCAACAATTAAAAACCAGAGAGAATGATAATGGATGAAATTTTTAAAAATTATGAAGATTTGACCATGTCATATGGGAAATTTGACTTGGATGTACTGTATTAGGAAAACTTATTATGTTGAACTGGAAGAATTAAATGATCTGGAATAATGCTAATAAAATAATGAAGACCAAATATGAAAAGTACAATGGTAGTACTTTACAACTATACAAATGAATATTGTTTTTTATGGAGCATTTGGTTAGGATAAGACAAGAGAAAAATACCAATGTTAAATTAGAAGAAACAAAAGTGGCTTAAAATTAAAAATAAGAAGAAGAATAACTACTATGGTAAATTAAGCTATTAGTGATTCGTTTGGAAGGAGGATTGGAAATTAATAGGTACTCCAGAAGACAAAACTAGACTTATATTTTTTTCTTTTGAAAAAATATACCTGGGAAAAAGTGTTACATATATAAAGAATTTATGATTGATTAAAACGTATAATTACGTATTTACTGTAATGATATATTTAAAGGTATATGGATTTATGTATAGATTGAAAAAAATAAAAAAATAGTTGGAGATGACTGAAATTAAATTTAGAATTCCTTTTGGAGTGTATAAATTTGCAAACCCAAATTATACTCTTCAATTGCACATTATTTTGATGTTACATTATTTATTTTGTAGATTAACTTGTATTGCCTATTTCTATTTGTATGGGTATGTGACTTGTTAAATACATTAACATTTAGCCACACATATAACATCCTAGTCAGTTTCTTAAGCAAAGGTTTCTGCCCAAGACCCTAGCTGATGAGCAATCAGCAAAAAGCAACCTGCTTAAAATAATTACTCACCTTGACCTGATGGTTTTCATTGAACTACTACAAGAAGAACACTGGGTTTTTTAGCTCTTATTTTATCTCCCGTTTTATTACATGGCAAAGCTCTTTCATATAAAGACCACCTTTTAATGGTTATGAAATAAATATAGTTTTTCCTGAACCAGGCAACAATTCTACTATGTATTCTATTTAAAGACATATTTCTTTAAACACAGAGGTTTAACAACCACCTTTCTTGACTGATTACAGCTCATCTTCTGACTGCCAGCTCCAGAAAGATTTCTATAAGGCTGTCAAACTTATGAAAATATATCTTTCTTAGAAATTTGGAACACAGTCTGACTTATTTTGGTTTACCCCAATGTTTTGTACTTTTAATTGATGTGTTTTAACCAAGTCATAAATCATGGGTTATTCCTTAATGGTATACCCTCTCCTAGGTTCAATTTAAGTTGGGGTATATACAGAGGTGGGCTGCTATGGTGAAACATGCTCTTCCCCATGGCTCTGAGTGCTAGTGAAGTCCAGCACAATTATGCTACTGCACCTGTGCAGAACCGCAGGTGTACCCGTGTTTTAGTACCTTTTTTTTGCTTCCATCTGCGCCCACCTCTGGGTATATATCAAGGATATCATCTTTCTCTCTTCGTTTGAATTGAAAACATAATCAGAAATTCTGAAGACATCAATCGAAATTTTGTGGAGAAAGAATATATGTTACAACAGACATCAGGGGTGGGTTCCTCCTAGTTCGGACCGATTCACAAGAACTGGTAGAGACCCGCTGATGATGTCACAATGACATCACTGAACTGGATCAGTCAGTGCCAGTCCATGGGTGCCGCCATCTTTTTTTTTTTTAATTTACAATTTTTTCCCTTCTGAGCATGCTCAGAAGCCAAGTTCCGGCACTGTGCACGCGTTTGCCATCTTTTTTTCTGCTTAGGGTTTTTTTCCTGGATTTTTCATTACTGTGCATGAATGCACCCATGATGTGTGCCCACATGGAAAGGGAGAGAGGGAGAAAACAAGCAGCTCGGTAAGTTAGGAACTCACCCCTGCTTTGGCTGTAAAACACCCCCACACTACCACCTTTATCCTTCTGCTTTCCTGGTGGCTTCCCTGATTCTTGCACTACAAAAACATCATTGAAAAATCAAAATGATTGGCCCTATTTGCAGGAAAGGAAGGGAAAGGACTGGCGATGAGAAATAGAGAATCAATATGAGTAAACCTTCCAGTTTTGTAGTAGTACTGCTGAATGTCAAAAGAGAACCCAACAGTTTCTCCCCAAGTGAAATCAGGGAAGCAACCCAGGAAAGCAGAAAAACAACTCCAATGGATAAAGGGATTGGGTGGGGTGTTTTACAGCCCAAAAGATTTGGAGCAACATTTATTCTCAGCAGAGCCATGGTGGACAGGCAGGCAGCGGCACAAAGTTAGTTATTTATTTAGCTATACTGGCTGGGGAATTCTGAGAGTTGAAGTCCACAAGTCTTGAAGTCCTGTGGTTTGCTGCCATTTTCCTGAGTCCTACGCTTGGGATTGGTGAGAAAGAGGTGAGGAGGAGCTGTGGTTCTTGCTCCAGGCCTTTTGGCCAGGATCTTTATAGCTGGATTCAGGTAAAGCCAAGCACAGGCTTGCTTAAACATAGTTTAGCTGCTCCATTATCCCCCTCACCCTGCCCAAACATACAGCTGCCTCTCGACCACCCTGCGTCAGGGGTAGCAGGGACAAAGGGCAGTGGAGCAGTTTCAGATGAGCCTGCATCTTCCGAAGTTGCCATTGTTAGAGCCGCATATACTGGAGGACAAGTCCCAGGCTCAGGCTGCCTGTGAGTCGTCCCCCCCTCTTTCTGAAGTTCGTGTTCGTGCTCTCCCCACCTTGCTGTCCTAGTTCTATGGCTACTCCTGGCCTCCCAGAGTCTCCCGATGTGAGTCCAAGAGAGAATGGGGATGCACAGTCATCCGTACTCCCAAGATGCTGTAGGAGCTGGAGCAAAGGCACCACTGCTGCTTTTCACAAAGTGGTAAGGGGGAAGTTAAGCCGGAGGCACTTGCTTGTCCCTCCGCCACTTGTGCTCTTCTGCTGCATGATATGGGATAAAGCACCTAGAGGCTCATTGGAAAGTGTTAAATCTCTATATCATTATGTGCAAACAGTATGAATGTATTATATGATTCTATGCTTTTTAAATGTTAAGGGGGAATTGGTTGCAGCCAGAACAAATTTTAATACATTTTGATCTCTTTACATCATTCATGCAGCCAGCAGGAGTTATAAGAACTTTAATGGAAATATTCTTTCTTGACAGGAAGCATGGCTAATTCTGGAGAAGGTGTAATACTTTTGTAGCTTCAGATAATTCTAAATTATACTGATTACATGATGTAATTTCAATTATATTTGTGACCAGACTGTGGAAGTTAAGCTATTTCATTTTATTTATTTTATTTTATTATTTTATTTTATTTTATTTATAGGCTGTTCATCTTACCTCTATTTATATTTGAGACAAACCTGTGCTGGACCCTAGAATGCATAAACACACACCTACTAATTCTCCTTGAAACATTATCAGCTTTCAAGGTCACTGATCATAGTATGTTTTTAAACTGCCATGTTTCTCTAAGTCAGTGTTTCCCAACCTTGGCAACTTGAAGATATTTGGACTTCAACTCCCAGAATTCCCCAGCCAGCGAATGCTGGCTGGGGAATTCTGGGAGTTGAAGTTTAGATATCTTCAAGTTGCCAAGGTTGGGAAACACTGCTCTAAGTGATCTTTTCTGCTGGAGTGTAGTAGAACAGGAAGTTGAGTTCGGTGTAATAGTAACCATCATGTTTTGAGTGATACTGAACATGTACATAAAATTTTGGGGGCAGATCATTAGAACTTTGAATTTAAACTACATGAAGCAGTGAGTTCCTTTGAATGGTACTAAAAGGAATCCAACTGAATTTAAATCAAAACAAAAGAGACTTGCTATTGGGAAATAACAAACTGGAGTTTAGGACTGTGATTCAGCCTGTTTTAATAGCGTTCTTTCCTAGATTGTTCCTTTCATATCAGCAGTCTCTGGATTTGCAGATATAACTGGGTGAAGGAACATTTTCTAGTGCACTTGTTGCAACTCTTCCTAAGCCAAACAGATTTGGCACTGGTTATCTATATCTTGATTATAGTATACTAACTATGCAATATGCTTTTGTGAGGCTAAGTGTCTAGAGCCATGATCGTGAACCTATAGCACATGTGACACAGGTGGCATGCAGAGTCGTCTCTGTGGGCACGCCAGCTGCTGCTGTAACCCTGTACATGTGAATGCACCTCCTACCGGCCAGTTGGTCTTCAGGTGGAGTACATGTGGGGGGATAGACATGTGCATGCATGGGAACAGGTAGCATGGACAGGGGGCACTCGCATTGTATTTTGGTGCTTGTGCAGCATCCCTGCTCCCTGTTTCAGCTTCCAGGTTGGTACAGGAAGTTTTCTAAGCCCAAAACAGGTGGTGTGCATCCCCTGTACACCATTTTGGCTTCCAGGTTGGTGCAGGAGGCTCTCCAGGCCCAAAACAAGGGTCAGAAATGTTAGCCATCACTGGTCTGGAAGTTACACGTAGTACATAGGGCAGGAAAGTTGTAACATTGAAGATCATATCATCCCTGCATGAAAATACCTATATTAGTTATAAGTTGCTTGCAAATTATAGGTATTAATTTTTAAAGGCCTAGAGGGCTCAAAGGTTAACTAGCTAAGTGTTTGCTGCTTATTACACACCGATTAGGATTTTCAAAACAGAGCCTACTATTATGTGGAAAATTATTTATTAATTGGATTTGTATGCGCCCCTCTCCGAGGACTCGGAGAGTGCAAGCTTTCTCATGATAGAAACATAGAAACATAGAAACATAGAAGACTGACGGCAGAAAAAGACCCCATGGTCCATCTAGTCTGCCCTATTTCCTGTATTTTATCTTACAATGGATATATGTTTATCCCAGGCATGTTTAAATTCGGTTACTGTGGATTTACCAACCACGTCTGCTGGAAGTTTGTTCCAAGGATCTACTACTCTTTCAGTAAAATAATACTTTCTCATGTTGCCTTTGATCTTTCCCCCAACTAACTTCAGATTGTGTCCCCTTGTTCTTGTGTTCACTTTCCTGTTAAAAACACTTCCCTCCTGAACCCTATTTAACCCTTTAACATATTTAAATGTTTCGATCATGTCCCCCCTTTTCCTTCTGTCCTCCAGACTATACAGATTGAGTTCATTAAGTCTTTCCTGATACGTTTTATGCTTAAGACCTTCCACCATTCTTGTAGCCCGTCTTTGGACCCGTTCAATTTTGTCAATATCTTTTTGTAGGTGAGGTCTCCAGAACTGAACACAGTACTCCAAATGTGGTCTCACCAGTGCTCTATATAAGGGGATCACAATCTCCCTCTTCCTGCTTGTTATACCTCTAGCTATGCAGCCAAGCATCCTACTTGCCTTTCCTACTGCCCGACCACACTGCTCACCCATTTTGAGACTGTCAGAAATCACTACCCCTAAATCCTTCTCTTCTGAAGTTTTTGCTAACACAGAACTGCCAATGCAATACTCAGATTTAGGATTCCTTTTCCCCGAGTGCATTATTTTACATTTGGAAACATTAAACTGCAGTTTCCATTGCTTTGACCATTTATCTAGTAACGCTAAATCGTTTACCATATTACAGACCCCTCCAGGAATATCAACCCTATTGCACACTTTAGAGTCATCGGCAAATAGGCAAACCTTCCCTACCAAACCTTCCCCTATGTCACTCACAAACATATTAAAAAGAATAGGACCCAGAACAGACCCTTGTGGCACATCGCTTGTAACCTGTCTCTGCTCAGAATACTCGCCATTAACAATAACTCTCTTGAAATCCACTGAACTATCCAGGGATTAAGTCCAATCTTCACTAATTTATCTATCAGCTCTTTATGTGGAACCGTATCAAAGGCTTTGCTGAAGTCCTGATAGGCAATATCCACGGCACCACCTTGATCCAACACCTTTGTGACATAGTCAAAGAACTCAATGAGATTAGTCTGACACGATTTGCCTTCAGTAAAGCCATGCTGATTTGGGTCCAATAAGTTATTGTTTTTTAGATGCTGATTTATCCTCTTTTTGAGTAGAGTCTCCATCATTTTAACTACAACTGATGTCAAGCTAACTGGCCTGTAGTTTCCAGCTTCTTCTCTACTGCCCTTCTTGTGGATAGGCACAACACTGGCCATTCTCCAATCCTCAGGAACATCTCCTGTTAACAGGGATTGGTTAAACAAATCAGTCAGGGGGGTAGCAATGACAGATCTGAGTTAATGATAACCATTAACTATGAATTACTATGATATACTCCCAAGCCAAATGGCAGGTTACTCTCATTTGTAATCCTTTAATAGTTATAACCTTCCTTGAATGATGAAATAAACAGAAATATATGGTATAAGCCCTATATGGCTCAGGAGCAGATTATTTACAGGACTATCTCTTGCCACATATCTCCCAGAGACCTATAAGAGCACACTGAGTTGACCTCCTTCAGGTCCCATCAGCCAAGCAATGCAGGCTGACGGGACTGCAGGGAAGGGCTTTCTCTGTTGCTGCCCCGGCTCCATGGTATAAACTCCCCCCTGATGTCCATACTGCTCCCACCCTAATGGCATTCTGCAAGGCCACAAAGACCTGGCTTTGCCGACAGGCGTGGGGGCCATGAACCAACAACAACAATGGCCAATTGTATGAATGTTAGTATGCATGTAGGGTTCATTTTTTGGTTTATTAGGGCTTTTAATTAATGGTTTTATAACTCAGTTTTATATTTGACTTCTTCTATTTATTGTTGTATTTTATACTGTCGTAAGCCGCCCTGAATTCTTCGGGATTGGGCGGCATAGAAGTCAAATTAATAAATAATAAATAAATAACAAATAAATTATTATTATTTAACATTAAAATATACTATATAATACAATACTAACTATTGTAATGAGATTAATGGTATATTAACTATTGTAATGAGATTAATGGTATATTAGCCGCCCTGAGTCTGCGGAGAGGGGCGGCATACAAATCCAATAAATAAATTAGTGGTATATAGCATGTATTAATTTGTATATTAGTACAATAATAAATTATCAGCTGGATTTATTGCTGTGTATTTATAATTAATAAATCACAGTAAGTTATAAGTTTCTTTAGCTGCTAAAATATTGCAATGGGATATAGGCGAATAAATATTGACTTATTTCACATTTGCAAACTGAACTGGATTTTAAAAGTACGAAACCTGCATCTTTCTCTACTTTATTTCCTCATCATCAGGACTAGATTATTTTTTCATCCTACATTATTGCAGCCAGATAGACATATGTTTATTTCTGTGAAAAACTATTTAATTGCAGCAGAAATAAGACAAATAGGGATATATTTTTGAAGAAAAAATACTTCCACTTCTGGTAAAGTACATCCAAATATAACCATCAGTCAAACTGATTTCCCAATTAAAATACCACAATAGTTGGGGAATAAAAGGTCCCTGCCAGCTGAGGAATACTATTCATCTTCAATATATTTATGCAAAGAATCCCAATTCTGTTACTTAATGTCAGCTATGCTTGACAGATGGGAATGTAAAAACAGAAACTCTAAGTTTACTGTCTATATCCTATGCAGCACTCAAGGTCAGAATTCTCTAAGAACAAACTTGTGCCATATTAATAATCAAAAAATGAAAGGTATTTTGGCAGAAAAAGGTAGTTGCAACTTTCACAGAATCACAAAATTCTTCCTTAAGTTCACCACTATACCATGAAATTCTCCATGTTCTTAAAAGTGTAATACAGGAAATTCACATTTTATTTATGTATTTATGTATTTATCCAATGCATATGGCCACCCATTCAACAAAGTTAAAATGAAATGAAACCAGGGTGAAATTCAGCAGGTTCTAACAGATTCTGGAAAACCAGTAGCAAAAATTCTGAGTAGTTTCTAGAACTGGCAAATACAACTTTTGGTTGGCTCCAGGGTGGTAGAGACTTTGTAATTTCCTTCCCCCATGAATGGGGAGGGAATGGGATTTTGCAGTATTGTACCCTGCCATGCCCACCAAACATAGAACAGAACAGGTAGGGGGGGAAATTGAATTTCACATCTGAATAAAACAATTATAAGCATGGATTATGCTTTATTTCTTACTCCACTAAAACTTGCCTTTTCTCTGGAAATGAAAAGTAACATACATATGGGGGGAGGGAGGACTGCCTAATTTTATCCCCATAGCAACAATAAAGTGAAATAAATGGACTAAGATGAAATAACTGACTCTAAGCCACCTAGTAAAGACCATAATACAGTGTTCCCTCGCTTTTCGCGGGGAATGCGTTCCAAGACTGCCCGCGAAAGTTGAATTTCCGCGAAGTAGAGATGCGGAAGTAAATACACTATTTTTGGCTATGAACAGTATCACAAGCCTTCCCTTAACACTTTAAACCCCTAATAGCAACCATTCAGATTATTACTCACCATGTTTATTTATTAAAGTTTATTAAAAAAAATATTTATTAAAGGCAGACGAAAGTTTGGTGATGACATATGATGTCATCAGGTGGGAAAAACCGTGGTATAGGGAAAAAAACCCGCAAAATATTTTTTATTAATATTTTTTGAAAAACCGTGGTATAGACTTTCCGCGAAGTTTGAACCCGCGAAAATCGAGGGAACACTGTACAACAAAGACTCTTGATGTTACTTGTCACTTGATCTAAGTGGTCCTATCAAAATCAGAGTTTATAAAAATGTGGGGAAAAGCAGTATTAATGAAAACAATTAGGAAACTCTAGCTGTTCTCAATTAACAAGACTATTCTAACAGTACTGCAGAACTGCAGTTAATTTATCCACCCTGCTGTCTGAACATTTTATAAAATGACTGAGGGTGGGGAGAGGTTATATCTACATGCCTATAAGAAAAGCTCACGGAAATCTCTTACATATTCATGCTAAATGTTACAAAATTGAGTGCTCCAACATCTAAGAAGTAGTTCAGCCAACTTCTGCCCTTGTATTGATCTCCTGTATCTTCCTACACTTCCTTTCTAATCCTCATCATAATTAAATGAACTGCCTATGCTTCCTAACCTGGCGCTTCTCCTGAATCCATTTGCAAATGACTGTACTTGAGTCTGAGAGGTGGATAAAGTAAACTCAGGTTGACCAAGGTCCTGTTATTCATGCTTCCTCTGCAGACACTCCTAGGCAATATTCTCTTGCCTTGGAGAGATGAGAAGTGCAAAAGGAGACAAAGTATTGATCTACTTCTTTTAACATGCTAATTTCCCTATGATGGTGTCAATCACCAGAAGGATGGCACTTCAAAGGGAATGGTTTCTAAGAAGAAACATCTTCTTCAGCTACAGACAAAAAGCCACTCAGGGATAGAAAAACAAATAACTACAATGTGTAACCTAGACCAGTGTTTTTCAACCAGTGTGCCGTGGCACACTAGTGTGCCGCGAGACATGGTCAGGTGTGCCGCGAAGAAGGAAGCTCAGGTTCCGGTCTTGCAACTTTTTCTTGAGAGAGTGAGAGTGAGAAAGAGAGAAAGAAAGAGAAAGAGAGAGAGAAAGAGAGAGAAAGCAAAGAGAGAAAGAGAGAAAAAGCAAGAGTGAGAGAGAAAGAAGGCAAGAGAGAGAGAAAGAGAGAAAGAGAAAAGGAGAGGAAGGGAGAGAGAGAGAGAGAGAAATGAGCAAAAAGGGGAGGAAAAAAGAGAAATGAGAAAATGATTGATACAGAGAATGAGAGGAAAGAGAGAGAAACAAAAGAGAGAGAGAAGTGACTCTTGATTTAAAGCATATGATAAAAAGCACCCAAAGAATAAGAGAGAAAAAAACCCAGCCCTCACTTGTTTTTGAAAAGGGTTCAAAAGTGTGTATACACACACACACACAAGGGTGGGGAGGAGACAGGGATGGATAAAGAGAGGAGAGTGTCTTAGGGTGTCATTTTGGTTGGTGGTGTGCCCCAGGATTTTGTAAATGTAAAAAATGTGCCGTGGCTCAAAAAAGGTTGAAAATCACTGACCTAGAGTAAGTAGAAGAAAAATGGAAGGGAATAGCAAATAATTTCCACATCATACCATGAAAATACAGCCATTAGAAATTGAGTTCCATGGGAAACCAATGCAATTTAAACAATTTGGTTTCAGAAAAAAATTATTCACTAACGTCCAACTCCTACAGTGCAAAAATATATGGACTTCACAACTTGATCAATAGACACAATTTACATAGACTTTTGTAAAGACTTTGATTCAGTAGTACATGACAAACTATTTCAAAAACTAAAATCTTATGGCATCTCTGGTCCCCTTCATGACTGGATAACTGCGTTCTTGTCAAACAGACAACAAATGGTTAAAATAGGGAGGACCCTATCAAATTCTGCAGCTGTCAACAGTGATGTCCCTCAAGGCATCATTCTACGACCAACACTATTCATTCTTTACATCAGGGGTCCCCAAACTTTTTACAAAGGGGGCCAATTCACTGTCCCTAGGACTGTTGGAGGGCCGGACTATAAAAAAACCTGTGAACAGATTCCTATGCACACTGCACATACCTTATTTCTTTCTCTCTCTATCACTCTCTCTCTCTCTCTTGCTTTCTCTCTCTCTCTCTCTTGCTCTCTCTTTCTTTCTGTCTCTTGCTCTGTCTTTCTCACTCTCTCTCTTGCTCCCTCCCTTTCTCTCTCCCTCTCTTTCTCCCCCATCTTCCTTCCCTCCCTCCCTTCCCTCCTTCCTTCCTCTCCACTTCTTTCCCTCGCTCTTTTCCCCTTCTCTTTCCCTTTTCTTTCTTTCTCTCCACTTCTCCCTCTCTCTTTTCCCTCTTTCACCCTCCCTCTTCTCTCCCCGCAGAGGACTCACCCGACAAGCCTCCACCCTCCAACCCCAGACTCCCATTCAATCCCCATTCAGAAAACGGGAGCTAGCAACTCAAAAGAGGAGGAGGCGGGTGTGTGCGTGTATGTGTGTGTGTTGTGTCCAGCTCGGCTTTCAGCAAGCCTTACTTTACCTCGGGTGAGATAAGATTGAGGGGGATGTTCTCACTGCTTTTCCAGTGCGGCCTTGGAAAAGACCCGCGGGCCAGATAAATGGCCTCAGTGGGCCGCATGTGGCCCCCGGGCCGTAGTTTGAGGACCGCTACTTTACATAAATGACCTTAGTGATCATATTATAAGAAACTGTGTTCTCTTTGCTGATGATATTAAACTATTCACCACCACCACAATACTTCTACCCTTCAAAAAGAGCTAGACCACATATTGCAATGGTCTGATAACTGGCAAGTTCAAATCTCAATCAATAAATGCTCCATTTTACATATTGTCAAAAAGAATCCGAACACAAAATACAAACTTGGAAGACACAACCTTGTAGATAACACTCACTTTCTTAAGGATCCTGGAGTGCTCATATCTAATTACCTAAGTGCCAGAATCCATTGTAACAACATTGCCAAAATGGCACTAAGAATTGTTAACTTAATCTTGCATAGCTTCTTCTCTGGCAAAATTAAACTGCTAACCACAGCATACAAAATATTTGCCAGATCAATCCTCGAATACAGTTCACCCATCTGGAACCCACACTGCATATTGGACATTAATACAATCGAGAGAGTCCAGAAATATTTCACAAGAAGAGCCCTCCCACTACTCTGTTTGCAACAAAATACTTTATTCCACCAGACTTGAAATTTTGAATTTAGAAAACCCAGAGCTACGTTGCCTTCAATATAATCTAAATGTAGTTCATAAAATCATCTACCACAATGTCCTACTGGTCAATAAATCCTTCAGTTTCAACCGCAACAACATATGTGCACAAAATAGATTCAAACTCAATGTAAACCTCTCAAAACTCGACTGCAGAAAATACGACTTCAGCAACAATCAATGCATGGAATGCGCTATCTGACTCTGTAGTTTCTTCTCAAATCCCCAAAACTTTAACCTTAAACTGTCTATAGTTGACTTTATTATATTTTCTGGAAAAGATACATTTTGTTAATTCTTTCAAGGTTGGTACTCTAGTAAAAGAGAACACAAAGAGGCATATATTTTGATTGTTTCACTCATTTTTTTTGCTTCCTGTCCCTATAAGAAACATTAATCTGGGAGTTAACAATGGAAGCAAGTAAAGTTCATACAACAAACACCAGTATATTTCCTAAAAATTTAGATTGTGAAACATAGAAAACCAATTGCTCAAATCATTCACACCTTAGTCAGAACATTCTAAAGAGCATGCTAAATAAAGGCTCTGCACCCAACAAATTTATGTGGAATGTCACCATGATGAAAATATTTGTATAGAGAAAAGATAAAGGAAAAAAGCATTTCACTGACAAGGGAGAAAAAAAGAGGGAATACATGTATTGCAAAATTTAATTGCTCTGTATTTTAACTCAGATCTTAAAAGTACAGTAGTTAGTACCTCTACTTAAGAATGACTCTACTTAAGAACTTTTCTAGATAAGAACCAGGTGTTCAAGATGTTTTTGCCTCTTCCTAAGAACCATTTTCTACTTAAGAACCCGAGCCTGGAAAAATTTCCCAGGAAATTTGAGAGCGTCAAGAAGGCCCAGCCATTTTCCTGCCATTCCCCCTTTAATCCCAGTCATCTCAGGCTTTTCTGGGCTGCCAGAGGAGTCTTTCAATGGCACTTAAGGAGGCTTTGGCAGTCTAGAGCGAACAAAGCATTTTCCTTTCTCTGGGCGCTTGGAGAGGGAATAAACCTCTGCCAGTGCCCAGACAAAGAAACGCTCCGCTCTGGGCGTTTTCCTTGCTCTGGGGGCTGCCTCAGAGACTCTCTCTTAAAAAAAAAAGTCTTAAAGTTTTGGATTTTTTTGATTCCCCTCACCTCACCTTCTTCCTTCAGCAACTACTCTCCTTCTCCTCTTCTTCCTCCTCCTTCTCCCACCCAAATTCCAAGCTTTTATTTCTTTCCTAATGAGTTTGCACGTATTATTTGCTTTTACATTGATTCCTATGGGAAAATTGCTTCTACTTAAGAACATTTCTACTTAATAACCTGGTCACCGAACGAATGACCAGGTACCAGGGAGCTGTTATGGTCCAGATTGCTGATCTTTGATCCTCTTTAAAAGAAAAGAAGAGATAAAATTTAAATAGGATATGCATTGTTCTATTGTTTACAAGCATATCGCAGATTTCTAAGGCTAAAAAAAAAATGCATCAAGCAGAAGAACTCCTTTTTCAAGGAGATAAGATCCAGAATCAAATAAGAGTTAAGTATGAAGATGTAAATCTTAAAAGTAAGCGTATTTCTCCTGAAAAGATATCACTACCTCTTCAGCATGGACTGCATGCTGATCAAGCATCAATCCTGTCTATATTTACCTGCTGTCAATATTGTGGGACGAAATCAATGTTCTGTTTAACCTCTGACCTGACAGAGCTGAAACAAAAAAAAAAACGGATCTGGAGCCATGGGAGAGCACAGCCAACTGGCAAACAGCAGGGAACCAATTGTTAAAGTGACATTTGGCTTTGGCACAGGCAGCCTGTTTGGGGCAAACTGTTATTCTCTCAAACAAGGCATGAAGAGATAACACCATAAAATATGAACAAAATGGAACTTGTTTCCTTGCCACTAAATTGTTAGCTTTATGGGACTTCATGCTGAACAGTATGAAAAAAAAAATCCAATTTGCTTTGAAGCGCATTAGTCTGTCTAACATCCTAATTATTGTTTACATTGCCATTTGACTACTATTAAGAATTGAATAATTACCTAGCAGTTCATAGTTTAAAAATACAAGCAAACAGGATTATCTGGATAATTAAGACACTGTACTGCAGCTTTGAACCAGTGCTGTGTAAAGCATATTTCCCATAATGTAAGTTATTATTAATGGACATTTCAAAATGATGCCGAAACTTAAGCATATGGTAAGATGTGGCTTACAGTAATTTAAACAATGGTATTTACAATGGATCCAGATTTAAGTGCAGAAAAGATTCATTTCTTCCATTTTCCATTTCCTCAAATTTCTTCGTCTAAGCAGTAGCCTTTGAGCAGATTTTTTACATACATTTTTCACATACATTTCATTTCTTTAACCCTGAAATATAGTAGTCTATTGCTTTAATAGAATAATTGGGCAATGAATGTAGATTATTTCCAATTTTCTATTAAATCATCATTCATAATTATACAAATTACTCAAATAGTACAATTTGTGTCATCTTACGTCATTCAGCGATCATAGCATTAAGCAAATTATGAAATAACATAATATCCTTCATTACCAAAATGATGTAAAACTTATTTGTATGTTTATTTACAGGGTTTATGGACTGTTTCAGTTCTAGCTGATGCTAAGTGGTAAACAATAACTCAAGTTAAAAACCACAGCATAAAATTGCTCTCTCCCCAGGAACTGTCCAAAGAACCAGGTCTTTGCACTCTTTCTGAATACCAAATGGGCCAGAGAAATCAAACATTGGGAGAATACTATTCCACAAAAAGAGCAGCAATAAAAAGGGTATTAAAATTCAGCAAAATGTTGTCTTCTGCACCTGAAATTGATTGCACTTAAGTCCACTTAATCAAAGAGTCACTGGAATAATCTCATTTTATTGATGATAATGATTCATTATTCTCCTATTTTACGTCATAACAATAAGCTTATGGATCATGGCAAAATTTCTCGCAAGACCATCCAGTGATCTTCTAAAACTAACAGTGGAGTGGAGCTTGGATTCCCCTTTAAAATTCAATAAATATTTCTAAGCAGTATGTATTCTGCAAAAGAAGACTGCAATATTGTGCCATTCAATACTGTATTATATGCCGCCCCGAGTCTACGGAGAGGGGCGGCATACAAATCTAATAAATAATAATAATAATAATAATAATAATGATGATGATGATGATAATAATAATAATAACAACAACAACAGGCTGAGACAATATTTCCTATCTCATAGTTTATCACTCAGTCACTATGATTAATGTAATACTGTACAGATTACTCTCTTTGGAAAAATATATTAAAGCTCTACATTTTAGTTGGCTGAGAAATGCAATAAAAATGCTCATGAAGAACCAGTTTGGTTTAGTAGTTAAGGTAGAAATCTAGAAATCAAGAGACTGTATGTTTAAGTCTTGCCTGGGTGATCTCTTATCCCAACTCACCTCACAAGGTGGTTGTTGTGGAGTATAAAGGTGAATGAAGGAATATTAGTTATGTTCGCTAACTTTAGTTATTTGTAAAGATGAGATATGAACAAAAAATAAATGAAATTTAGAAGTGGCGTTTAATAAAACTGCATATATTCACACAAACTCTTCATTCCAAATGTAAAATAATGCACTTGGGGAAAATGAATCCTCAATCTGAGTATTGTATTGGCAGTTCTGTGTTAGCAAAAACTTCAGAAGAGAAGGATTTAGGGGTAGTGATTTCTGACAGTCGCAAAATGGGTGAGCAGTGTGGTCGGGCGGAAGGAAAAGCAAGTAGGATGCTTGGCTGCATAGCTAGAGGTATAACTTGTTAAAGCAGGAAGAGGGAGATTGTGATCCCGCTATATAGAGCGCTGGTGAGACCACATTTGGAACACTCTGTTCAGTTCTGGAGACCTCACCTACAAAAAGATATTGACAAAATTGAATGGGTACAAAGATGGGCTACAAGAATGGTGGAAGGTCTTAAGCATAAAACATATCAGGAAAGACCTAATGAACTCAATCTGTATAGTCTGCAGGACAGAAGGAAAAGGGGGGACATGATTGAAACATTTAAATATGTCAAAGGGTTAAATAAGGTGCAGGAGGGAAGTGTTTTTAATAGGAAAGTGAACACAAGAACAAGGGGACACAATCTGAAGTTAGCTGGGGGAAAGATCAAAAGCAACATGAGAAAATATTATTTTACTGAAAGAGTAGTAGATCCTTAGAACAAACCTCCAGCAAACGTGGTTGGTAAATCCACAGTAACTGAATTTAAACATGCCTGGGATAAACATATATCCATCCTAAGATAAAATACAAAAATAGTATAGGGGCAGACTAGATGGATCATGAAGTCTTTTTCTTCCATCAGTCTTCTATGTTCCTATTCTAATTTTTAAAACATTTTCCTTTATTATTCATCTATAAAAAGCACAGAATTATGGGACAGCAGATCTTTAATTCACTTCAGTAAAAGCATTTTTGTGCGCAAGTCAATTCCATACAGGAATCGCACAAATAATGTATTTTATTTTATTTTTATTTTACTTTTATTTTATTATTCTTTCGCAGAGAAAGAATTACCTTTACAAAGTGCTTCACCATTTACAGTCATCATGTCCATAATATACACAATTCCCTCAGTAATTCACGCCAAGGAAAAACTGGTAATAATTAGTTTTTGAAGATAGAAAAGATTCCAAACACAACTAGAAGTTAACTATGAAGCAAATAGTGGCACCGATTACTCCAAGTGAGCAGAACTTAATGTTAAGTGGTCACTGGTGACATTAAAACAAAACTATACTTGTAAAGCAAAAAGATAAGGGCATTTCTCTTCCACCTTTTGGAAGAGTTTTAAATTCTTCTAGTTTCCTCCTGACAATGTCAGATTTTAATTCTTATAATTTCAAAGAGAGAATTAGAGGATTGAATAGATCCAAAGAGGGTTAAATTAGAAAAAGATGAAGTTTAAACAAATTCTACATCAAGCTGTGTAAACACTCTTTAATATAATAATAAAAAAGCCATAATACTGTAATTGGAGCCAATTTGGTCTAGTCTAGTGGAAAAGGTATTAGGATACAAAGTAGGAGACCATGACTACAAATCCTGCTTAGCCACGAAAGCCAGCTCCATGATCTAGAGCCAATTCCTCTCCCGCAGTCTAACTCAGCTTATAGAGTTACAGAGTTGTTGGAGAAGGATGATCTGTTGGAAATGTTCACTGCCTTGAATTATTTGTAAAAATAATAAAGGCAAGAACCAAACAAATAAAACAAATAATAAATCCTATATGGCAGGCTCCACATTGTCAATGTGGATGGTGACAGTGTTGACGATATATAAAGAAAAGATAGGAACCACTGTAGTACAAGATAACAAGAATTGGAAGGAAGGGAAAATTGGCTCAGTTAGCTCTTTCATAGACTGAGAGTATGATCCTAGAATTCACAATCTTACAATTTAACAATTACTATAGAAAATATTTCACAGGCTGTGATAGACAATGGATTAACAGAAAAGTTTGAACAAAGGATGTTTAGTAAGATCATTGAAATCAATTTCCACTCCAACCTTTTCACCCAGCAGATATTTTTTTACAAATATGAAGACCAAAGGAATCTTGAAATTATTTTTGTCAAAACCTGAGTCTAAGAATCACTACCAGGGAGTGTTAACTACTATAGGCAATCCACTGCAATGTGGTGACCAAAATTCTCAGGCTCCAAGTAAATAGGCAGGAAAATCAAGTTCAGAATTATTTGTAACACTGAGGTTAGCCTATGATACACTATATTATTTACTTATTTAACATGCTGCAGTGATTAAGACAGGAGACAGGACTGGCTTGGACAGGAGAAGGACTGAGATTCAAGTAATTGACTGAACATAAAACTAACTTAAAAACTCCAGGCCAGCCAATCTCCTTCATTACATCCTACTTCACAGGATTATTATTGGAGTAAAATTAGAAGAGATGCCCAGAAATCTCTGAGGAAATCAGATAGAAATACAGAAAAATAAACAAAAAATAATGGAAGAGGCAAAAATAGAAACAGAATTTAATATTATAATATTTGTTTGTTTGTTTGTTTGTTTGTTTGTTTATTATACTGACCACTTCATAGAGTGAGCCCTTTGTAAGTTTGGGTAACTTACAAAATAGTAAAAAGGTAACTATAAAAATAGTTAAAATTAAGTGTAAAATCTTCTCTCTTAGCTCCATACTTCCAGCAAACAGAACCAACAAGGATCCAAGCCAGCCAGCAAAACTTGAAAGACCAAAAGAGAGGGTGCAGATCTTATTTCTAGTGGCAGAATGTTCCACAGGATAGAGGTCACAGCAGAAGAGGTTCTTCTTGTAGACCCCACTAGTTGAAAGTCCATGACAAATAGGGTAGACAGCATACCCTTTTCCCTGGAACATGTGGGGCAGGCCAATCCAAATGGGGCAAAACAACTTCTCAGATACTCTGGTCCCATGCCATAAAGGACTTTAAAGGTAACAATCAACACCTTGAATTCAACTCGAAAGCAAATTAGCAACCAATGCAGCTCATGAATCAGTACTGTGATATGCACCACCCCAAGGACCTCCACAACTGTCTACACCATTGTATTATGTATTAGCTGTAGTTTTTGAATACTCTTCAGGGATATCCTTATGTAAAGCGCACTGCAATAGTCCAATTGACAGATGACTAGGGCGTGAGGGACTGCATGTGAGGGCTCATGATCCATATAAAGATTCAACTTGGACAAAGGCTCAAATTGACTGCCACCTGCTCTTTGAGTCAGAATTGTGAGTCTAGGAGAATCCCCAGATTGTGCATCATATCTGCCTGGGGTAGTGCAACACCATACGGAACTAAAGATGATAAACACCCACATCCTGAAGTCCTCCATAACCACAGCCACTTTATCACACCATCATTCAATCAAAGTTTGCTTTTCCCCATCCAAACCCCTACAACGTTCAGACACTGTGAAAGAACAGCTATTAACCCTGCCAGAAAAGGATAACAAAATGGACCCAACAGAAAGTTAGGAAGAACTTTTTAATATATAAAAATAACACTGCCTTATATAAACTCACATATTGCTTTTCACTTGTTAAATAACTAGTCTGCATTACAGGAGCAATAAAAGGACAAATATGTATAGACTGGTGAAATATATTTAGACACATGATATGTTGTCAGCCATCTCAGGTAAACTAGGCAGGAAACATGACTAAGTTGAGCTAATTCGACTTTATTAATTCGAATTTATTATGTCTAAATTTAAAGAATATTGCAAACCTGAAGATACAAACTTCCTGCCACTACTTTTAACTGCCCAACCAATAAGGGTGGATCCTTCCCAGGTATCTTCCCCTGATCTTTAAGCTATTGGAGTTTTTTCCATCTATTGTCTAATCAGCTAATAAACATCTCTTTTCTTTATCCTTCGAGGTAATTCTCATTTACCACTACACATATTAAGACAAATCCAATACACACTACATTTGACAACTGTTTTCCATTTTAGTGGTGAGCAATATAAATTTAATAAATAAATTCATATAAAATAATAAATGCTAATTAAGGCAAGTAAAGATTACCACTACTACTACAATTATTGAGAATAATAACCATTACAAACTAAAACAGTTATTATTTGTCCAAGAGCTGCCATAGACTTTATATTTTTGCACATTTTGATTGTTTATAATTCCAGCTGGTGTAAGAACTGGCATAAAAAGCAAACTCTTAAATCAAGTGAAGACAGAAAGTATTATTTTCTCATTTTTATTTCATGGGTGTAAACCTTTTAATGGATTTGTCCATTATCATCCTTACTCCATCTTTTAGCTCCTTGGAAGAAAAAGTCTCACTATTTCCATTCAATATCTGAAATGAACCATCTCCTTCTGCATGTTTCTTTATTGTTCTAAACCTCTGCTTAATTATGCCACATGGCCTGACACTCTGCAGTTTACTGCTCTGTGAAATTAACTTTGAATTAAACACTAATTGCACATCAAAATGCTTTGTTTGCATATTCGCAGGATGGGGAATCAATACTTCACTGTTATTTTATAGAAGATATCTAGAATGGAGTTTGGTCTTGGTGTCATACTGTTGATATATATGACACAAAATGAAAACAATCAATATTTTCCCCTTTTTTAGTGAAACATGTATGCATAGCATTGTTGTGTAATCAATAACGAACTTTCAATTGATGTGTTCCATGAAAGCTTGCTTGTTGCAGCCTACAGCAAGGTTAGATTATGCTGTAGCAGGCAAAGGATTGTATGATGAACAGAGGGACAGAGATAATAATTATCTGAAATACTGTATAGCTATGTTTTATTGTATTTTTTTTCTTAACAATCACACAGATTTTTCTTTTACAAGCCACGTAAAATTTTAATTGAGTTGATTCATATTAAATTTATGTCTGCTAAAGTCAGCACAACAGCACAAACCTTCTTTTCTGAGGACTCAGCACATCACAATATCATATTAATTGTGCCATATAATAAATCAGGATCTTATCACCTCTCCCACCCCCTTTAACCCAGGTTGCTACTTTAATTTTCTAGCCTTAGAAACTGAGGGGAAAGATCCCACCTAAAGTGCAAATGCTTCACTTCATAACACAGCCATTCTATACAATGTATTGTTAGCACTTTTCCATCACAAAGAGGTCCCAGACCTATTTTACATATATGTGGTGACAATCAAAGCACACTCTTACAGCTGAAGCCCTGAGATGTAAAGAGAAAGTACTGTGCAAATATCACATCCCTATCTCTTAAACAAAGAACTTTAAACCCAAATGGAGTTCATTTGCATGAAATCCAAGACTTCAGCATCTACATAATAGACAGAAGGAGCTTCTCTTCTCCTCCACTCTTTCCAAAGGAAGCGCTTATCTCCTTTGTGAAAGTGGGAAATGGGTGGGCTATTTTGCATGAGGATGTATACAAGATATGTAAATGAGGGATCTGCTGCAAGCAGAAAGAAAACTGGCCAGACAGCTGACAATCCTCCATTCACAGGGGAAACTTCTCTGGCTTCCAATGGGAGTAATGAGAATGGAACAAACATGTTTGCTTCCCAGGGTGGGAGAAGCTGATCCTGAATATTCATAAACTGACCATTTAGTCATGGAAGTGTTAATTATTTCCAGCTCATGAAGCTATGTGACCTCACCTGCTCCCAGAAAGTATATCAAAAGAACGAAATAATCAGATGGAATGAGAGCAGAATTTGATCCCACAAGTTAAAAGTCAAACAAGGAAAGGATAAAGGAAAGAGGGATTCAAAAGATATCAGAGATGGCTTGAAATCTTCCTTTCTCACAGTCTTGCAGCTGCAATAAAGATCTGAGATCACTGGGCCATGCTACTAAACACACATAAATAACCCAGCAAATTGCCAGGCTGTATTTCTCATAATCTTGCCAAGCTTACAAATTAGAATGAATATTTTACTTTTATAAGTAAACTATAAACATTTCACATTTAATTCATACAAAACTGATAGGGCTAGCCACAATTTGCTACACATATTAAATGAGGACAGAAAACAAACTGCAATTATTTCAGTGGTGAACATGAGGGAGGAAGGGGAAAATTGAACAAATGAACTATATTATGTATGTCACAACTTATTTATAATTAATTAGTTTGCAAATGTTAAAAACCATGACTTCACTCGCTACACAAACCTATTCAGTATCTGACACTATTTTACAGTACAATCTTATTGTCAATTTAATAGGAAGCCTTACTAATTTTAAAAGAAGAGATAACAAAATATATTCAAAGATTCTGACTCCTTGAAAATATCTAATTTATAAATGAAAATGTTCTTTTTCCTGGATATATTCAGAAGTTGATCTGTAAAATTGAATCATCTAAGGTCATGGTTGTCAAAAGAAAACAAAACCCTGATTCTTACAACACTAAAGCTTTTGGATTACATTTATGATTGCTTAGATGGAAACAAAATAGGGCTTCATATTTTAAAAGTGTAATGAAAAAAAATAAACTATAGTAATAACAACAAAATTCACTCTCCAGTTATAGCATTGGAAGCTATTTAATATCACAAAATAAGTGCATTTATATAATTCAAGTAATTGAATCTTAAATATTCCACAATTAAAGACAATAGTAGCAAACAGAAGATGTCTCAAAGCCACACTTTAAGGTTTCTAAGATTTTTTAATAATAAACTAATATAAAATAATCTATTTAACATTGTAAGATACTAAATTATTGGAACATTTA
Organism: Erythrolamprus reginae; assembly: GCF_031021105.1. Taxonomy (NCBI): domain Eukaryota; kingdom Metazoa; phylum Chordata; class Lepidosauria; order Squamata; family Dipsadidae; genus Erythrolamprus; species Erythrolamprus reginae. The sequence goes on from NC_091954.1 coordinate 81,544,686, forward strand.
TATATATCATAATGAATGTACCTGGATTTTTATGGTGTAAAATTATAAAATAAGTGATACTTTTAGTTTCACACAGAACATGATTACAATTTCAGAGAATTAGGGTTTTCCTATTTGTTTAATATATTTATTGCCTTTCCTGTATTTTCTTTCATTTCTTTATTTTAATAAAGAATTAGTTCAGTGTGTTTACTGATTTTTTCTTAGTTTGTATAACAAAATAATTTAAATGTCAATGATAAATTATAATAAAGGAAATATCATCCACAGGCTGAATTTTATCTTAAAACAGTAATTATTTTCACCTTGCAAAGCTAAGTCAATTTCATATTTCTGTAATATATTTCCCATTCATATTTTTTTTTCTCCCAAAAGGTTTGGAAATCAAGTGCACTTTTATCTTTCCTTCCATTTCAAACAAGAAATTCAGCTAACACAAAAGGTTTCTAAATAGGTGTAGTGTGTTAAACAGTATATATAAAATATTTGAGTAAATGGTCTTATAAACAAGTAACAAAAGACTATACTGTATATTATTCAAGATCGAAAGGCTAAATGAACTTGGACCTCTCTGGGGCAAAATGCAGACATCACAAGCTGTACTTTTTATTAAGCATTCTTTGTTTTCACGGTCATCATTATCTAAATTAACATGTATACATAAAAAAATGTAGTTTGGTCTCCAAAGTTCTAATTTTTTCAATAGATCAGTATGCAAATAATAGCAGCACCTTCTGCCTTATCATATGTCCATCAAACCTTTGTTTAGGTTTTATGATCTTAATCAATCTTAACTCTGACGAAGGATCACAGAAGGAAGATGGATGAGGAAATGAATGACCCATGACCTTCTCTTGCATTTATATTCCCAAGTTTCAACACTGAAAAAACAGTTTGGGTAGACAGTTAACAAATATTATAGACCTGATAGGTTTATCTTCCCTTATGTCTGTCTTCCAATTTCGCAATGACACATAGCTATGAAGTGAGAATGTCAGAATATTTAATTGCTAATCACCTATTTTGTGGCAAATATTCAGGATTCAGAATCAAATCTTATTATTCAGAATTACTAAACTTTGGAGTTCAGGAAATGTGTACAAAAAACTGGCACATATTGTCATGCAAATTGAGAGATTAAATTGTGTTCTTTATTGGTTTACATTCACTTCAGGAAACCTTAATGAACCAATATTAACATGGAAGACACTCAAAGAAGAAAAACAGAGTTGGATTTGTTATTTGGAGAGGGGAATAGCCCTATAAAGTAAGCATGCAAGGTGGGTTTTTTTTAAAAGATAGTGAGATGATGTATTTACTAGGTTGTTTCTCCATTTTTGAAGATTTTTATCTTCAAAATATCTTTTTATCTTCAAAATATTTTATGTTTAAAAACAGAGTTGGATTTGATATTTGGAGAGGAGGAATAGCCCTATGAAGTATGCAGGCAAGGTTGTTTTTTTAAAAGATGGTGAGATGATGTATTTACTAGGTTGTTTCTCCATTTTTAAAGATTTTTATAAGAAAGTACTTTCCCACCCAAACTTCCCAAAACAAGGCTTCCTTGTCAGATGATTAAATAATAAAGTGTGGATCACTGACTAAGGAGTGTTTTAATTGTGCATCAATCAGGGTGAGCCAATATTGCCTCAACACTTCCTTTGGGGAAATCTAATAGCCAATATTCTAATTGTATCCATCTGTTTTCCCATAATCAAACTCTATAAAAATAAATTCCAAAAAATGCAGGACCTAGTAAAAACAGAAATACTGATTTCCTACACATTAATTCTCTTGTAAGTATTTTCTTCAAGTATGATATCTGTGTGTTGGGAACAATTTATGAATGATCCTGTCCTTTTCCAGAGAGATAAAATTACTTGCTTTGTGATGATGTCCTATCATTATTATAACCACAATTCAGTTCTCACTCATAATTATACTATCAAGAGGTTATGCTCAGTTCTTCTTCAATATGCATATAAATAACTGATTAATACCTAGCAAAGGAAAATGTTTAGAAAAATGGTTTATTTCAGGCAATAACTAATTTAAAATTACCTATAAAATGATCATATGAACCTATTTTAGATAGGTCAGATGAAATTGCTATGGTATTTAATTTCACAAAATAAAGTAATGGGATGTTTCTTTTGTTCACTAATTTAAAAGATTGGGGGGGGGTAGGTTTTTTTTTAGCAAAATGAAATTAAAATAAATCAAACACAGTACCCTAAATCTTACTACATATTTTAAAAATAAATGAAGCTATTATTTTGGGGGGGAAATCATTAGAGACTGATCTTGAATAGGTGGCTTACAGGGGTAAACTAATCAAGCCCATAATCAGCTATAGTCTACTTATAAAATCATAATAATATATAACTAAAAATCAAGATAATCATAAAGAATATTTAAAGCTCTTTTTCTTTCCTTTCCTTTAAAATAAGCTGCCTTTTATATGAAGGTTAATCCCTAATTCTGTAGAGGATAGGAAAAGGAGGGGAGAAACAGATGACTTCTTGCATTTCTGACTAGTCTCCTAGCAAGTTCTTTTGTAAATGAAACAATGAAGACTTTTTGAGAAATAAAAATATTTCACAAAAGCAGCCATGTCATCCATTCAAGGATTACTTAGTAGAATTCTCAAGTGAGACAGTAAAGTTATTTTGAAAGATAATAATAAGAATTTTAAAATCAAAGCTTTATTTTTATTATAAGAGTAAAAACTAAAAAATATAGACTTGTTATTATTAATATTATTCTTATTATTCTCTTGGCATGATTCTTGCTAGATTTAATTTTTCAAATGAGAAAAAGAAACACTTTCTCTTAAAAGAAATAGCATGAATGGATGACAAATATTTAAATGTGAGTGGCCAAGATGCAACCTAGTTCTAATCTACCCTCTGATGGCTATATTTTTTGCCTTCTGCATCTTATGGTAGCGTCTTTGTTCTTTCAGAATGATGCATCCTTTAGCGTTGCCTCCTGGAACTACTGAATTTCCTCATTAGACCACGCTGTCCCATTGCATTCCCACAGGGATTGCTAATTACTGGCTTTCTTCAATTTAGTCTCCTTTCTGATTCAATTACATACACCATCCTTTAATAAACAGTACGACGCAACAAGGCCTACCTTGGCATTCTCCATTATGTTCTTCATACCCAGCATTGCACAGGCAGTTGCCAATGGGTACCAGCCATTCACCATCTGCCCCACAATACATTTTTGGCACATCCTTCTCTTCTGAGTTGTTGACACATGAACCACGAACCTCGACTAAAGAAGATGTATCAGCTCCGGTAATTGTGTCTGGAAACTGAGCCAGATTACGGACTGTCAGGGGACATTTCTTGTAGAAGACACGAACAGACACCAGCGCTATGCAAGCACCTACGTCCTGGAATGCCAGATAAAATCCCTTCTTGCTCAATGGACCCACATCACGTATCTCTGTGTTTAATTTCATAATCCTGTCGCCAATGTCTACCTGAGTAAAACTCTCATCAGCAGCAATGGTGTCAATCTTACCAAACTGACTTTCTCGAATAAAACGCTCCTTGTCATTGCTTGATTCATAATAGTACAGGTTAAAAGTCTCCTTGCAAGTTCCCATAACACCTGGCAGGCTGTTGCAGTCTCTTAGTGTGAACTTGATTTCAATATAAACCCTTTGAGCCCCTTCACGGGGAATCCAATCAGTCCGTAACCAGTTGTTCTGACTTGGTTCCATTACGTTGCAGACTTGATAAGTGCGGATTGGTGTATTTTTCTCATCCATAATGCTGACTTCCTCCCACTGTGAATAATCAGACAGATAGACATAGATAAAGTCATGTAAAATATACAATGAAGCCTTCATAGAAAAACAATTTTTCTATTATACTATTGGTTTCACTGATTTGCATACCACAGCTATTAATGCTAATTACTAAGATTGCCTCATATAGCCATATCAACTAAAGCAACAAGAAATTAGCTTTTAAAAACTGTATAATTAAAGGTGGTCTGTTAGAAAGTCAGTGATCAATCTTCCAAAATACATTCTATTTTTCATTATTTGTATAGCATAATTTGAATGATTCAGACTGCTAGTAAGAACTGTAGTAAATTAAAGAGTATCAGCTGAACATATATTTTATTTGCATAGACAAAAAACCAAGAGAAGATAAACCATAGGTATCCATCCATCAGAAACAGAGCAGAAATAAGAACTAATCACTTCTAATCATCAATTATTCTGATATTGTCTTCTTTACATTCACCCATCAAGTTACAGACTATAATTAAATACAAAACAGAAAACATACTAAAACAATATCTTTAGAATCCCAAATAACAATTAAATATAATAAACAGCAAGAAGAAAAATATAATCCTGTCATATCTAAATCAGCATTCAGTGTGAAACTAAAGGATTCCTGGTGTGTCAGAAGAGTGTGATCAATACATACATTTGCACAACATAACCTATACATATTGTGTGAGAAATATAAAATATATGGGTATCTCCAAAGAGATTTGCATATATTATCTTTGTCAGAAAAGCATCATAGCCAAGTAACAGAACACAACAGGTGTCAGGTTCAATTACCACTATCTCTGAGTAATCCTGGAAAAGATATTTGCTTGAAATTCTGGAGGGCTTCTGCCAAGCATTGTGCAGGTCTCAAATTATTAAATACATGGAAATGTTACTAGATAATGGAACAATATTTGTAATCCACAACGAAGATTAAGATTCACTTCTTTGTGTTATACTGCATATGCACATTATAATAAAATAAATAGCTTAAATGCTAAAAAGCTTTAATTTTTATTCCATGCACATCTTGGTTTATTTCAAAATTATCTATCTTCGGACAGACAGATGGCTTTCAAGCCAAGACTGTCTATCTTCCTGAAGAACTTTAACAGGAAAAAGGACACCACAGTTATATCCCTGGTGTCTATAATAATAACCTTTCTCTTTAACATTTGGGTAGTTTGTATATACACACATCTAAACAAACATGTGCACTCAACCACACAAAAAATGATTCTGAAGAGTGAATATGATCTTATTTTGCTTGCAGAGGTTGAGTAAAAGTGAGATAAAAGAATATAATCAGTCAAAAAGAGCTTTCAAAATGTGATTATATTAGTCATAGGATTCAGAAAAGTACTATTGTGTCTGTCTGTCTATTTGTTTGTTTGTTTGTTTGCAAAAGAAAAAATAAATTGTTTTGGTTTTGTTGAATTCAGGCTCAATAACTAAGGAAATCATGCTACCCTCCCTCACTTATAAAAAATTAATTAAATCCAATCCTTTTCAGTGAAGCACATAGATCCAAAACAATAGAATAGCCTTATGAAATAGTTTTCAGAGGCTTCATCTGTAAGCAAAATAAATACACTGCTACTGGTGGATGCTATAAGATATAAGCTACTCTTCACTGTATTGTGTTTATGATAATTAAAGTTCATAAGCATTAAAGTGCTCTTGAGTTTAAATACAATGCTGGATAGCTGAAAACACTTTATAGAGCTGTGGCAGTGAGCCCCCAGAGTCAAGATGATAATATTTGAGTTATTGTCTAAGGATACTTGAGAATTCAAGAAAAGGGAGGGAGAGAGAGGGGGGCAGGGAGAGAGAGAGAGAATATCCACCGTGTCAAACTGTGTCACGGATAATAGGGGAAACTGGAAAGCCATCTATCAATGTAAAATGCTAGCGCACAAAGTGAGCAACAAAGTTCCTTAATTTACAGCTGCCATGAAATGAGCATTGTGTTACAATTCTGCCCTTTATGATCCAATACCCTATGGGAGAGGGCAGGAACGAAAAAGGAGAAGGAATAAAAATGGTCAATGGGATTTCCTTTTGCATGTTTACACAAAAGACAAGTCAAATTATAAGGCTGGTCCAAAGCCTATTGAATTCTGTGAAAAGAACACAGAGCCTTTACTGCAAAATTCCTCATAGGATTTGGTCACGACTTCTTCCCTTCCTCAATAGAATTGCATTTTTCATTTAATATTTATATCATTAAAGAGCCAAACATAATAAAATTGCACATTTCCAGATGAAACAAATCATTGTTTAATAAAGTGTGTGGTCGAAAATCAATTTTGTCTTCTTTTTCAGTTTTGTCAAACAGACTTCCTATGTTTTAATAATCCAGGATAAAGCATTCCAGACCATTTCTTTTAACTCAAGTTTTAAAAATAAACCATTAATTGAATGTGTAGGCTAATGCATTTATTCTTTAAGGACTGCCTTTAACTCAGCAATACACATATTCATTTAGTTATAGTGACCTATTTTTGTCTCCAATTTCTTATTAAGGTATAAAATATTTCACATTTCAGAAATAACCACTTCTTAAATGGGTGTCTGTATCATACAGAAACATCCATAAAATATAAGAAGGAAGAAGAGTTTATCTTTAAACAATATGTTGGGGTATTTTGAAAAAAAAAAAAAAAATCTGTCCACACCCAATAGAGCTTGCTAAAGAAAAGGAGGAGGGGGTTCCAGGGACAGCAGAAGCAGACCACAATTTGCCTGCAGTCAAGTTCAGGCATAACAACAATGGAGATAGGACAATTGACTATTTTCCCATGAAAGAATTGTTTCAAATCTTATGCATAATGCATCTCTAAATAAATAACCTTATATTCCTTCCTTACATAAAGATAGTTACATGCAAGCATACAGACACAAATGTACAAGGAATATTAATTAAAGAATAATGCATTTTAGTAACAAGATCTGCATCTGTGGTTATGATATATTTGATGGTGTTTCAAAACTTCTGATTTACCTTCAACTGGTATAATAGTTTGTCTTTTATATAATTAGGATAATATGTGTGTTTAATTTAAAGAGCTTTCTGATCACTGGAAATACCATGCATCTTGATTTACCCCTAAAACTGTTCTCCTGCTAATGTAGCAAAAAGAAAGCTGTATTTCATTATTTAATAACATGTCTGATCCTACAGAGTATTAATGGTTTCCAAAAAATCCAATAAATCCAGTAAGAAATACTCTATCAAGCCACATACTATTTATTTAAAGTTTATTATATTGGATATAATTAAGCAATAATTCAAGTTTCTCTCTGTGTCCATATCTACAAATGTCTTAATTATTTAATTTGCTAATAGATGGCCAAATTTCTGTTCTGCTTGTACAATGCTCTTATCATTTTGACAAAGAAAAAGAATATTTACAGCTAAATATTAACATTTTTAAAAGGAATATTGAACATTCATCTTCCTATTGACTAGGAAATACATTCATGGAATGATTGTGGCTTCACATTTTAGAATATTTTCATATATGGGCAATGAAATTCTAATGAGAGTTTGTTTAAATATAAGTTTATTAAAATATCAAAAAAAAATCTGCTTACTTCCAATGTAAAATGGGATAAAATTATGGGGTTTGCACATAATTAAAACAGTATTAATATAAATTATGAATATAAATTATTACTAATATTACTTATTATAAAATTATAAGAAGAGATATGGATTCCCCATCAAAATGAAAAAAAAAAGGTATTTATAAGTGATTTTTGAAGAAATATTTTACATTTGTGTTGGAATTCACAAATACATATTTGGCAAATTTGCTGCTTTGGTTCCAGTGTGAGTTTCCTCCTCCTGATTCTAAAATTATTATTGATTTTCTTCGTACAAGGCTCTTCCATGACAGGATATCCCAGGTTTATACAAGTAAATAACACAGTTTTATCAACAAAGTATAATACATATCTTAAAGGCCACAGAAATAAAATTGACCTTTCCACAATCAGCAAAGAAAAAGTTATCAAGTATCATTAGAAATTTACTAATCATTTCAAAATGTTATTGATTAGATAAAATATTCTGAACTTACCCCTCCCTCTAGGGGGCTTGCTATCCAGCCAAGTTCACCTTGAACTGATCTGGAATCCAATAAGGTAACTGCAAAAGAAAAGGACACATCAAGCCCCAAGTACTCAAATTAGGCTATGTTTCAAAAAGCATCATTAAATGATCTGCACAAGAAAAGAAAAAAATAAATATATTCCCAATGGTAATATAAACTTTTATTCTTATTTAGAATACTTATTTTAAAACATGCATACAAAAACACATGCTGTGGATCTGATAATGATGATAATAATAATAATAATAATAATAATAATAATAATAATAATAATAATAATAATAATCTTCACAAGTGAGTAAAAATGCCAAATCTAGTCTAAACATCTGCCTGACTATGCAACCAATCATCATCAACATTATAATAATAACCCAGTGAAATACTATCTTCATTTGGTTTTTAATATTATTAAACAACAACATCTGCCTAATTCAAGTCCATGGGAAGGACTTAATAGGTGGAGAAAAATATTAAATCCAGTCTAAACAATTGACTGTGTGACCAACTAATATGAATACAGAACTAAAGCATTTTCAATTTTTTCATTGAAAATAATTTGTTTGAAAACAGAGAGACCCTAGCTAACTAAATAACTAAATAACTAAAGCTAAGTCTACTTCAAATCTAGCATGATACCTAGTGACTTCACGAACACATCCATATCATTTGCTTGAAAACAATATCAAATGGTTTTCTCTTTGCTTCTTTTAATTTTTTTTAACTTCACAGTCTAATTTACCGTTCTAAAATTACCTAGTATTCTCCCACCCAAATCCTGTTCAGGTATACCCTGTTTATTCTTAAGGCCTTTTCATAGATTTTGATTCTAATCCACTGAATTTTCAACTGCACAAATCCCAGCAATTATTAAAACATCCTCTAGGAGAAATCAATACAGTATTACAATTTTTACACTGCAGCCACATAAATAAGATGCAAAATCTCTTTACACTATCCCACTAAGACACATGTTGATTCTGTGGATGGGGTACAACTTGCATTTAGGTCCTCTTAATTCATATCTCAAAGATAATCTTCAATAAGGATTAATACTTATACCCAAAATGAATTGGTTTGGGGATTAAAAAAAAACAAACACCAAAGATAAAATGTTCAGAGATATTCTCAATCTTTGAAGGCTTGTCCTATATGTCTTAAATCAGAAAGCAAGTACAAATTGCTCATTTATGTAAGATTTCCTCTCATATAAATGTGTAAAGAAATCACCTACTCATAATTCATCTTTATTACATCTGCCTGAGACATTGCTACATGATAGATGGGCCTTCCAAGAGGAATTAACATATTAATTTCACTAACTTTATAACCAGATTTGTTTACATCATTTTGCACTTCTCTTTATGAATTGTACATCTCATAGGAAAATGTCAGTGAATCCACAAACAGCTTCAATAGATAACTTAATCTACTGTCACTATAAATAAGGAATGCAACATATTGTGTTGGTCGTGCCATCTTCTGGGTATTTAATGCCACTTGCAAGAAAAGCAGAATGATTTTTCAAGTATCGCTACAAGATAAGAAAGCAGCGAAAATTGGACTCTGTTGAATAGGAAACATTTCCAGCACTGTATGGGGGGGTGGGGGGTGGGGGCAGGTGTCTTATAGGAAACAAAGAGAGAGAACCAAAATCTGAGCAGCTTCAGCACTGCATTCTTTGTACCTCTAGAGGCTCCTGTTAAAAAATGGAGCAAGAGTTGGGGGTGTGTTAAGAGTGAAAAATGGCTCCCCAGTGCAGATAACTTAAAAGATGCTGAGGCGAACTAAATGAAATCTCAGCTGCTCAGCATTCACCCCACCCCAATAAGTCTACAAAAACCACAGGTTCGGGTATAAATCATACAAGAGGTTTTAAAGGCAGCGTTTTAAAAGAGGGCCTATGGGTTATCCTATTTCAACAGCGCATTGTTCTGCTGAAGCCCTTTTGTCTGTCTGTGTGAGAGTGTGTGTGTGTGTGTGTATTGTGTGTACGATTCGGAAATAGACGATCTTTCACTCCTTCAACAGATGAAGCGCTATCAAACCTCTGATTGATAACGAAGATGCTAGAAACCAACGCAGAAGGGGGCTCGAGAGAGGGGGGCGAATACGGAGCGACGGGGGAATTCGTCGGCAATTTATTCTGCAAGATCTTTTCGCTTCCTCTCTTTTAAGTTTGAGCAACTCACCGGCGCTATTTGTCTTACGCGCCAAGCGATTTCCCAGCCACCTCATACCCTAACACCCCCCCCCCCCAAGCTGAAGTTACAGGTATCTTGACTCCCAGCGGCCGAAGCCGGAGTGAAATAAATAAGGACAACTCGTCGGGAGGGAGAAAGTGCGGGAACGCGCATAGCTACACGCGCGCGCCCCCCACCCACTTTCCTGTCAAGCAGGTTCGTGTCACCTCGACGCGCGTGAAGTCACCTCGACGCGCGCAGTCGACTGAAGCCCGCGCTTGTCGCGCGCGTTTGCGTGTGAGGGGACGCGCGTCCGCGGTTATGTAAGATTTAGACTGAGGAGAAGAAGAGGGGAAAAAAACCCAAACCCTGAATGGTTCTTTTCTTCTTTTCCTCTCCAAGGCGTTAAATCAGTAAGAAAATAGCCCCACGGCCTGAGCAAAGAAAGCGCTGAAAGGAAGAATGCGGACGGACGGAGAAGCCCCGGTCCCATTTCGGAGAAAGGCTACTTTGAACTTAAGGCGCCGGGCTGCTCGAATAAATTAAAAGCCTTAACCAAATCCACGGGACTCGCTTGCCTTGGCTGTTTTTTTTAGCAAAGGCAGCTTTTTTTCCCTCTCTCAGGGCGCGTTTTTGCACCAGACAGGCTGGCTGAAAACAGCCCGCCTAGAAAAATCCAGGTCAAGCTCCCCACGCGGGTTTCCGCCGCGCGCAAAAACTGTCACGTCTGCGGCAAAATTTCGGCTGCGGAAGGCGACGATCCAAGCCGACCGGCCGGTCACGAAGCCGGCCGATTCCCCAAACGACACACGCACGCTCCAAACTTTCGCCTCTCTCCGGAGCGGCCAGAGGGGACGGAGAGGCACAAAAGGCGAAGGGCGGGCTAGCCGAAGGGGCGCGGGGGGCGCAGCTTCTTGAAAAGAGCCCATCGGTTTCCGCTGGCTCTCCGCCACCAGCCGAAGTTTTGACGCGAGCTGCCCGCGTTCTTTCTTTTTGCAGGCGAGAGGTGGAACTTTAGGTTGGCTGCCTTGTTCCAAGTTTTTGCCCGGTGTTTTGGTCCGCGGGAGCCGGTGCTGAAAAGCAGGGATACCCCCCCTCGCACCGACCCACGTCCCCTGCCCCATACAAGCCCCGCGAGCAAATGGGGAAAGTCTCGGCTCGGCCCGGGACCCCCTTTTTCCCCCCTGTCTCACTCACCTTCATTGGCCGGATAGATCCGAGAGCCGGTGACCCCCTCGCAAATCCCAAAGAGAAGCGAAAAGACGGCGAAATATACAATCCCAGCCATGGTTTTTTGGTGCTTAGCGCTGCTCTAGACTCCTCTATCCCAGTGGAATAAATGCTTAAATTGGGAGTGCAGCAGGCTGTAGACATTGCCAAGGAGGCGGGGGAGGAAGCGTGACGTCTCGCCGTCCATCAACGCCCTCCGCCTGTCAGAAGAGGCGCTGGAGAGAAAAGCCCGCCTAGGCGCGCCCTCTTTCTCAAAACCACGCCCTCCGTGCTCCAAGAAGCCCCTCCTCCTCCTCCTGGATCCTCTCGTATTCAGAGCTTCTTCGAAAGGTGCAGAAGTGCCTGGCGAACGGTCTGCGCCTTTTTTGTTGTTTTCCTCCTTCGACTGAGGTACTTTCTCGCCTGGTTCAAACCAACGCTCTTCTCTCGCATTCTCGCGTCCACTTACCAGCCAGCAGGTCGCCCTGAACTCATTTGGGTTTCCTAAGAGGACGCCTCTCTCGGAATTATTATTATTTTCTTATTCTCCCCTGAAATTCCTGGACTGACGGAAGGTATCCTTTAATTTAAATGTCCAGCAGGGAAGCGACCTGGGTTGCTCTGACAGCACTGGAATGGCTCCCCCCTCCCCCAAGTAGGAAAAATAAAATCTTCGTAAAAATAACAAAATGTGAGCTTATTCAATTGAGGCTTACTGTCATTGTGCCATTATTTTTTCCCCCTTCTTGAATGGCGTAGATGACAGAGAAGGAAGGTTGCAGGCTTAATTTCGCCAGAGACGCCTGCATTGTGTGCGAACGTGTCACCAGAATTGAAGCAGACTCGCCCGTGCTCTAGTTTTCAGGGAAAGGGCTTGATTTTAAAAAAAATAGATGTTTCAGTAAATAAGAGGGATGAAATTTTTAGAGAAAAAGGGAAAGGAGAAGGATTCCAGTCAGTTCTAGCCGCTTTTAAAGACGCCCGTTCGTAAAGAATCCTCCACAGCCCGCTCGTGTTTTGTTTTTTTATATACCTCGTCTAATCCGGCAGAAATAAATAAGGCATTGACAGGAATCCCGCGATTTAGAAGGGCCTCCCGAAAACCAGGGGAGAACTTTTTAGTTTAATAGGACAAGAGCAACAAGAAACAAGCCGCTTTTCGAAAATATCCTTGTTTGTGTTTGTGTTTGATTTTGTCTCAGGGAAAGAAAAACGCGAAGCGGTGAGCTGGTCCTTTCCGCCAAAGCTCCCCATCCTGGCAGCTCTGCTTTGAGGGTATTCCTCCGAGACCACCAAATTCGCCTGCTAACAATTTCTTTCCACCGGGGACGCTTCGTTCTTAGAAAGCAACTACTTTATGGCTCGGTCCCCCGAGGTCTTTTACGCGCACCAGCAGCTTTCATCCCAAGTAAGAGCGCACGTGGCCGGCGGAAGATCAACATTGCAAGCAACCTGGTGTCTTTGTAGAACACCTTTATTCGCTCGCTTGCTCGCTCGCTCGTCCTCGAGCACATAGGGAAGTGGACTTCCCTTTTGACGGCTGGGCATTTAAGGGATGGACCCTTAAACCCCAAAAAGGCGGGTGGGTGGGGGGAGAGAGCGAAAAAGGATTCTCAAAGCCTTTCCATTCCCCGTTGCGTAATTCCTCTGTAAACCAACAGCGCCACCACGTGGGTTGCGGCTGAGCGAAGAAGAGGTCGGCGAAGTTGGCAATATGGCAGAGTGTGATGACCCCTGGGTGGGTGTTCTCCTGCTTTCTTGTCCCCTAAATTGAATATGTTTCAGTGTTGCCAAAACTAAATCAAGGATTATTTGGGAAAACATAAAAGAAAACTTAATTATTTGGGCTGTGGCACAAGACATGCAAAATCTGAATTAATTACCTCAATTACAAAGCACTGTATAAACTTTCACATTCCAACAAACTCTTAATCTGACAAGATGATTAAAATACACAGGAGAAAGAGGAAACCAAAAAAAGTGGTGGGTGTTAGAGGCTTACAACTGAAGGTTACATTCTTAAGAAAAATGCAAATTGAGGATGGTGATAAATTGCTCCACCAAGTTTCCCAAGCCTTGTTAAAAATAAGAAATGTGCAAATAATTGCTGGGTCCGCATTAAAATCTAACTGATTTATGCCTCGACTCTCTTAAGGCTCTGTTCTCTTTTATTTAACAAATTCAGCTGGACTTACCTTTGATAGAAGACTTATGATACATTGAAAATCAAACTAGAACTGCAAAGACAAGAAGGAATCCAAGTTAATCATCACAATTCAAGGTTTAAGATTTAAGTCAGAAAAGAATCCATTAGATTTTTCCCAAAGGCATTTCCCAGAGAAGTTCTATCACATTTGTGAAATCTGACATCCATTGTTCCAAATAATTTTTTTTAATTTTGTTTCTGCTTATCTAAGGTGAGTTTGTATGATTAGAAGTGGAAGATCCAGAAATAAAGCAGATTTGTTTTGTGGTCTTTCTACATCTCAAGTAAAAAACAAGCCAATTGGTTATATAAAATCCTTTATTAAAAAATTAAGTTGATTTGGCTGATGGCAATTGGCAAAGGAGTGGTTGAAAAAAAACTTAAAAATGAAAACCCAGGACAGGTTAGTGACTTGACTCTGTAATTGCTAATATTAGATTTAGTAACATCTGCCATACCACACATGTTTATATTCATCAGTCCTCTGCAGCATACTTTAAATTACACTTGCATTTTCTCTGCATTTCTACAGATTTCATACATTTCCAGCATGGTATGTAAATTTGTTGCTTTCAGAGAAACCAGCCAATTATTCTTCAATGTCCCAGCTGAATGTAAACTACTAGCCAATCAGTGCTCATTTTTCTGTTTGAAACTGCCCATCAGACCCTCCAATGAGTTAAAAGCAGTCTTTTTTTCACAAAAGAGACCCAAATGTTTCTAGCAAAACAACATGGTCAGTTCATATTTCACATGAGCTTGTGTAAAATATTCTTATAATTTGTAAAATACTCCTATCAATTATCAATTGCAAACAATTGTATTTTCCATTAGAGTTCCCTTCCTTTCTCTTAATTCCTGTGTATGTTTGTTCACAAGCTTGTGTAAACAATGCAAGTTGGCTGAAGTTTAAATATCCAGATTCATTATTTAGGAGATTTTAACAAAGGCAACTTAAGAAAAGAGCTACCAAAATATTTTCAAAATGTCAATTGTCCCCGAGAGGCAAGAATATTTTAGACCATTGCTACACAATATTACAAGATGCTTATCAGTCTTCACCATGAGCAGCTGTGGGACACTGATCATTGCATGATTCACCTTGTACCTGCTTACAGACAAAGATTTAAACCCATGAAACCAACAATTAAATCAGTGAGTACTTGGACTGAGGAAGCAAAGCTAAAGCTACAGGTTTGCCTTGTCTGCACTGACTGGAATGTTTTTGAAGATACCTCTGCAGACTTGGATGGACTCACAGATACTGTAACGTCATATGTCAGTTTGTGTGAAGACCTACATATGCCGACCAAAAACCCGAAAATATAGAGTAACAGTAAAGTTTGGTTCACGGCTAAACTTAAGCACCTAGGTCTTACTAAAGAGGAAGCCTACAGAAAAGGTGATTGCTGTACAATCAGCCAGAAACATATTAACAACATGTAACAGCAAAAAGAAGCTACTCTGAAAAGCTAAGGAATCAGTTCTGAAGGAATGAACCAGCAAACTGGAAAACTCTTAAAAATATCGCAGGTTACAGCAAACCTCTTTCCCATGCTGAAGGAAATCAACAACTGGCAGATGATTTGAATATGTTTTACTGTAGATTTGAGAGAAAGCTACTGCCACCTATCTCCACAATCTATGTCTCAAACATAACAACAACAGTCAAGCCTCCTACAATTGACCCCATCCTATTGAGTCCACCACCACTGGTGATTTCAGAAAATGAGGTGCAAAGTCTATTTCACTCACAAAATCCAGAAAAATCACCAGGCCCAAACAAGATAACTTCCTTGCTTAAAAGCTTGTGCTGACCAACTGTCCCCCATCTTCATCTTATCTCTAAAGACCACATCTTTAGCAATAATAATAATAATAATAATAATAATAATAATAATAATAATAATAATAATTTATTAGATTTGTATGCCACCCCTCTCCAAGGACTCGGAGTGGCTCACAACAACAATACACCATGTACAAATCTAATGTTAAAAACAATTTAAAACCCTTATTATAAAAAGAAAACAATCACACAACCTAACAGACCATACATAATGGTAATTCAGTTATCAGTTGTGGTCATAGGTTAAGGGCTATTTGTAGAAGTTTATGCAGGACTTACAAGTTTCTATTTTCTATTTTCTTTACTGTACAGCCCACCTTCTATACTCCCTTAACTTAACATTTAACCAAAACATTGTAACATGCCCTTTCTGTTCTTTGTTATTGGGGGAGAAAGCTTTCAGTTCCACTGTGTGTCATGCTACAGTCACATGAAATGCTGGGATGCTATATTTCACAGGATTTGCTACAATCCCACTTTCACTGTACTGTGATTTGCAATGCAGATCCACCATCATAAGCCAAAAACTTTTAAGGCTTCTCCATTTAATACTGTAGTTTAAAGCACTATCTATTTTGGCAAACATTCCTCTTGTAGCTATTACAGAATTCTTTATTGTCCAAGTGTGATTGGACAGACAAGGCATTTGTCTTTGATGCATATACTTTCAGTGTGCATAAAGAAAAATAAAATACATTCATCAATAATAAAAGGATACAACACTTAGTGATAGTCATAGGTTACTAATAAGCAATCAATTCATACTAGGAAACAAATAACACAATATAAATTGTAAAGATACAAGTAGCATGGTTATAGTCATAAGTGGGAAGAAATAGGTACTCTGGAGGACGAGAAGAATAATAGCAATATAGTCTTAGTAAATAATTTAACACTGTTGTGGGAATTAGTTGTTTAGTAGAATGATGGCATTTGGAAAAAACCTATCCTTGTGTCTAGTAGTAGTGCCCTATGTTGTCATTTTTAGGGAAGGAGTTGAATAAATTTATATCCAGGATATGATGGGTTTGTAGATATTTTCACAGCCCTCGTTTTGACTCATACAGTATACAGGTCCTCAATGGAAGGCAGGTTGGTAGCAATTGTTTTTTCTGCAATTCTAATTATCCGTTGAAGTCTGTGTCTGTCTTGTTTGGCTGCAGAGCTAAACCAGACAGTTATAGAGGTGCAGATGACAGACTCAATAATTCCTCTGTAGAACTGAATTAGCAGCTCCTTGGGCAGTTTGAGCTTCCTGAGTTGGCACAGAAAGAACATTCTTTGTTGTGCTTCTTTGATGATATTTTTATGTTAGATGTCCATTATAAGTCTTGAGATATGATAGAATCAAGAAACTTGAAGGCCTCTTCTATTGATACTGTGTTGTCTAGTGTTGTAAGAGGTGGCAATATAGGAGTGTTTCTCCTAAAATCTACCAACATTTCTATGGTTTTGAGTATATTTAATTCAAAATTGTTCTGGTTGCAGCACAAGGCTAGTTCTTCAACCTCCCATCTGTAGATTCATTGTTGTCTAGAATGAGACCAATCACTATTGTATCATCTGCAAACTTCAGTACTTTAACAGATTGATCTTTTGTCAATCATTGGTGTATAGAAAGAGCACACAACCTTGGGGGGGCTTCTGTGCTAATTGTACAAGTATTTGATGTGATTTTACCTAGTTTCACCTGCTGCTTTCTGTTTGTTAGGAAGTTTATGATCCATTTACAAGTGTGGCAGCTACAGCTAGCTAACTTAGTTTAGTTAGAAGAATATCTGGAATGATGGTACTGAATACTGAGTTGAAGTCTACAAAGAGTACTCTTGCATAGGTCTTTGGAGATGCAAGATGTTGTGGGATGTAGTGCAGAGTCATATTAACAGCATCATCTGTCAATTTATTTGCTTGGTAGGGAAATTAAAAAGAGCTCTAATAATGGATCCATGATGGTTTTCAGGTGGGCCAGCACTAGCCTTTCAAAGTTAGAAGTTAGAGCAACCTATCTGAAGTTATTCAGTCCCTCAGTGTGTTTGTGTGTGTGTGTGTGTGTTTCTTTGGCACTGGGATGTTAGTAAAGCATTTGAAGAAGAAGGAACATAACACATCTCTAGTGATTTATTAAGGAAGTTGCACCTAATTTTTATAGCCATTAAGCGAATCACTATGGCCAGTAAGCGATTGTTAAGTGAATCCAGCTTGTCCCATTGATTGTCAGAAGCCTTTTAGGGAGATTACAAATGGAGATCATGTCACCCTTTATGCTATATTGTCATCCATGTTGGTTGAAAAGTACTCAAATTTTGAACATACCGCCACAAAGATGCTGCAATTATTGTAAGTGCAAGAATCAGTTTTAAGTCATTTCTTTCAGCACTGTCATAACTTCGAACAGCCATTAAATGAAAGGTTATTAAATCAACTACCTGTAGATAGTTTTATTTGTTTCACTTGTTTTTTTAAAAATGTGAATAATGGTTGCTACGGTTTGGGGACTGTCACTTTTGGAAACTTGCTTCGTAGCCATACTGTCTTGTAAGGTTGTAGTGGAGGGGAGGAGGATGTTTAAGAACCATTTGAGGTAGGATCAGCATCTACAGCGTTGCCAAAGTGGCAAAGAAACTGAGCACATAAGGATGACATGAGACATGCTTCCTTTGTACAGCTCTATATCAGAAATTATTTTAGCTGGTAACATTCTGCAGTTATTCATCTTCCCCCATGTTGGCCAGGCAGAAAATATGATTTATTGAAATTAACTGGGCTCACATTTTTCATTATAAAATGACACCCTTCCCAATGTTACAATATGGTAAAAATAAATAAGTATAACCCTTGCAAACACCATAAAATAAATAGTGAAAATAGGAAGAGAACATGAAATAAAGCAGAAGAAATTTAATTCAAAGCCTGAACAAACAAGTCGATCTTTTCTTTTCTTTTTTGGTGCCAAATGCTTACAAAAAAGATACATGTGTGATTTTAATTCTACATTTAAGGTATCTCTCACACCCACCCACCCCACTACAAGAATATCCTTTCCAGAATTGCTGCACAGTAAATCTCTGGCCCTGAATCTTAATCACAGAGCAGATACATAATGGCAGCTGTGATCATGCTGATTTATAACTTCGTGGCCTGGAAAACACAGTGCAAAATTATGAGCTGGGTGCAAATATGCACACAGCATTGCTGCATGCACAAGTAGCATAGGAAATATAAGTCACATACAGCCCCCTCATGTTCTTCTCCTTATATTTTTCCTTTTCATGTTGCTAGGAGAGAGACGGTTCATTTTGTAATATTCCTGCAAGGGGATGATACTATTCAAAATTGAGAGGAAGTTTAAAAGCAACACAGAGCTAGAACAAACGCTGCTCCCTGAGTGACTATGAACAAAACTAGGTCAACAGCTTGTCTGACTGTCAGAAAGGAACCCCAATTATTAATAAAATAAAGCAAAGTGATGGAGAAACAGAAGAAACTATTTTAAATTTTGGCTTTATTATTTTTAAAATAATTGCAGTATATTTTAATTGTACTAGGAGGGAGTTCATATTTGTTTTTGTTTTTGCCACTTTCTGCAATTAGTCACCACGATTGTCAGAAATGTAGATTTTATAGGACTAACAGCAGCAACCAGCAAATAAAATCAAGGCAATCCTCTCCCTAAGGCTTGCTTTGGCAAACCATTATTCTAAGGATACATTTTAATTAAAGTCTGCAATCTTTAGGTAAGATTTTATGAACTGACGATACCAATACATTTAAGCATAATTAATCCTTGCAATATTTTGGGTAGTTGATCACTGCCTAACAATTACATCTTCTCTGTTCTGTGACAAGTGCAGGGGTGGTGGCTCAGGGATGAAATGCTCCACAAAAACAGCACGAGGCTCTACCCACCCACATGGATAATGCCATTTGGGTTCTTTTACCCTCTGTGCATGCACAGAATGCTTTGCGCATGCATGGAAGCAGCAATGGGCTACGAGCCGGAACGCTAAATTGCGCTCGCCGCCACGGCTCGTAAATTCTTATGAGACCAGTGCAATTTTTCTGCTGCACCTGTGGAAGTAGCAAAATTGAGCCCGTGTTTCGGCGAGTTTTTACCTGTGGCTCCGTGCGTGATTTTGCTACCTCCACAGGTGCAGCAGCAAAATTGCACTGGTCCCACAAGAACTTACGAGCCATGGCGGAGAATTTAGCGCTTTTGCTCATAGCCCACCGCTGCATGGAAGATAATAGAAGCCAAATGGTGGCATCCAGGCTGGTAGGGAGAGCTTCGCACTGCCTTCCTGACCAGCTCTCCGACCACCAACAGCATGAGTGAACCAGGAGCATTTCACTCCTATTGTGGATTGCTAAAACCAGAAACTGTTTATAACAATAGAGAGATCAAATCAATTTTGATGATTCTAATGATAATTTACATGCTGAATTTGTACCACTGCCTGTATTTATTTATTGTATTTATATGCTTCTCAGTCCGAAATGGACTCTGAGCAGCTATTGTCCTGGCAATCTAACTATTCTATTGATTTAATTGTTTTTTTCCTTCTACCTATGCCATTAATTACTTCAAAACTATGGGTTACTTAATTTAAAGATAGGAAGCCTGGAACAAAGACACATTTCTCTGTGTTAAATGTGGAGTAGGGAAGCTAAGGGCTTTGGGGTTCCCCCCCCCCCCCTTGCCATCCTTGATGTATAAGTCATTCATCTAGATGCCCTCTGAAAGCATCTTTGAAGCACCTTAATTTTATTCCTTGGCTCCAAAAGGCCTTTTACTACCTTTTTCGGAATGCACATGATTGCACCAAATGGTGGGTATTTTCTGAAATGCTCTAAAGCTCCTAGCTTTTTTCCTTCCTGCTCAAAATTGCTCACATGAAATAAATGTAAAACAAAGAAGTGAGCTAGTTTCAGAACTCTGTGTTTGATCAATGAACATGTTGAGCACTTGCCTTTTTGTAGCATGCAAATTAAATCATCATTTTCTCTGCTCTGTGGGTAGAAAGTTCTGTTGTAATATGACTGTCCTTTTCAAATGGACAATACCCGAACAGGGGTGGTTTCTAACTTACCTTGCTGCTGATTCACTTCCTCCCACACTTCATGGGTGTGCGGGTGCTTCACACGTGCATGTACATGTGCACAGGGCCAGAAACTTAGCTTCTGCGCATGTTCAGAAGAAACTTAAAAAAAAAATCAATTTTTTTTTTAAAATTAAAAAAACCTATGGCAGCACTCATGGACCGGCACCAACCGAACCGGGTTGGTGATGTCATTATGACATCACCAGCGGGTGAACTGGTTTGAACCCAGAGGAACCCATCCCTGCACTAGAAATATTAGCAGTTTTGCCTTAAAAGGAAATACAGTACACCTCAGTTATTGTTTGTGGAGGTATTGGTTGTCCTGAAGTAAGGTCCTGCAATGAATTATCTACAGTGCTGTCTGAAAGTACTTACTGGATAAAATAAACAAGTTGTTTGTTTTGTTTTGTTTTGTTTTGTTTTATGGCTGGTCAATGGTGTTCATGTAGTGCTTAATTATAATGAGATAGCATCAAAGGCACATAAATAAATATTTTTGTGCTTTATTTTAAATGAATGTACACTGATAAATTTATTTATTTAGCATATGACATGTCATACATGAACTAGTAATATATATTAATATTTAACCTATGTTAGTAAACACAATAAAATATATATGTTAAAAATATTTATGTTCAATACAAATGTCTAGGTCATCTAAGAATAGAAGCACAACATAACTTATTTTTAAATATCATATACTTGACCAGTATACAGTGATCCCCCGGGTATTGCGATCCCGATCATTGCGAAACGGCTATATGGCGATTTTTCAACCCGGAAGTAAAAACACCATCTGCGCATCCGCGCCCTTTTTTCTATGGCCACGCATGCGTAGATGGCGCCGGGCAGGTCAGCTGCTGGGCGGCTTCCCTGGGTCTTCCCCCTCTTGCTGGCGGGAGGGCGAGAAGCCCCCCCCCAGCACCCGCTCGCCCGCCGCTCGCCCGCCCTTCGCCCGGCCACCCGCCGTTCCCTCGCTGCTCGCCCGGCCACCCGGGTTCGGGGGGGTGCTGGCAAGCCCCCCATGCCGGCGGCGATGTTTTAAAACAGCCGCGCGGCTTCCCAACTGAGTCCCGAAGCCAAATGTCAAAGGTGAACTTCCGCGTTTGGCTTCGGGACTCAGTTGGGAAGCCGCGCGGCTGTTTTAAAACGTCGCCGCCAGCATGGGGGGCTTCCTAGAAGCCCCCGGACCCCCAACCCGGGTTTGGGGGGCTGCTAGGAAGCCCCCCATGCCGGCGGCGACGTTTTAAAACAGCCGCGCGGCTTCCCAACTGAGTCCCGAAGCCAAGGCGAACTTCCGCGTGGCCGGGCGAAGGGCGGGCGCGCGGGCAGGCAGGCGGCGGACAAGCGGCGGGCGGACAAGCGGCGGGCGGACAAGCGGCGGGCGCGGCAGCAGCGAGGAGTTTGCGTGGGCGGCGGGGAAACCCCAATCTTCGGCTCCTCGCTGCTGCGGCGGAAGTAAAAACACCATCTGCGCATGCGCAGATGGTGTTTTTACTTCCGCAGCGCTACTTCGCGAAAAACCGATCATTGCGAGGGGTCCTGGAACGAAACCCTCGCAATAATCGGGGGACCACTGTATTCCCTAAACTTACAGCCAGTCACAATGTGATCTACGTTTTGACACGGGGCCCCACAGTCACACTAAATTAGTGCTTCTCAAATAGTGGGGGGAATTCCCCTAGACAGTGTAGAGCGATGCCATGGTGGGTGCGTGAGGCCCCGTGGAATATATGTTGTCCCTCTTGAATGATTCCCCTAGACGAGGAGTGTTTTCCCAGTTGCATGCTTCTCCGAGCGTAAAAGAGAAGACGGTCAGGCAGGGCAGGACAGTTGCATGGGTTCTTCTTGTTTTTGGCGGACGCCTTGGTAGCCATGAATGGCATGGTGAACCTACTGCTGGATGAGAAGGAGTATCCTTTCCATCTGAGTGAAATCTATGACCAGCACCCTAAAGCTTCCTTCCACACCATTCACTGTGAGTGCCCGGCAGATGCGGTGCTTAGAGGCCAGGCTGACGACCCCAAAACTTCGGCTTCACTAAACTGGCCTGGCCCCATATAGAAAAAGGATCTTCACCATGGTAGCCTATGCCTGCCTAATTGAAAACATGCTCCACTGAGTTTAGCATGACTTACTCCCAGGTAAATGGGTAGAGCAGCCTTCCCCAGCCAACAGTTCGCTTGCACCTTATAATAAATAAAATAATAAATATTAACAATAAAATTCCACTGGCGCCCAGATCTGAGAGTTGGGAGGTGCAAGAAATGTTTACTTCTTCCTAGGGGGGCATAACAGAAAATAATTGAGAAGCACTACACTAAGGGCAGGATGCTATGTGCCATTTATACAGAGGGTCCCAGCAGGTGCCCTACAGGCATTGATAAATACTTTCACGGCATAAAGGGTGCCAGAGTAAAATAAATTCTGGCTGTTTTTGAGAGGTACAGCAAAGTGCATAACAGGAGGAAATCTTTCATTAGTAGGGAAGCAGAGAATTCACCAGGCTGCCTCAGAGCTGCTGATGGTATCATCCAACCTCATACCTCATCACCTGGTCCACATATTCAATGGTGAATGCTGCCTGGTCAGACACTTTGTTAATATAAAGTAATTACAGATGTATTTTATAGATTTAACTGAATTGCAGTACTCAACATTTATATGAGCCGAGAAGGAATGAGACAGAACGGGGTAGAATGGCACCACCCAGGAATTGTCAAGATCAAATTCAGTGATGTTGGTCTGCCAGGAACTGCCTGCAATACTGAGAATAGCCAAACTATCTGGTTGGAATTTCCTTCAGAAAGGGTTGGGGGTATTTCTTGATGCAGGTGCAAACCATCACGCAGGGTGAGTTTCTATTGAGAGGTCCATGTGGGTTGTGGATCATTGTTGTCTTGATAATGTCATGGGGGGATAGGTCTAGGTCGGGATCAGGTACAACCACTTTGTCAATGGACTCTGATTGAATCTTCATTCCATGGAGTACATATGACACCTGGTATTTCCAAAGATTGTAATAACTTTTAGTATATTTTCAGATACAGTATATCTGTATTTGTCATATAAATAGTACATTAGATTAAAAACTGAAAATGCAAAAAAGGAGAAGTAGTAAAGCATATATGTCTTAAATATCTACAAGATTGTTGGCTTAATGGTACAATAATTTATTTGGTATATTTATATAGCAATATTCATAATATTACTATTCTTATTTAAAGTTGGATGCTTTATATATAACTTACAATCGTACTTTTTTTCAGTTTAGTTTTCATTATACTGTGGACATTTTAGTACAGATTTTATTATAAGCATCCAACCATGCTCCATGAGTATTTTTTTAATATATTATTTATTTATTTATTTATTCATTCATTTATTTATTTATTTATTTTTATTTGTTTGTTTGTTTGTTTGTTTGTTTGTTTGTTTGTTTATTTATTTATTTATTTATAAAGGGCCCACAGAGTTGGCCTTCTCCAGGTTCCATCCACCAAACTATGTCGGTTGGTGGGACCTTGGGGAAGAGCCTTATCTGTGGTGGCTCCAATTCTTTGGAACCAACTGCCTCCAGAGATACACCCTTCCAGTCTTCTGGAAAGCCGTTAAGACCTGGCTTTTCCAGCAGGCCTGGAATTAGGCTGATTGCAAGTATGTATGTTTTTTTTTATTACTGTTATTGCTGACCTTTACTATTAGATTTTAACTGTTTTTATTGTTGCTATATTTATTCCAATTGTTAGCTGCTCAGAGTCCATTTGGTGTGAGCGGAGTATAAATACAATAAATAAAAATAAAATACAATAAATAAAATTTACCAATCTTGAAAAAAAGTAATGTAAACTGGCTGAAATGATGAAATAATAATAAAATGTGTGTAGAATGTTGCAAGTATGCCAGGTAGTTGAAGGGAAAAAAGAAGCATTGGAAGAATATCTGAAGGGCAGTAAGGAACATGCACGGATGCTAGTATGCCATGAAACTTACTGAATATGGGCAAGACCAAAGTGGCCCACAAAAAATACTAATTGAAGAATAGAAAACAAACATAGCAAATCACAGTGTTACAAGACCAGTATTTAAAATAGCAGCCAAAGCAGATAACAAGACCTGGCAATGACTAAAAGCAGGAAATTTGAAGAGAGAAAGAGGCTAGTGCTGCCTACACAACACTAAGCCTTAAGAACAAATGCATACAAAGCAGGAATTGAGAAGAAAGCAATATAAAGCAAATGCCTCCTCTTCAAAGAAATGGTGGACCACCTGGTTAGCTACTGCAAGAAGATCGCACAGGCTAAATACAAACAACGGCATGAAAAAATAGCAACAATGCTACACTGAAATACAAGAAATACCATTTGCCTGCATGCAACAACTGGCAAAATCATGAAATAGACAAGTTAATAGAAAATGAAGAAACTAAAGGGCTTTGGACTTTAGAATTCAAACAGAAAAGTATCTGCCACATAACAATTATTGATAAGAAAGACAAAAATGTCTGGCAAGTAGATGTAGTGCCTGGAGACAGCAAAATGGAAGAGAAAGAAATGCTTAAAATCTTAAAATGCAAGGATCGTGAATAGAAGTAGAATTCCTGTGGCAAAGAAAACAAAGATAGGTGCAATCCCAAAACCTCAGAAACCTCATTTGAGCACCATAAGAATTGGCAAATCACCATCAGATAATTGCAAAATGCAGATTTATTCAGAACAACCTACATCCTGTGATGATACTTGGATAATCTCAAACACAATGTCTCCCTGTCCCAGTCCTTGGGAAGGATTCGATGGGTGATTAAAAATGCCAAATCCAGTCTAAATATCTGACTGACTTTGTGATTAAGTAGAATAATAATATATTTATAGCAAACTCAGTTCTTATTGTTTAATTCATTATCACAGTCAGCCTTGTCCTGTGTTTATGTTTAACATGAATGGCTAATGTGCATTACTTCTCTGCTCTTATTACATGCAGATAGCTGGCCAACAGTCCTGTTTCAGGTCACCTGATCCCTTCTGAGTAAGGAAAACCCAAAGGAAACCTATCAGGGTTACTGTGTAGTGATGGGCGAACCAAACCCGCACAATTTGGGTCTGTTTATTTTTACGTGAAAGGACCGCCCTTTGCTTGCAGCGCCGCTGCGGCATCCTTTTTCATAAAAATAACAATGTTTATTTTTACGTGAAGATCTCCCTTTGAAGGAGCTGGGGAATCCCTCCCACAAAGAGATTCCAGGGGCGGAGCCTTGACGTCACTGGCAGGTTGCTAAGGACGCCAAGGTGATCACTTTCTGGATTCCATGGAATCCAGGAAGTGATCACCTTGATGTCCTTAGCAACCTGCCGGTATACGTGATGTCAAAGCTCCGGCCCCAGAATCTCTTGGTGGGATTCCCCTTTCGGGTTCAGGTTCAGGTTCGGCCGAATTTTGCGTAAAGTTCGTCCGAACTTGCCAAACCCGAACACCGTTGGGTTCGCCCATCACTATTACCGTGAAGAATATTCTCAGCGTCTGTCAGACACTATCGTTTTGGTTCATTGGAATGGCTGAATGATTACTGAGCATACCCTAGGAAATCAATGAGGCACATCTGGGCTCAGTTATGAACAGATTGATTTTGAATAAGTGGATAGAATCTTTGTGACTGTATTTTGGACACATACCTCTTCTAATTGATCAAGGTCTATTGGGAGAGTCATGTAGTCAGGTCCAAGTGGTGGTTGATACATCTTTGAAGGGTAGTATGCCCATTTTTCATGAGATCACCCATGGATGTGACTCTCTTCGATAATTCATATGGAAAAGGAAGATTCTTGAGAGGGTGGTTAATTTGCTAACACAGTATTGGGCACCTCTTGGTTCGCCCATGTCACAGCATTGCTATGCAAGGTGCACTAACTTTCAGTTGTTTTCTGATTGCAGTTCAGAATGCTGGTTATCACCTTTAAGCTACTATCTAGCATCAGGCTGGGTTAATTTCAGTGTAATTAAGGCTATCTTACTGTTCTTCTTGATAGGATAGAGTGGGAATATTCCAAGTCCTTTCCCTTAAATGTTGCCATCTGGTGGAACCTTTGTAGCCTTCTTTGTATATTAATCATAATTAGTTTTTTTAATATATGAATTTTGTTTATTTAACTAACAAAGATCATGGTCTAGTTCAGTGTTTCCCAACCTTGGCAACTTGGAGATATCTGGACTTCAACTCCCAGAATTCCCCAGCCAGCATTTGCTGGCTAAGTAATTCTGGAAGTTGAAGTCCAGATATCTTCAAATTGCCAAGGTTGGGAAACACTGGTCTAGTTAACGCTTCACACACTTAACTCCTCCAGAAATGCTGAATTAACATTCTCCTACTATCTAATCAGCATATATAAGAAATCTGGTAGTATAACATATTTGGAAAAATGCTTGTATATACATTTACTTTGCAGAAAATTGTGTTGATTTCAGTGGGATGCATTTATAAATAAATAAGCATAGAGTACCCTATATAGTGATTTAACTTTTATCAAGCTTACTTTAAAGGGTGTGATTTTAAAAAAACCAAATTTAGTTATCGTACTGAAATCAATTAGACTTTAAGCTGGAGCCTAGGTTAAGTGATTATTTACACTGGCTTATAATTTTAAAAGAAAAGCTTATTGGTAAGCTTGGGTGTGAAACGCAATCAAATCAGTACTCGGGCCCATTTTATTTAGTCTTTTCAACCCTGTATTTTCCCATGTCTACCTACACACATTGCTCCATCTTCCCAAAGCTTTTTGCTGTCAGTCTAACAACAGCTTAGTAACAGCTATTGTGAGTTCTTGGGCCTCCGGAGGCCTTGAGCTACATTTAGATGAGGGCAAGAAGGAAACACACAATTTTCCTTTAGTATTCAGCCCCACAGTGCAAAGGAAGAGATGGTTTCAGCTTCTTCAGAAACTGCTTTCTCAGAAAAATGCAAGTTTTCTTATGAAACTCCAGTCATAGGTAGCTATTTTGAAAGTGATTTTCTTTAAAAGAATCAACATCATATTTGGAATCCCATAATCATGTTTATTTTGCATCAAGAAACAATCTACAATCAGCACTTTTAGCATGAAAAGCTAATGTGGAATAACTACTCCTAATCCAAAGAACTTCAACATGCTAAACTTTCCTTACTTGCATTTCAATTTACTAATAAATTAGTTGCAGCTTCCACTTGGAAGTTATTCAAGAATAATTTTGGTTTCTTTCTTTCTCTTTCTTTTCTCTTTTTTTATTGCAAAGAAATACTTTTTCAATGTCTTTGTCAAGACTTCCATTGGCATAATAGCACTGCCAAGAAAAAAGGCATGCTTCAAGATGTCAAGGAAATTAATGACTACAGAAATGAAATCACCATGCAAAGGTAGCATGAAGGCGAAACTGATAAAAGAATTAAGCTGCATGCTATCATTTAGAATAAACATCTTAGCTTTTAAAATCGAATAAATGATTTCTAAGCAGCCTTTTATCCAAAGGCTTGACTATATGGTGTAATAATGGCATCAAGATGGGAAGCTTTAAAAAAAGTCTTACACAAATCACAGAAAAGATAACTATGATTATAGGAAAGGTGCTGTAGGAGGAAGCAATCTGTTTAGATAGATGTAGTCTGATCTATTAAGAGTCTATTTATACTGTGATAGTTTCCTTATGCTTTATGTTACTATCTTTCAAACTAAAGTCTTCCTAGCTTCTGGAAGTTTTTAAAAGTAGGTGCTTTCACCCAAGCTCTGATAGCCATGACAGATGCTATGTGACGTTCAAAGTTGCAACTACTGAAAAATATTAATTATGCTGTTACAAATAATTTACACAATTTGGAGAAGTGCACCTATTTCTTTGCGACCTTGAAAGCAAGAAATTAGCAGGATGCATATGTCTTAATTTCCTATCAATATAATTAAGTCCCTTTGCGATAAAAATAGAGTTTTGTTTGTTTGTTTGTTTGAGTCATTATTGATATAAACATTTAGAGTAATATATAATGAGTGAGTTGAGAGTTACATTCTTAGTTTGAAAATCCAGTACCTCTTGCTCTGCAACATGCAAATTGTATAATTTGAGTTTTGCTTGAGGAAAAAACAGCTTCATGGCATTATTCTTTACATTTTTAATTACAAAATATAGAGTAAGCATACATATGAGCAATACCAGGAAATACCTGTTTTCAATACAGTAATCAGGTAAATTGGCTTAGTGAAATATAAAAGTGGAGAAACATCTTAGATACAAGGTTGACATGTAACTACTTGAATTTTAAAATGAACACATAAATATTAATACATAGTCATGGATTCATTTTATTACTTGAAAAGAAAAATATAGCAACCAAAAATATGGCTGCTGACAGCAGTTTTGTTCTAATGACTAAGTCATTAGCAATATGGATGCTGATGAAATATCAAAAGAAGGATATGTTTATTCATTTTTATTACATATTTCTGTTTTGATCCTGAACTCCCAGAACAATTAAAGTAAAACTTATACATTCTTTTAAACATTTTTTTAAATTCATTTTTTAAATTTTGTTTATAACAATGAGTTAATATATTTCTATGGTTTTGTTTCTAAAACACCCAGAGTCACATAGGTAGACTGTATAGGATAAATAAATAACAACATGTACCAAAGATGTGAGAAGTGGAGGAAGTGAAACGTTCCTTACTTAAGAAGTCCCTAAGAGCTTAGGAACCCATTTCCTGTTTGTATTTTAAATTTTCACTTTTTTTCATAGCAGGGAAGAATCACATTATGTAAATCAATATTCTATCATTATTGTACACAGGCAGGCAGTCCTCATTGTGCACAGCATATTTCCAGGAAAAAGTTACAAGGGAAAAGCAACATTTGCAGATGTGTGTGGCATTTTTGTTGTGAACAGAAAAAGAGTGTTGTCCACCTCATATATTTTCAAAAGTAGGTATTCTTGAACTCTTCCCCTTAATGGACCAGCTATTTTATGTCTAGATGCTTTTATTAAAAGCCTGAACATAAATCTACTAGAACACAAATCTTTTCTACAAAGTGGGCAATAAAAAACAATCAGATTTGCACCAAACCACACATCTCAAAATCAAATTGGAGTTCAGCTCTTTCTGGACAGGCAGGGAAACTGTCTATCAGTGGGATGGGCAATATATCAACTGAATCTCATCACCTCTGTCTAAACCTCTGAAATAGTCCAGCTTTGATTCCATTCTATATACCTAGTGATAGCACCCAAAATATAAGCATTATTTTGCTTCTTAACCATTATTTTAAGGATATGTATTAATTTTGGTATGGATTAGATTATTCTATAATTCTTCTATGTTGATGGATGAAGTTATGATCTCTTCAATAGGCTCCATTGCAATTTCAGGTCATGCTCCTATGACTCTAACTTTGAAAATTAATAACTATAAATCAGCTAATTCCAGATGGTACTTGAATGCCTCTCTCCTTAGAGAAGCTCCTCATTTTTCTTATTTTTTTCTTTTTAATTTTTTTGGGAATATATTAAGAGAGAAATTTGTTCTTTCTCTGAAATTAATCAGGGTTCAACTAATACTTTAACTCTCTGGGACACATTTAAAGCATTCATTAGGGAATCCATTATTGCTTTTGCATCAGCAAAAAAGGAGACTGAGGAACTCTAATTTTATACTGTTGAAACAGATGGTTAAAGACTCACTTTTGTTATATGCCAAAAAACCCACAGACAAATCATACCAAGCTTTTACAGCAAGCAGAGTTAAAATTGGGGACTTCACATTCAGAACAATTTGAAATGTATTAGCCAAAAATATTTGGAATTGGAGAGAAAGCTGAAAAGTTATAGGTTATCATTTGAAACAACAATGAAACTTTATGCTTGGAGTACAGATTAATCTTGAAGTTGCTTAACAAAGCACATTCTATTAAACAACAATTTTATTATTTTTAACCTACATTATATCAACTAGAGACTTCTATGGCACAATTCCCTATTATTAATTTCCTAGAACGTATGGAAATGGGAGAGATTGCTCTAAATATAAACCTAAGCTGCCATAAGCATTGATATCACAGCAGATAGACAATGCAATCAATGAAATTGGAAAAAGACCCAGGTTATTTATTTCCATTTGAATTAATATAGAAGTTATTAGTCAGCCTATTGGGTATATTGTTGGAGGTCTATACAGGCTTTCGTCCACTTACAACAATTAATTTAGTGACTGTTTAACGTTACAATGGTACTTTAAAAAAAAATGAATTATGACAGTTTTTCACACTTTTGACCATTGCAATATCTCCAGGGTCACATGATCAAAATTCAGGTGCTTCACCACTGTTTCATATAACAGTTGTAGTATCATGTGATTCCATTTGCCACTTTGTGACAAGCGAAGTCAATAGGAAAACCAGATTCACTTAACAACCA
Source organism: Erythrolamprus reginae (assembly GCF_031021105.1). Lineage (NCBI taxonomy): Eukaryota > Metazoa > Chordata > Lepidosauria > Squamata > Dipsadidae > Erythrolamprus > Erythrolamprus reginae. The sequence continues at coordinate 81,575,584 of NC_091954.1, forward strand.
TGTTACTAACTTAACAACTGCAGTGATTCATGTAACAACTATGCAAGAAAGGTTGTAAAATGCAGTAAAATTCACTTAACAACTGTCATATTTTGTACCCAATTGTGGTTGTAAATCGAGGATGATCCACAATCCGTCATTTCATCTCTCTATATTTCTTTCATCATTCTATGATGATTACATTATAATAATATTCAAGCCTGAGAAATATCTGACAAGTTGTGGAAACTGTAGACTAGTATATTTCCTTAATGTGAATGATAAAATATTAACAGTATTGATAGTTCTTTCTTAATGGCTATATTTGGATACAGCAACCCTGTCACTAAGTTTGTTCACAATGGACTCTTTGATCATTAATTGCAGATCAGTGTGACTGCAATTTGAGATTTTATTGCTGTCTTCTTCATTGACTACCTTTGTTGGAAGCCAGTTATGAAGTGATTGGTCATCAAATTGTCAGGGGATACTGTCACGGTCCTAAGTATCACTTGTTGCAAAGTCAATCAATGATCCTGAGGATGTTGCAACAGTTGTAACTGTGAGGACAAGTTGTAAAGTTGCTTTTCAGTACCGTTGTATCTTCAAACAGAGAAAGGCATGACCAACATTTAGGTACCACAACGTTTCCCTTGGAATCTCCAAGGGAAACGCTGAATTTCAGAAGTTCAGGGGCCCGGATCCATCAGAACAGGGCCGGAGCCACCCTGGAGGGCAGTGAAGAAGAGAAGCACAGGTCAGTGGTCGGGGGAATTGGAAAGCCCCCAGGAAGCCAGCACCAGCCTCTCAATCAGCAGTTGTGAAAAGGCAATTTGTTGGCATTAGCTGAGACAGCCATAAGGAAATGACTGTAATAGAGATTGTGGATTGCCTGGGTGAGAAGATCTACACGTCTATGCAGGAGTGGAGAGGAAGTGAAATGCTGAAGTCAGGTGAATGACTGGCCAATTTAAAGAAAGCATTCCACACTGGGCTAACCAATGTTAGAATGCCAAACTTCAAACAGAGTATATGTGGCAGTGGTAGTTGTTCAGCCAATAACACAGACCAATAGAGTAAAGGCATAAATATTATTCACAATGTATACAATAGACTAACCAGCATGTACAGTCAGCTACATCCAACCGTTAATATTACACACACAGTTCCATACAGTATTATAATATATTCCATGGACCATTTTTTATTACACAGCAGGTACATAGACTAACATTTAACACACAACAGATATATAGCACACAGCAATATTTAGCACACAGCAATATAGTATATTATTAGCACACAGCAGTATTAATCACACAGTAATATCTTAGCACACAGAGTATTTAGCACACAGCAAAACCTAGCACACAGCTATATAGCAGGCATTATAAACAACCAGCCATACAATGCAATACAATACAACCCAATAGAGAGCATAGAAACATAGAAACATAGAAGACTGACGGCAAAAAAAGACGTCATGGTCCATCTAGTCTGCCCTTATACTATTTTTTGTATTTTATCATAGGATGGATATATGTTTATCCCAGGCATGTTTAAATTCAATTACTGTGGATTTACCAACCACGTCTGCTGGAAGTTTGTTCCAAGGATCTACTACTCTTTCAGTAAAATAATATTTTCTCATGTTGCTTTTGATCTTTCCCCCAACTAACTTCAGATTGTGTCTCCTTGTTCTTGTGTTCACTTTCCTATTAAAAACACTTTCCTCCTGAACCTTATTTAACCTTTGACATATTTAAATGTTTCGATCATGTCCCCCCTTTTCCTTCTGTCCTCCAGACTATACAGATTGAGTTCATTAAGTCTTTCCTGATATGTTTTTATGCTTAAGACCTTCCACCATTCTTGTAGCCCATCTTTGGATCTGTTCAATTTTGTCAATATCTTTTTGTAGGTGAGGTCTCCAGAACTGAACACAGTATTCCAAATGTGGTCTCACCAGCATTCTATATAGCGGGATCACAATCTCCCTCTTCCTGCTTATTATACCTCTAACAGCACATCTGTCTCCCTTTTATGGCCAATTGCAGCCTAGCTCTTAAAGTAACATTATAATATTTCCTCCAAACATACATTGCTGGTTAGTTCATATATTGACAAACTCAACCAGTGCAGTATGTGGTACTTACAAAAATAAAAGAAATTTAAAAGGAGACAGAAAAGTAATCCCAGAACGGAAACTTGCGGCTAGCTAGCAATTGGGAATACAATAGTGAGATCTGAATAAATGAAGATTAAAGCCCAATTACAATTAATCTTTAATTGTAATTGGATTTGGTGAAAATAAGGTAAATTTTGGGGGGGGGAGAATGAATTTGGAAAAAAAAGTATGTGATATCTTCAAACAGTCACTAACCATAGAAATATTTAAGTACCGTATATACTCGAGTATAAGCCAAATTTTTCAGCCCCAAAAATGGACTGAAAAACCCGACCTCGGCTTATACTCGAGTCACCACAAGAGGGTGCTGAATCACCACAAGAGGGCGCCCGCCAGCAAGCTAAACGGGGAGGACGGGGACGGCATGAACTCTCTCCAGGCTTTAGAAGCCTCCAGCCAGAGAGAGAAGCAGATTTGTTACAGAGATCCACTTGGTACGGCAGCAGGGGAAGGAGGAGAAGGGGGAGGAGGACAGCTCTTTCCTTTCCTCCCCCCCCTGCGGCTGTGGGCTATTCTGGCTCTTCCACCTCATTTCCCTGTTGCCGTCCCAAGTGGATCTCTTTAGCAAATCTGCTTCCCTGCACAACACATGGGGCAATAAAGGGAGACGAGGAGGGAGGATCAGGGGTGGGAGATCAAGCCAACGAGCCAGCCAGCAAGCTAAAGAGGGGGGGGGGACAGCATGAACTCTCTCCAGGCTTCTAAAAACTCAAGTTTAAAGAGCCCTGGGTAAGGGTTAGAAATGCAAGAGTCTTCAAACCTGGAAAAAATAGGGCTTGTGGACTTCAACTCCTACTCCTGAAGTAGCATGGCTGGTGCAGGAATTCTGGGAGTTGAAGTCCACTAGTCTTAAAACTGTCAAGTTTAAAGAGCCCTGGGTTAGGGTTAGAAATGCAAGTCTTCAAACCTGGAAAGATTAGGGCTTGTGGACTTCAACTCCTACTCCTGAGGTAGCATGGCTGGTGCAGGAATTCTGGGAGTTGAAGTCCACTAGTCTTAAAACTGTCAAGTTTAAAGAGCACTGGGTTAGGGTTAGAAATGCAAGAGTCTTCAAACCTGGAAAGATTAGGGCTTGTGGACTTCAACTCCTACTCCTGAGGTAGCATGGCTGGTGCAGGAATTCTGGGAGTTGTAGTCCACTAGTCTTAAAACTGTCAAGTTTAAAGACCCCTGGGTTAGGTTTAGAAATAGGTTTTAGCTTGGTTGCTGATTGAGCTACTTTTTTTACTTTTTAATTTATTGTTGTTACCAGATTGCTTTCGTTTACCCTCTTTTAAATTTACAGAGCTAATTTTGGTTTTCTTTAAAATAAATATTCTAAAACATTTAATCTACTGATGTCTCAATTAATGTAATTTTATTGGTTTCCATTTGTATAAGTTACCAGTAGCCACTGCATTTTCTAACCTCGGCTTATACTTGGGTCAATAAGTTTTCCCAGGTTTTTGTGGCAAAAACTGGTGCCTCGGCTTATACTCGGGTCGGCTTATACTCGAGTATATACGGTAATAACACAGAAGCTAATACCATATATCAGTGATGGCAAACCTTTTTTTCCTTGGGTGCGAAAAGAGCATGTGTGCACACTATAATGCATGTGTGACTGCCCACACCATAATTCAGTGCCTGGGGAAGGTGAAAACAGCCTCTCCTGCCTCCCAGAGGCCCTCTGGTGTCCGGAAACGGGCTGTTTCTCAACTTCTGGTGGGCCCAGTAGGCTTGTGCTTTGCCCTCCCTAGGCTACAAAGGCTTCCCTGGAGCCGGAGGAGGGTAAAAATGCCCTGACCCATCCCCCAGAGACTCTGGAAGCCAAAAACACCCTCCCAAAGCCTCTGTGCGAGCCACAAATTATCTAGCTGGCACACATATGCACGTTGGAGCTGAGATTGGCAAAATCTCACGTGCCAGAAGATATGGATCCATGTACCATCTGTGGCACCCGTGTCATAGGTTCGCCATCACTGCCATATATAATTTATTTATTTTTATTTATTTATTTATTTTGTCAAACAATTATAGAGTGGTAATTTGTACAAATAAAACATTAGATAAGTAATGATAAAAAGTAACAAAAGAAGACAATAGGACAGGGATGGTAGGCACAGTGGTGCACTTATGCACACCCCTTAATAGATCACCGAACTGCGCAAGTGGCAGGTGAGTGCATGATGTTTTATTTACATAAACCTAACACTAACACTAACCCTAGCTCTAACCTATAGTTCTAGGGGTTTTTTCAATTATGGTACATTGAACCAATAATTCAATTTTATAAGATATTAAAATGTAGATTGAAGATTAGTAGTAATTTATTTTTATTATTTTGTATTCCACCCTTATTTTTATAGTAATTCAAAGCATAAAAACTATCTATTGCTGCTTCCTCCTCCTATTTTCCCCAGTTACATATTAGAACTATGAAAGGGTTCTTTTCTATAACTATTGCTATACGATGCAAAACTGTCTAGAATATCTTATTCTCCCATGCCTCTGGAAGGAGAGTCCAGCATGGGTTTAGCTCAAGTCTTATTGGTAGGACTGAGTTTTAAATTAACATAATTAACATATTAATTAGGTACCGCCCCCTTGCTGCCCCAAGGAGTCAGTTTTAAAAAACTCAGTCTAGGATAAGGACTTGAGTTTGCTTTCCTCTAGGTTAAGTATGATATTAAAGTAAATAAATTGGTTTGAACCTTTTAATGTTTTTTTCTTTGTTTTACTACAGGTTCCAGATTGGCTTGGGGTCTCTGCCCTCCGCGGGCAGCACCCCCATCTTTCCTCCTTATGGGGCCTCTTCTCTCCGTGGGTACTGCCCTGAGAAGGAGCAACTGGGCTTTGGGTCCCTGACCTCCATGGCCATACCAAGCCCTTACACCCCAGATGGGGGGGTCCGCCCCTCCCCATTGACGAGGGCGGCAGGAGATCGATGCCGGTGCTGCAGTCACAGCCTCAATGTTTTTTAAAAAGCCACCAAACAGCTGATCGCTCCGGAACGGAGATCACAGGGAGACAGGAGAGTTTTCCATTGTTTGTGGCCATGGGGCTCGGCTGCTGAGGCAACGTCCTCGCGCCCGCCATTTTAGAGCTCTCCAAAGGCACGAACGCTGTCAAAGAGGCGTTAAATAGGCGCGAACTGGGCTGGTTGCCAGCGTCTGTGAGGCTATAATCTGCCCGGTAACTGATGATGCAGGTCACGTGGGCCCGGCTAGCCAATAACGTGGAGACTAGCTGTCAGTTGCACTCCGGTCTCACTTGTAGTGAGCTGCTCTAATCTGCCTGGTAATTGACGATGCAGGTCACGTGGGCCCTGCTAGCCAATAACAGTGGAGACTAGCTGTCAGTTGCACTCAGGTCTCACTTGTTAGTGACTTTGCTTCTCGGTGCAGACCAGTGACTTATTTCTTGGATTTCAATTTGTGAGTACGCTGCCCTTATTTCTCATGGCTGATCAACTCGATTCCAGGGAGGAGCAGGCCCAAACACCTAAGGCTCCATCCAAAGGGAAGGAAAAGGCTGCAGGCAAGCCCAAAATAAAATCTTCCCAGTCAGGCTCCTCACTGCGTGAGGCAGAGAGGAAGATCAAGGCCCTAGAGCAATGTTTGGAAGCGGCCTTGTCCCCCCCCACACAAGGGGGACTGACTATAAGCCCATTTCAACCACTTCCTCCATCAACACTCTCTCCTAGTATGTCAATGGGACTCCAAGGCACTACTACAGAAAGAGATTGGTCACCTGACAGGCAGGCATCATAATTTCCTCTTCCACCTTTGCCTTCACCTGCCACCAGGCCTGAGAGACCCTCATCATCCAATAGTCAGCCTATGCCACAGATGGGGATACAGACTGCCTACGCTCCCTCATCTACGTTTACGCCAACGGCAGCGGGTCTTAGAGAGCACGCAGACGCTTGGCAGGCATTTTCTCCTGCGTTACAGGACATTATACGCAGGGCATAGCTGCAGCAACCCAGCGCTCTCATACATTTCCATCTCAGGCCACTCAACTCAGAGATCCTTGGTCAGTTCCACCGCCCCCGACTGGGTTGGGCTCAATGACGGGTGACCAGTCCAATTTTGAGGAGGACAGTGACCACGGGAACGGTTTGTCGGACGACGAATTCAGTTTTCCCGAGCAACCAGCAGTAGCCGGCCTTTTCAAATCCTCCTTGTTCAGGGTTTTGTTACACAAGGCGAAACAGGCCTTGGACGTGCTGGGATCGGCGACTCCTGTAGAACCAGGGGATGGCCTGCGCACATCAGCGACTTTATGCAAGGAACCCGCCAGGGAATCCGACAAGGTTCCGGCGTTGGAAATCTTCCTGGAAAACATCAAGCGCCCCTGGCAGCATCCAGCGGCGGCGCAAGGCCCATCAAACTTAGAGCGCAGATTTTATACGTTTGACGATAACATGGAAAATCTGTTGCAGTTTCCTCCCGTGGACAAACCTGTGGCCACGCTAGTTTCCAACACGGTCGTCCCTTCGGAGACTGCGGATAGCCTCAAGCCTGATGAAAGGAGGGCGGAGACTCTCTTGAAGAAGACTCATCAGATGGCCGCTTGGGCCCTTCGGGCTGCATCTACGGCCTCCTTTTTCAATCGTGCATCCATCATGTGGATCCAGGAGGTACAAGCTAGACTGGGCCCCGATGAGACCAGGTTGAGGCAGGATCTGAATAAGCTTCTGGCGATGGCGGAATTCTCTACAGATGCTACGCTGCATGCAGCTAAGTTTGCCTCCAGGGCTATGGCGTCAACCATCTCGTCACAGCGTCTCCTTTGGCTGAGGAACTGGCAAGTCAATGCCAAGTCGAAGTGGACATTGTCCTCAGCCCCCTTTGAGGGCACAAAACTGTTTGGGGAGGCACTTGATCCCGTCTTGGTGGAAGATAAGGACAAGAGGAAGGTCCTTCCGAGATCTTATCGCCACCAGGACCGCAGGACTGGACCGTACTTTCGTCGTCAGTCCTTTCGGTGGGACCAGACTCCAACCACGTCACAGCCGGCCAGAGCCTATTCCCAAGGCAACTTCTCGACGCCTTACAGAAGTGACCGAAGTTATTTCCAGGATAGAAGTAGAGGATTTCACCAGACAAGGCGCCCCTTTAGGGTATTTCAACAAAGGAACAAATGACTGCCTAGACGGCATTCCCTTGGAGAGCAAGTTACAGCACTTCAGCAGGGCCTGGCACACTACATCCACCGATGCCTGGGTGTTAGCCACTGTGTCTCGGGGGCTGCGCATCGAGTTTCTCCACAGCCCTCTGCATCAGTTTGTAACTTGCCCTGTACCCAAGGATCCCGCAAACAAGGCTCTCTTGGAGCAGGAGATTTTGCACCTCTTGGAGATCCAAGCAATCGAACCGGTTCCGTGCAACCTGGAGGGTACGGGGTTCTATTCAAAGGTGTTCCTCGTACCCAAAACATCCGGAGGTTGCAGACTCATCCTGAACCTCAAACGTCTGAACCAATACGTTCTCTACAGGAGGTTCAAGATGAGCTCCCTTCGCTCCATTCTAGCTTTGGTTCGGGCAGGAGACCTCCTTACCTCCGTCGACTTGAAGGAGGCTTATTTGCACGTGCCCATACATCCGGCGCATCGGCAATTCCTGAGATTTTGCCTAAACAATGCTCACTTTCAATACAGGGCAATGCCATTTGGCCTGTCATCGGCCCCGCGCACCTTCACAAAACTTTTGGATGCGCTGATGGCCAACCTACGATCCCAGTCGATTCGGATCCTAGCTTATTTGGACGATATCCTCCTTCTTTCTGGAGACCGCGTGGCGGCACATCGAGATCTGCAGACCACGTTGGCCTTGCTTCAACATCACAGTTTCACGATCAATGTCCCAAAGAGCCACTTGATACCTGCAACCAGGCTCATCCATCTTGGTGCAGTAATAGACACGGTGTCCCGAAGAGTGTATCTTTCTCCGGAGCGACAGCTCAACGTTCGCTCTCTAGTGGCCAGACTTCAGCGGCAACGGAAGGTCCCGTTGTCCCTCCTGTCCAAGGTGCTGGGGACTTTGGTGTCGTGTGTGGACATCGTTCCTTGGGCTCGCTACCATTTTCGGATGCTTCAGTGGACTCTACTCCCTTACCAGCGAAGGCGCATAAGCCATACACATCAGCTGATCTCGTTGGGACACGATCTGCGACTCTCCCTCAAGTGGTGGAGATCCCCGGCACTGCGTCAGGGTTCGTCTTTTGGCCATTTCCGGTATACCATCCTTACCACGGATGCCAGCCTCCTGGGGTGGGGCGCCCATGTCAACTCTCAGGTGACACAAGGCTTCTGGAGACCCCAGGATCTACACCCGGTCAATATCAACTTCCTGGAATTGCGGGCAGTCTGCTTGGCACTACAGGCCTTTTCAACACTACTCGAAGGCCACCATGTGCTCGTCCGCACGGACAATGTGGCGACCAGGGCACATTTAAATCATCAAGGGGGGACGCGTTCGCTCAGACTAATGGAAGAGACTGTTCTTCTTTTCGATTGGGCAGAGCTTCACCTATCCTCATTACACGCAGAACACATAGCAGGAGAGGACAACAAGCAGGCGGATTGGCTCAGTCGACAGGAGCTGGATCCAGCGGAGTGGAGACTCGATCCTCCTCTCTTCGAAGAGGTCACCCGTCGGTTTGGGGAGCCAACGGTGGATATGTTTGCCACACCCCAAAATGCTCAGCTCCCGAGGTTTTATTCCCGGTTTCCATCTCCGGGAGCCAAGGGAGTCAATGCCCTTCACCTTCCGTGGCCAAGGACCTTATTGTATGCCTTTCCTCCAATTCCACTTATCCCGAAAGTGTTAGGAAAGATCTTGCTGGAGAAGGCGGAGGTCATTCTATTAGCACCACATTGGCTTCGAAGGCCCTGGTTCGCGGACCTCATGGGACTGTCCATCTCCCCACCGTGGAGAATTCCGGACGACCAGATCTCCCTCAGCCAGGGGTTTGTGCATCATCCAGAACCTCAATGGTTCCATCTGACCGCCTGGCACTTGAAGGGGACAGGTTGAGGAGTTGTCACCTTCTGGAAAATGTTATTGCCACAATTCAGGCGGCTAGACGGCCTTCCACCACCCGCATTTATCAGGCGACATGGGCCGCCTTTACATCCTTCTGTGCCAACAGACATTTACATCCCCAGGACTCTTCGGTGCTTCCTGTCCTGGAGTTTTTACAAGCAGGCTTGGACAAGGGCCTGGCACCCAACACATTGAGGAGACAGGTGGCCGCCTTGACTACCATTATAAAGGGAGAAGATGGGGGCTCCTTGAACCACCACCCTTGGATTAAGGACTTCCTTTGCGGGGCTACTAATACACGCCCTCCACCGGTTCGACGGTTTCCCACATGGGATTTAACGCTGGTTCTTCAGGCCCTCACGGGTCCACCATTTGAGCCCTTGAGATCAGTTCCATTAAGTTTCCTTTCCCTTAAGACGGTCTTTTTAGTAGCAGTGACCTCGGCCCGGCGGGTGTCCGAATTATCCGCTCTATCAGTTAGACCAGATTTGTGTAGGTTTTATCCAGACAGAGTTGTTTTACGTCTGGATCCCACGTTTATTCCAAAGGTCAACACACACTTCCACAGAGCCCAGGAATTAGTATTACCAGATTTCTGTGCTCGAGGTAATCATCCTTTACAACTTAAGTGGCACAAGGTGGACGTGCGCAGGGCGTTAAAACTGTACATCAGGCGCACCTGTGCGATACGAAAGACTGAGGCCTTGTTCGTGTCCTTTGGTTCTCTTAGACTAGGTCTCAAGATATCCTCGAACACCATTAGTCAATGGGTCAGGTTATGTATAGTCGAGGCATATAAGGCGAAGTCAACCAGTCCACCTCCGGGGATTCAGGCTCATTCAACTAGGAGTGCGGCTTTGTCAGCGGCTTGGGCGACGCAGGCGCCCATTGAGGACATCTGCAGAGCCGCGGCGTGGACTACACCCACAACCTTTATTCGCCACTATAAGTTGGACACTTTCGCTTCGGCTGACGCCGCCTTTGGACGATGTGTTCTTCAGAAAGTGTGTGAGGAAGCACAGCCCATGGTTCAGCAATCTCCCTCCCTGGAACTTTAACTTGGGTATATCCCATGCTGGACTCTCCTTCCAGAGGCATGGGAGAAGAACCGTTGACTTACCTGAACGGTCTTCTCGATGCCCTGGAAGGAGAGTCCAAACCCTCCCTATTGAACCATGGGGGATTTCTGGTTACGTTATTCTTGTTATTCAATAAATTGTTGAATTATTCCTATTTCGTTTTTTAAAACTGACTCCTTGGGGCAGCAAGGGGGCGGTACCTAATTAATATGTTAATTATGTTAATTTAAAACTCATTCCTACCAATAAGACTTGAGCTAAACCCATGCTGGACTCTCCTTCCAGGGCATCGAGAAGACCGTTCAGGTAAGTCAACGGTTCTTCTCTTGCAAAGTGTTCTCTTTCCAAGCACTGTCAAGTCTTAAATCTTTCTGGAATTTTTCTCTTTTTCTTATCTGTTACTGGCCAGCATACTTTCCATATTGTGCTTTTTATAATTACACTTTTTCTTCCTGTGCTTCTATACAACTTTTCTTCTGAACTATTCATTCTCTTTGAAGGAAAAGCATCTTATTTTATTAGTCCGCTTTACTCTGTTTGCTGGTGGTGCAAAGCTTGCAAGACACACACAAGTCCTCCCTCACCAGTTTCAAGGTTACAGCTTTATTGGCAACATTGCCATTCTGGTGCTGAGGTGAAAGCTCAAACAGGAAGAAAAGAAGGCAGCACAGGTGCCTGCAATTTTTATGAGCAGTCTGTTCTTTCTAAATAACCACATGAATGTAATTACCCATCTTTTTTTCCTTTCAATCAAAGCTTATAGGCCATTCTGATGGCATAGAGAAATTTACTTGGAGGTAAGAAAGATGATTAGATTATAATTTTTTCTATGACAGTGTTTCTCAAACATTAAATATAAATGCGCACGCGCACACACACACAATATTATATATATATATATATATATAAAATACAGTGATACCTCTACTTAAGAACTTAATTTGTTCCATGACCAGGTTCTTAAGTAGAAACATTCTTAAGAAGAAGCAATTTTTCTCATAGGAATCAATGTAAAAGCAAATAATGGGTGCAAAACCATTAGGAAAGAAATAAAAGCTTGGAATTTGGGTGGGAGGAAGAGGAGGAGAAGGAGAGTCACTGCTGAAGGAAGAAGGGGAGGGGAATCAAAAAAATCCAAAACTTTAAGGCTTCAAAAAAAAGGACTCTGAGGCGGCGAGGAGGAGTATGCGCCGTCAATACACCTGGCACGAGGCTGCCTCCCAAACAATGCCTCCCATACACTGGCTGCTGTTGCTACCTGCTGCCTCTTCCTTCCCATGCTGAAGGGCTCCCCTCTCCTGTCACGCCTTTCTTTCGCTGTGGTAACTCCTAGGCTGCCCAGAACGAAGGGAGCATTTATTTTCTCTGGGCGTTGGCAGAGGTTTATTCCCTGTCCAAGTGCCCAGAGAAGGGAAAATGCTTTGTTTGCTCTGGCCTCCTTAATCGCCACCCAAAGGCTCATCTGGCAGCCCAGATAGCTGGGATTAAAGGGGGAATGGCAGGAAACTGGCTGGGCCTTCATGCAGCTCTCAAATTTCCTGGGAATTTTTTCCAAGCTCGGGTTCTTAAGTAGAAAATGGTTCTTAAATAGAGGCAAAAAACCTTGAACACCCGGTTCTTATCTGGAAAAGTTCTTAAGTAGAGGCGTTCTTAAATAGAGGTATCACTGTATTGGTATCACTTTTAGAAGAGTATTATGAAAGAGAATATAAAACTATATAGGTCTGTGCTCCAATAGTTCACATAAAGTATCAATAGGTAAAGTTCTTAATGTCTAAATATTTTAAGACCTAATACAGTGTTCCCTCAATTTTCGCGGAGGATGCATTCCGAGACCGCCCGCGAAAGTCGAATTTTAAACCCCTAAATTACCATTTCCCATTCCCTTAGCAACCCTTTAGATTATTACTCACCATGTTTATTTATTAAAGTTTATTTTAAAAATATTTATTAAAGGCAGACAAAAGTTTAACGATGACATATGACGTCATTAGGCAGGAAAAATCGTGGTATAGGGAAAAACCCCGCGAAGTATTTTTTAATTAATATTTTTGAAAAACCGTGGTATAGACTTTTAGCGAAGTCCCACGAAAATTGAGGGAATACTGTAATGCCATTCTTATCTAGCCTAGATTATGTCAAAATTATTCTAACAGATTAAATTTGTGATTTAACAAGACTGTTGTTTTTATACAGCACATACCTGTAACCTTCTATTCTTGCTGTTCTTTTAAAACCTTTGTATTGGAAGCAGGTATTTTTGGGAGCCAGTATAGTATAATGGCTAAGCAGCTGATCTCCCCCACCTCCCATACACACACAGTGATCTGGGTAATCAAAAAGTCCCTTGTCTAAACTGCATTTAATTTTGTGTAATTTTGTGTAGTTGGCTGTGAAATAAAACTCCTTGTTACATATGCATTGAAAGAAACAGACCTGAAGCCAAGCAGGATAAATGCTACAAACATTAATAACACTACAAATAGGCACTTCACAGAGATCAAGGCAGAAGGATCAACAAAGATTACTTTTTGTTAAGGTAAAATATTGGTCCATCAAGCTGGAATTATTAACACTGGCTGGCAATGCTTAAAGCATTCCAACATCTAACTGTGCATGCAATTTTCTGTGATTCATGGAAGATGATCTGACTGATTTATTCTTAATGATGAATGTTGCAGAAATGCTTATGATGAAAACACTCTCACTTCTTGTAAGTGGCCTCAATCCAACAACAACAGTCTAGAGGGTACAACAGTACTTGACATAGATCTACTGTTGCTTGAGAAGCAAGCTGCTCTTAAGAATGGAACATTCTCTTTGTCCTCCCAGTTATACACAGTATATTGCTCATGTATTCAGTCAATATAGGTTACTCTTTCCTTGACTCATATCTAACTATTAAAAGCTATTACCCTTTTAATAAAATTTCATCTCCTTTGCCTAAGCAGCCTGTCCTGTTCTAGCACCAAGACCCCCGGGAATCAAATGCAGACTACTGGGTTTAAATAATAAAGGGTTTATTCTGTACAAGGAATATTTACAAGTAAAGTCATTTCAAATGAAAGTAAACGGCTTTGCCAGAATGAGCAGAGAGTCTTATCAGCTGGTTAGAGTCCCAGTGAGAGATAAACACTGCAATAATTATCCAGAATAATATTCATAAGTATAGATATACAGAAGTAAGCTTGAAGTCTGGAGCTCTTCTGAAAGCCAAGAATGTGTTGTTTTAAAACACAAGCTGAAATAATTTGAAACTAGATGCTAGAATGAAACCCGTTGTTTTCTGCAACGAAGGATGGTGTGACCCACTCTTAAATACCCTGAGGGTGTGGCCCATTAGTCTGCAGTGTTATCCTGCGTGCTCTAGCATCAAGCCGAGGCTCCCTCTCTTCTCCTGAGTCACTCATCTCATGAAGTGCAGAAGGTCCTGGTTGTTGTTCAGACTCTGACACCACTTCTTTTTCACTGTGAGTTTCAGGTGCAAGGAACACAGGATGTCTGCACCTCACCCCCACTGTCTCTGAGTCCATCACTAATTGTACAGGATGTGAGCGAACCACAACAGAACCTTTACACAGAAGCACAACGGCTACACTGCAAAAACATATGGAGTTCACAACTCGGTCAAGGTAAATCAATAAACACAATTTACATAGACTTTTGTAAAGCCTTTGATTCAGTAGTATATGACAAACTACTATGGAAACTAAAATATTATAGCATCTCTGATCCCCTTCATGATTGGATAACTGTGTTCTTGTCTAACAGGCAACAAATGTTTAAAATAGGGAGTGCCCTATCAAATTCTGCACCTATCAACAGTGGTGTCTCTCAAGGCAGCCTCCTAAGACCAACATTTTTACATAAACAACACTTTTACATAAACAACTTTGTGATTATATTAAAAGCAACGGTGTTCTTTGCTGACAATGTTAAATTATTCAACACCACTGACAATACTTCTACCCTTCAAAAAGACCTTGACCATATATCTCAATGGTCTTATAACTGGCAACTTCAAATCTCAACCAACAAATGCTCTGTCTTACACCTTGGCAAAAAAAATACGAATACAAAATATAAACTTGGAAGATACGACCTTATGGATGACCCCCACTCTATTAAGGACCTTGGAGTACTCATATCTAATGACCTAAGTGCCAGATCCCACTGTAACAACATTACTAAAAAGGCACTAAGAGTTGTTAACCTAATCTTTCATAGCTTTTTCTCTGGCAATATTACACTGCTAACCAGAGCATTCAAAACATTTGCTGGACCTATCATCTGTCTGGAACCTGCACTGCATATCAGACATTAATACAATTGAGAGAGTCCAGAAATGTTTCACAAGAAGAGTCTTCCATTCCTCTAACCATAAAAGAATACCTTATTCCACCCACCAGACTTAAAATGCTGGGCTTAGAAAGAGCTATGGCGCCTTTGATCTGATCTAAATGTAAATCTGCCACAATGTCCTAGCTGTCAATGAATACTTCAGCTTAAACCGCAACAATACACGAGCACACAATAGATTCAAACGCAATGTAAACTGCTCAAAACCTGACTGCAGAAAATATGACTTCAGCAACAGAGTAATCAATGCTTAGAATGCACTACCTGACTCTGTGGTTTCTTCCCCAAACCCCCAAAACTTTAACCTTAGACTGTCTGCAGTCGACTTCATCCCATTTCTAAGAGGTCTATAAGGGATGTACATAAGCACACTATTGTGCCTACCATCCCTATCCTACTGTCCTATTGTTTACCTACTTTACTTTTGTTTATGTTTCTATTTGCTATCTTGTACATGTTTTTAAAAATAAATAACTAAATAAAAAGTAGATTTCATTCTGCTATGCCAAAGGTCTCTGATAAGAGCAATTGCCTTTAGCACTGGATATGAAGAGGCTTTTCAGAAATGGAATTATAACAAAAGTCTTTTGTATCTTTTGGTTATATCCTGATTGCATTGCCCATCTTAAACAGTTATCTTTCGGGATACTCAAATGTTAATATAATAAAAATGCCAAACTCTATGAAAAAAAAACTTTTCAACAAATTGCTTTTTTGGCAAACTCATTTAAAAACCAAAATGACAGATGTGAGAGCTGTGGAGCTTTAATTTTTGTTTACTTTATGTGTTTGGAGACAAAAATTCTCTGGAAATGATTTATGCAATGATAGCTCAAATCAAACTACATCCAAGCCAAGTCTCAGTACGAAATACTGAACAAATGCCTTTCAGTCTAAAGGCATCCACATCCTAATTCTCTTTTTAATGATCTCAATTAAGCTATTTTGACAAGATTGTCCCAAGAGTAAGATTCTTTTGTGATCATGTGGATGAAATAATTCTAGCTAGCAATTAATTCATATGCATACAGAGCATTAAAAATAATTTGAAAAAGCAAGCAAACAAAGAATATTCAGAAGGCAATGGAAGAAATCTACACTTGTTATCTATATGCATATATATAGATACATATAAATATATAAATTTGTTTGTACAGATATAAATATAAAACTGCTAGAGTAACCCGATAGTGAGGTAGGGAACAAATAAATTTATCAAATAAGATAATTTTTATTGTCATAATAACAATTAAATATTGAAGCTCGACAAAGACATACACGAAACTACAGTATATCATGAAACTATATTATAAAATATATATTTCATTAAAATAGTTGTGGCTGCTGATGTATTCAGGAGTGGAATCTGTCGGCATATACTGTAGACTCAAGAATTTTAATATGTTTGTATGGCTATATATATTTGTTTCTGAAAAGGTAAGTGGGCCATGTAGAGGATAATATTTCACAGATTATATGTCAAAACTCAGAAGTTTGGCAATATAGGCTAGGGTCCTAATTTAATGACCTACAGGTATGTACATATACATGTACAAACAGATGTATCTCTAGGCAAGACATCAAATTGTTGTATTACAGTAGTTGTCTTCTATCATTCTGCAAATGTTGAATAGTCTCTTGTCTGGATAAGATCATTTTTGCACAACTAAAATGTTTCCCAATTGGGTAAAATTCCTTCAAGGTACTTTTCAATAGAAAAAGCAAATCAGTTTTTATAGAAACAGTAAAATAACTATAATCATTTGTATGACATCTCCAACAAAGAACTCTGAAAATGAACTTTAAAGTAATTTGTCCATCCTACAGATTTATAGCCTAAATAGAAAATAGATTTAGGATGGAAAGCAGTGAAGGACAATTTCTCCCACCTGAGTTTGTCACTGATTGAGTAGTTTTAAGAATTCAGGAACAAATGAAAATAAAATTAATAAAGTTATGGGGAAAATCATGTTTTTGTATGGTCAATATATTCGGTAAATGGTGTTCATATTTACTACTAGTTATATATCTCTAGGATTCTTTCTCTCAGAATTTTCCAAAGCAAAATCTGGGTTTAAAGAAGACTGTGAACTATTTATTTTTATTTATTTATTTGTTTGTTTGTTTGTTTGTTTGCTTGCTTGCTTGCTTATTTACTTACTTACTTACTTACTTACTTACTTACTTACTTACTTACTTACTTACTTACTTACTTATTTAATTCAATTTCTTTTTATGCCACCCTTCTCCTTAGGCTCAGGGCAGCTTACAACATGTTAGCAATAGCATTTTTTACTACTTATTACTAATGTTTTCAGCATATTTGCAGCTTTTTCTGTAACTTGAATTCTTTTCCTTAGATCTGAGCTGTGTTAGATGTCAATGAAACATTATTTGAAATCAGTACTAACTACTTGGCCTGTGTGAATTAGGTCTGCTACAATTCAAATTGGCAATATGATTTAGATTGTTGAGTCAAAGTAATTTTAATCATTGATGTGAGTTGGGAAACCTGTCCCAATTGATTTAATAGTCCAAATAGATTTGAATGAATTCATATATTAAAAACACATGCTTAGGTATCTAAACTGGCTGTAACAAATCTTCTTCATGGTATCCAAATCAGTATGATAATTCAGACTATATTATTGTTTTTATTCAAAAACCCAATCCGATTTAGAGATCCAATCAAATTGCCTTTGAATTACTTTTCTAAATCAAATATTCAGACACTAATTGTCTATTCTTGCCTTTTCAGCAGATAAATTAACATGATTTGATCTATGTACATTGGATTTCATAGTTTTAAAGACAGCAGTGGTCCAGAAAAATATATTGTATTTGAAGATTGGTGCACTCTCAGTTCATGCCAAGATCTGGTAATATCTACTGAGAGGTGCAGAATTTAGTTCAGACATTATATTGCAAGGAGGAGTAAAAGTAAGAGTTTATAACGAGTTTATAAAGCTAAAAGATAGGAAAGATAAGTCTCACAAAGTTCAATTGTCATTTCATAAAATGTTGGAGAAAAGAGCTGGATGAAAAGGAATATGGGAACCAAATTCTATTAGGGTCATTAAAAGCACAGCAAAACAAAACAAAAAAACTCCTCCCATCAGATGTTTAGTCTATAAAAGAAAATAAGATTCACGACAGACATGTCAGCATTGATATCTAAAAGACTGCCACACAGAAGTTGGAACTCTTTGTTCTTTGTTGCTACAGAAGGCAGAAATAGAATTAATATGTGGATATTGCAAAAGATGAAATTTCAACTATATTTAAGAGATGTCCTAAAATTACAAAGTGTTCAGTAGTGAAACAGACTGCCATGTAATGTAGTAGACTTTCCTTGCTGGAGAAAATAAACAAATGCTGAATGGCCATCTGTCAGGTATGTTGTAATTGCCTTCTGCTTTATGGATCCTGAATTGAGCAGGAAATTCGGGTAGATTCCTTCCAAGGGCTCTTTTAATTGCATGATTCTATTACTATCAATGTGTTTTCACCTTTATTATAGTGAGAAATTAGCTAGAACATAATTTCATTTTCTCCTAACTTAATATGATTCTAATTCCAAATATAATTTTCTACATTATATAGGAAATTTTCACAGCTGAAGAAGTTAAGATCTACAAAGTTTTTAAAGACTTTTGGTTGAAATCAGTAGCAAGGCTCATGTGTTAAAAACATCTAAATATTTCTAACCCTGATTTTTGTAGTGAATTTTTTTTTCCCAATGAAAATTCCTTGTTAAAACCGAATGTCGGCTAAAAAACCTCGCTGCTGGAAGGACGTCCTCATGAGATTCTCGCTGCGGCACTTAGAGTGGCAGCTGGGGCCAGCATAAACATTGGCCTGCCCAAACTCCAGCAGCGTGGCTTGCTTTCTACTCTCCCATGCCGCAGGCAGATGCCTATGGCATGGAGAGAACAGAACAAGCCATGTGGCTGGAACTTGGAGCCGCACGGCCTGCTCCCCATGCCACATGACCTCTTCCTCCCTGCGCTGCATGCAAGCATAGAAAAAGGTAAGGCAGGTGGAGGGCGGGGAAGCACTTGGGCAATGAGCAGCAGACCCACCATTCACAGCAGGGGAGGCGACAGACAGAGCCGATGCGAGCGGCAGGGGAGGTGGCAGGCAGGGAAGCTTTCAGGCCACGAGCAGCAGAACCGCCACTTGTAGCAAGGGAGACGGCAGGCAGGAAAGCACTCAGGCCACGAGCGGCAGAGCTGCGGCAAATGGGAGGGGAGGCGTCAGGCAGGCAAACGGGCAGGGCATGTGGGGGGATTACTTACCTGCTTTTCACTGTTTTCAGCTTTTTTTGCTTCCGTGCATTCGCAGAAGCAAAAAGCCAGAAATTGCGTGTCCTCTTGCAAACTTCTGCTTCTGCGCTTGCACAGGGCTTAAAAATTAGTCCAATTTGCAAGAGATGGATAATTCACTCAAGTCAGCAGCCCTAAGCACACACTCAAAATGGATCAAGTAATTGTCTCAAGTCTCAGTGGCTGGTTCAAAAGAAGAAAAATAAAGGCAGAGCAATCATTCTAAAAAAACAAGAAAACAGCAGCAGCTATGATAGCAATATCTCCTCAACCCTAAAAAAACTGGAATAGTAATTTATCTTAGGGTGAGTATATCAGAAACAAACAGCAATCTGACAGAAAGAGAAGAGAAAAAAGATACATAAAACCCTTGCAGCAGCAATGGTCAACAAAGGCTTGTTTCTCCTCCTTAGTCACCAAATGTTAAAGCCGGGTGTCCGCTAACGAGAGAAAAAAGGCAGGAAGCAGCTTTGCATAAAAATAGCTGTTTATTCAAGGATTTGGCTAAAACAGTTAACAACATAGAAACATAGAAGACTGACGGCAGAAAAGGACCTCATGGTCCATCTAGTCTGCCCTTATACTATTTTCTGTATTTTATCTTAGGATGGATATATGTTTATCCCAGGCATGTTTAAATTCAGTTACTGTGGATTTATCTACCATGTCTGCTGGAAGTTTGTTCCAAGGATCTACTACTCTTTCAGTAAAATAATATTTTCTCATGTTGCTTTTGATCTTTCCCCCAACTAACTTCAGATTGTGTCCCCTTGTTCTTGTGTTCACTTTCCTATTAAAAACACTTCCCTCTTGGATCTTATTTAACCCTTTGACATATTTAAATGTTTCGATCATGTCCCCCCTTTTCCTTCTGTCCTCCAGACTATACAGACTGAGTTCATTAAGTCTTTCCTGCGTAAGACCTTCCACCATTCTTGCAGCCCGTCTTTGGACCCGTTCAATTTTGTCAATATCTTTTTGTAGGTGAGGTCTCCAGAACTGAACTAGGGCTGACAAACTTCTAATTATTATTTATGATTTATGGGGAAGAGACTAATAAAAACTATCCAAGTCTCCTGCATGTCCTCGGAGAGGGGCAGCATACAAATCTAAATAATAATAATAATAATAATAATAATAATAATAATAATAACAACAACAACAACAACAACAACAAGCAACAACAACAAAACAACAACAATTATTATTATTATTATTATTATTATTATTATTATTAAGTTTGACCAATCAGGCAGCAGTCAGGGTGGTTAAGTCAGGATCAACAGCATCACTAAAGGCAAACCAAGGCAACACTTTCATCTAAGAGCTAAAAGTTCAACTAAAACAAGCAATATTGGTGGCAGCAATGAAAGAGGGGAATAAAATGCTGCTAAATAAAAGCACTAGAACAGAAATTGTTAAAGGTTTTGTGTTTGGTCATGTCAGAAGAAAATGGGTATGTATGCTTATAAAGTTAAAACTGTGAGCTGTTTTTACAGATTAGAAGCCAAGATTTGAAGACTTTTTATAACTTATGAATTCAAAAGGATTTTGTTGTAGATAAATGTGCAGAGCATTGCATTGCTCTCTTAAACCTGCTGAATATCCTCTTCTCTAGTCAATTTTTGATAGTTTGACAAGCTAAAGGATAATGTAGAAGTAGCAATTTACATATAGTTATTTTATTGTGAAGATTGAAAGGCTTGTCATTCACGCTGTCTATACTTAACTTTAAGATGGAGGCATTGTTCAAACTTGGAATTTCAAATCTGATTTAAAAACCTTAGATGAATTATTATTGCTGCCTTGGCATAGAGTGACTCATGAGGACTTATAGCTTTCTTGTCATAAACTGTAAAAAACTCAATTTAAAATATAAATGGGTTAATCTGATAATTCAGTACTGTTTTATATTTCATTTTATCTGAAAATTAAAAATTTCTAATATTATAATTTTGTAAATCATTTTGTCTTTAATATATCTTACTCCTAAGTAAACATTTACATTTTCTCTTAATTCTTTTTGTTTCTATTAATTCAACTCAGATATTTAAAAACACTGTTCTTACCTAACAATAAACCTTATAACTAATTTTTTTCAATAGACGTTTCAGAATATTGATATGTTTTTATGGAAAACAGCATATGTGAGTGATTGTAGATACAGATGTTAATATAAGCATACTTGATTTTCCCATAGATTAATGATTATACTTCTTTTGTTTTTAAATCACCATCTTGTTATTTAATTTTTTTATTTAATGTCTTGAAAAACTGATTTATAGTCAACAAACTGAGCTCTCATTTGAAAATGAAATGCTCTGATTTAAAAGATCAGCCATAAATCAGGTAATCATAAAGTAGGCTTGGAGACTTCTCATACTCTTGGTTATCTTATATTGCCCCAAGGTCATTAAGCAACCAAAATAGTGCTAACTTAATTATGAGATAGAGCAACATCTGGCAAATTCAGCACCCAGCTCAAGATCTATTGTCCCTCAGAGTCAAAAGATGAATGCATCGCGAGTGTATGTTAGGGTGCGCAATCATAAAGACCGCATTAGTGAGCAGTGATCACTATGGCAGTCTTCATCCAATGAAATTATTGCCTTTCCAAAACACAGGGGCAGAAGGCACAAAAGTGCTGGTGCCAATGAGACACCCTGCAGGCAATGGCTGACACCAAGGCCGTGGGCTGTTGTGTGTTGTGATTTATGTCAGTGGTTTGATGGATGGTTTTTAGATAATTCCTATTCTATAATATCTTTGAGAAATTCCCCTCTTCTTCAAACATCTTTTTTGTTCGTCTCTAGGCTGCAGATGGCATCAACCCACACACTCTATTGTGTGTAGCCCAAAGGGAACATCACCATTCTTTTCGATGGTTGAGATTTTAGAATCCAATTAAAGCTTGAAAATCTGACTTTGGGCACTTTAACCTCTGCCATTAGGTTCTTTTTTTTCCAGTTTCCATTGGTTCTACTATCACTATTCCATAATGCCATCAAAAGACCATGAACCGAGGAAAGAGGAATGAAAAAGGAATAACACTGCATTCTGTTGAGATTATTAGTGATCATGATATGTGTACAATTCAGGTCTCCATTTCAAACATAGCATACTTCTTGGAAGTTTCAGTCATAAAAGTAAGAACTGCTGTCAGATATTTCTCTGTATTTCAATTTAATTCAAACTTGCCTTTATACTTTTATCTGAACGCCAATTTATTTCTGATAGTGTTCTGCACAAGTCAGATGTAAAAAGTAATCTCTAAACGTCAAGATTCAACTTGTCATTGTCATAATTTTAATTGTACAAAAGTTAAGTATGGTTATTAAATGAAAGGATAAATTGAGTATTCTATTCACTTACAGGCATTTTTTAATCCCAATAAGTTATTAACTTTCTTTTAAAAAATTCCTTGTTATAGAATTCTGTTTTTATTTTTCCATATGATGGAAACATTACTGGGTTGTTGTTTTTTTCTGTAATACAAATTCAGCAGACAGATTCTTTTTTCCATTATCATCTCTTGCATTTTTGCTGATATCCTTCTGGTAATTGTGCTACAGGAAGAGTTACAATCATTTTCTGGAATATTATTTCCAATCTAGAGTTAAGACAACTGGCAAAATATTTTGCACCATTTCACATTTTAGAATGCCTGCAGGATTGCCTTCAAGAAGTTCACTAAATTATTGTCACTGCTTGTATTAGCTTTCTGAAGACAACCCCTTTTCAGTGTCATATGTGGTTTGTTTTATTTATTTATTTTTGGTTTGGGATATAAAATTATTATTTTTTTGTCCTTTCCAACGTTACTCAGTGAATATTCTGGGAAAACATTATTCTTCCCAAACATTTATATCATAATTTAATATATTTAGAATCTTAATAGCACCTTAGCAAGGAGAAATTATTTAGTCCTCCATATTCATGGAGTTTATAAGTAAAGTTAAACTATTATTTGGAACAGATTTTAAAATTAGATGAGCAGAAAAATCATTTTTTTCTATCTATTTCGATCCTATATTCATAAAATATATTTTGTACAGAAATTGCAATGAAAAAAAATTCTATTAAATTCTTATAGGAACAGTGTGGTTTTCTTGAAATATTTATGTTTTCTGTGCAATAATAATAATAATAATAATAATAATAATAATCATCATCATCATCATCTCTCCATTGGTCTGCAGCCTCCCTGGCTTTCTATACTCCAATTAAATCACAAGGGGAAAATCCCCCAGTTGGGCTTTTTCAGTAGTGATATTAGGGTTAATACCAGTAGAGGATTGTACTCTTGGAAAATTGTTGGATACTTTAACTGCTCTGTAAGGGAAAAAATGGAAACATCACTCATCTGATTTCACTGCCTGCACCTTAGGTGCTAAATATGGAATGCTATTTATGTACAATTCCGGGTTTGGGTCTGGGTATGGATATAATGTGGGATTGTGTATAAGTACAGAAAAGTGTTATTAACCAATTTAAATGTAGAGTCATTCAAAATATTTTATTTTCTATATAAAATATGTCTTTCCTAAATAAATGCGTCTGAAGATGTATCTTATCATATTTCCCATAAAGACAAAAAAGCTAGCAAACACTGGAAAAACTGAAAATCTATCAGGATTTTGAGTAGGATGGTTCTATCAGCTTTATGAAGCTTCGCAATTACTGCCATTTCTGTTTTTTAAACACATCAGCTTGTGTGTGCAGTGTTGAGTCTGTAAGAAGCGTCTGATCTCATAATTATAGAGGCTTTGGCTTGCAGTTCAAAGTTTATAATCAGAAACCAGACTTTTAAAGTATTATTTTTTATTTATTTATTTTCAGGTTAACTTTCTTTCTTCCTGTCTGCAAATGAGCAGTGCACATAGCCTTGGCTTCAATGTTACAAAGATATTAGGAAAATTCTAGCCATTCTGAAAAATATATGGCAAGTCAATGTGTCTATTTTTAAAAATCAAGATCCATTGGTACTCTTTATTTTTAATGTAGCTGTTGTTTTAATACTGCTGAAAAAAGCCCTGCTGCATGTATGTTTTGCATATCTAAGGTAAAAAGAATACATTGTCAATAGTACATATGCTGTGATTTATAATTCATAAAGTTATATTTGTAGAAGATTTTTGTTGCTTTTCATGGTTTTAGCTCCACAGAAATGATAAATGGATGAATTTCATCCTGAATTTCATATAAAATATTGGGGTCTGGATGGGTGTCAACAGGCTCAAACTCAACCCTGACAAGTGGCTGTGGGTTTTGCCTCCCAAGAATAATTCCATCTGTCTATCCATTACCCTGAGGGGGGAATTACTGACCCCCTCAGAGAGGGTTCGCAATCTGGGCGTCCTCCTCGATCCACAGCTCACATTAGAGCACCATCTTTCAGCTGTGGCGAGGAGGGCATTCGCCCAGGTTCGCCTGGTGCACCAGTTGCGGCCCTATTTGGACCGGGAGTCACTGCTCACAGTCACTTATGCCCTCATCACCTCGAGGTTTGACTACTGTAATGCTCTCTACATGGGGCTACCTTTGAAAAGTGTTTGGAAACTTCAGATTGTGCAGAATGCAGCTGTGAGAGCAATCATGGGCTTTCCCAGATATGCCCATGTCACATTAACACTCCGCAGTTTACATTGGCTGCCGATCAATTTTTGGTCACAGTTCAAAGTGTTGCTTATGACCTATAAATCCCTTCATGGCATCGGACCAGAATACCTTCGGGACCGCCTTCTGCCGCATGAATCCCAGCAACCGATTAGGTCCCAATGAGTGGGCCTTCTCTGGGTCCCATCAATAAAACAATGCTGTTTGGCAGAACCCATGGGAAGAGCCTTCTCTGTGGCAGCCCCGACCCTATGGAGTCAACTCCCCCTGGAGATTAGGACTGCCCCCTCCTTGCCTTTCGCAAACTCCCCAAAACCCACCTTTGTCACCAGGCATGGGGAAATTGATGCCCCTCAGCTGCTCCGTTTTATGTACCGTTTGTTTGAGTTGTATGGTTGTTTTAATTAAGGGTTTTAAAACTGTTTTTGCTTTTAACATTGGATTTGCATTTTGTACTACTGTTGTGAGCTGCTCCGAGTCTTCGAAGAGGGGTGGCATACAAATCTAATAAATTAGTAGTAGTAGTAGTAGTAGTAGTAGTAGTAGTATATTTCCTAAATTTATAGGAAATGCAGAATGTCCTTGCAGACCCATATTTGGACTTTTCAAAATTTTTGATATAATTCAAATTTAAAAAGCTATCCCCTACCCCTAAAATATGCATAAAATGGATACACAAGGAAAAATGCTTACAAACATGCAAATATTCAAAGAGGAAATCCTAACATTCACACATCCATAGATACTTTTTTTAAGGCAGAGACAAACTTCAGTAACATGGAAAAATGGACAAAACTAGAATTGGCAGACATACTCATCTCTACCACAAACAGGAATCTACCCTTTGTTTCACCTCCATGTTACCTTCCTTAACTCTTCCTTTACCTGAGTAACTAATAGAGAACAAAAACAATTAAGAGATTTGTGGTTAGTCTTCAGGGTGCCACAACGTTCTTTTGTTATTATTGCTGAAGCAGGCTAACATGTTAATTCTCTGAATCATAAATTGGTATAGATTTATGTAACAGAATAGAAAAAATACAACTCAGAACTGCATTTAGTATCTTGTAAGTCTTAAATTATGCTTCTTTCTAATTTACATTCCTGCTCATTTGTCTGTAGCCTTTATTTGTTTAATTTCCTGTGTGGAATTACTTTGAATGTAAGCTTTCTATAGCCCAGAGACCAGCTCTGTCTGTTCGGTGTTGATTGTAAAGCCTGTACATTTCTTCCCAAACCACAGAATAATTCTTATCGGGATATTTTATGTAAGTAGGTCAAAAGAAAACAAAGGCTGTTCATAGCTGTATATACAGATAACTTTTCCAGAGGAACTTTATATGTAAACATTTATGCTCACAAATGGAATTGGTTGGCTGGCTAGTTTATGTGTCTTATAATGGAAGTAAAATATATGTCCTGTTGCAAAACCCTATTTTACTTTATTTTGATTTCATCGTTATGCAACTAGGAGTTTGAGGTTAATTAACTATGTCAATGACATTTTACCAGCATTTAACAATCTCTCCTTTCCACTCTCTCTTGAAATGTATGTGGAGGCTACTAAAATCAGCTTCACTAACTGTGTGACCAGAATGTTGATATATGAGCCAGAATTAGAAGACAGCAATGGCAACTCTTTTCCAAACTGCTACTAAGAAATAGATACACATATGTGCATGAAATCACTGGTGTCAAACTCAACTGGAAAGATGCCTTTCCTCAGTAATAAAAAAATACAGGTTTGCTTTAACTGCAATGTTATACTTTTGAATGATATTGTTATTGCTGTTAATTATGGCCACCCACTCCAAAAGATATGGATAGATGGAAATATGGATAGATGAATCCTAATATTGGGCATGCTTTTGAGAAAAATCATTGGAACACTTGGGATTGTTCATTGTTGATTGAAAATGACTTTACGCAATATAACAAAGTAGTGGTGAATATTGTTTTGTGTATTATTGTATAAAAGGAATCCCTTTGGATTTTACTTTGGTAATCATTGTCGATTAGAAGGGGAGTGCTTCATCTCCATTTCAAAACCATTGAGCCAGTGCAGTCCAAAGACATTTCTATGGTGATGTGGCCAGCATGATATCATGGAGTGCTATTACCTTTGTACCAAAATTATATTTATTTATCTATTTGCATTTGCATGCTTTCGAACTACCAGGTTGGCAGGAGCATGGAACTTAGGTCTTGAACCTTGACTACCAGCTTTCCATCAACAAGCTCAGCATCCTAACAATTGAGCCACTGTGCCACACATATTATTGTATATATGAGTGTATATGTGTAAGTAGATTTATTTGTTTGTTTGTTTGCTTGCTTGCTTGTCAAACTTATATAGCTACCTATCTCACACAAAGTGAATCTGGATTCTGTACAATAAACCCTAACCCTATTAAATAAACTCTATTAAATAAAATCTATACAATAAACCCCAACCCTACTAAAACTTACTACAAAATAAATTGGAAATTATTAAACAGTAAACGTAGCTGAAAACAAGATCACAAGCAAGAGAACACCATAGTAATACAGCCAGCATGGAGGTTACCTATTACCAGGCTTTTTATCTCCAGTCTTGTTGAAAAACCTTGTTTTTAAAGGCTTTACAGAAATACCTTGGGCTTACCTTGAGAGACATGATGTTCCAGAGGGAAGGTGCCATGGCAGAAAACGTTTTCTTCCTAGATCTCATTAGATGAAACTTTTTCACAGACAGAACCTATAGCAGTGATGGTGAACCTATAGCACGGGTGCCACAGGTGGCACACAGAGCCATATATGCTGGCAAACGAGCTGTTGCCCTAGCTCAGCTCCAATATGATTTTTGGTTTGCACAGAGGCTTTAGGAGGGAGTTTTTGGCTTTCAGAAACCCTCTGGGAGGGATTGGGAAGGTAAAACACAAGCCTACTTGGCCCACTAGAAGTTGGGAAACAGGCCATTTCTGGCCTCCAGAAAGCCTCCGGGGGATGGGGGAAGCTGTTTTTAATCCTCCCCAGGAATTAAATTGTGTCTGTGTGCACTTGTGCAAGCACAATAGCTTGCCTGCACGCTTTTTTGGCACCCGATGAAAAAAAGGTTCGCCATCACTGACCTATAGCATGCTTCTTCTGATGGATCTGATGGAATTGGTAGATATAATCAGAAACAGACTATTAAATAATATGGTATTCTATACAGTTTAAAGGTCAAAATCAGCACCTGAATAGGATCTGGGAGCAAACCGAGGCAGCTCAGAAACCAGACATGTAATGTGTCTTTATAGGGACACATGTAATTGCTCAAGCTGCTGCATAGCCATTACATATAAACATAGAATTCCAGATTCATAATAGGGACAAACTATCATAATGTATCTCTTTATCTAACATTTATAAATGTGAACTATAAAGTAGCCCAATAATTGTATCTCATTCTCCTACCAAGTATCTATATGGCATTTGTCTTCTCCAAAATAATGTAAGCATTTATGTAAAAAGAGACCAATGGTCTCCTATTTTCCTTTATGCCCTTGGCAGAATAACAAGTATTAAAGGAACAGAAGGTGCTTTTTGGTGCTTTTAGCTACTTAGAGAAACTGATCCACGAAAGAAGAAAATAGGATATTCCATGCTATTTCAGTAGTTTATCCATAGAACATCTCCCTCCCTCCCTCTCTGCCTCTCTCTTTCTCTCTCTCTCTTTCTCTTGTATTGTGCATACTAAAATCCATCTTGACTCCTGGCGAATGCCCAGACAGGTTCATGTAGATCAGTGTTTTTCAACCAGTGTGCCGTGGCACACTAATGTGCCGCGAGACATGGTCAGGTGTGCCGCGAAGCTCAGCAAGAGAGAGAGAGAAAGCAAGCAAGAGAGAGAGAAAAAGAGAGAGAGAAAGCAAGCAAGAGAGAAAGAGTAAGAGAAAGAAAGCGAGAGAGAGAGAGAGAAAGACAGGCAGGGAAGGAGGGAGAGATAGAAAGAGCAAAAAAGAGAGGAAGGAAGGAAGAGAAAGGAAGAGGCATGGAGAGAGAGCGAAAGGGAGGAAGAGAGAGAGAGAGAGAATTTTTTTTGTCCAAACCTTTTTTAGCCCCCCCCCACTCCCCCCCCCCCCCCGGTCAATGTGCCCCATGATTTTGTATATGTAAAAAATGTGCCACAGCTCAAAAAAGGTTGAAAATCACTGATGTAGATTAGTGGTAACATTATTGCCATTGCCTTCCTTCTCAGAGAGATTGGCTCGTCCAAAAAGTATTGATTTCTAGCTTCGTAGCTTTAGCAATTACAACAAACAGGCTCTCTATGATTTTGCTATGCCTATGTCTAACCTTTCGACCTTGGTTTTGCTGAAGATTGTTTTATAATGCTAAAAATGACAGTCTTTCTGATTTCCCCTTGTGCTGCCCTACTGATCTCAAGTTTTTTTTTTTCTAGCCTACCTGAGATATATTGTTGGATAGCATTGAAAAGGTGCCTACCTTTGGCAAAAATTATATAAAGTACACACTGCTTAGCAAAAAAGTGAACCTCTACTCCTAAAAGCAAAACCCTGAGCCCCCCTGGGATAGTTTTGCTAGCTTCACTGGACTCTGACAGCAAGTTGTCCCATTCAGTGTCCCTGTACACGGAATGGGACAATTTGTCACAGCCAACTCATCAGGGCCAATTCGCTGCTGTAAATTTCACCATGATCAACTCATCACGGAACAATTCATTGAGGGACAATTTAACAATTGTATTTAATTATTTTAATTATTACATTGGGTATGGCTAGCTGATGAGGCCAAAATAAGGCCAAAATAGATCTATCCTAGTCTCCCTTAATTTTCAAATTCAGCAAAAAAAACATGTGAGATATATATATATATATATATATATATATATATATATATATATATATATATATATATATATATATATAGGGTGTGGTTTGATGGCTCAGCAATTGCCTGCTGTGTAGAAACTTCCTGGTGAGTCAGTGGGGTAACATCTGGGGTTGTTGATGTAGCTGAAGTATGCTGATTAGTTAATGGTTGTTGATTAGGCGTGATATCCTGAGTAGTTGGAGCTTGCAGGCTACTTGATTGTTTTGCAATATGTGTTCTGAGTCTAGTTTCTGTTTTTATGGCTGGGTTAAGTTTGAGGGCTGGTTTCCAGATGTCTGGTAGGCGGGAGATATGTATATGTATATATGTATATGTATCCTGCAAATGGTAAAAAATATTTCAACTTAAAATCTTTGATATTCATTCAGTGCTAACAGCAACAACTCTCCCATATGTTCCCAAAGCACAAGGAGATTCAAGTGAATTCCCCTTGTACTATTATCTAGAGTTTACTGTTACAAGGATATAGGGATCTTTGATAAGCATTGATGGTATAGGAATTGTTTATAGTTAACAATAAAAGGTACCAAAATAAAATGAAATATGGTTAATAGGGCAATGTTTATAAATCTTGGCAATTTTAAAATGCATGAATTTTGGGAATTGAAGTCTACACATCTTAAAGCTGCCAACTTTGAGAAAAAAAATGCTAAAAGTGAATTAAATGCTTTATGTTTTTACTTCAAAGAATGATTAAAAATGGTAAATTATTTAAAGTAGAAATATTTTTAAAACAGGACTACAAATACAATACTCCCAAGAGTATCCCCCCCCTTGTCTTCCCTTTTATTGCAGCAGTTACTAAAAATGGTTCTAAGTACAGATGGAATTCAGCTAAGCCTTTTTTGTTACTGAACAGCAAGTGTTGTATAAGCCTATTCAACTTTTCATTCATATATTAAACCTTTTGAAGTTATACTCTGCAGTAATATAGAGGCCTTATCAGATTTACAAGCATATTTGGCTAAGTATATGTTGGAGAGTATAATTTATTTGAAACCTCCATTACAACTGCATTCTTCTCGCTATGATTATCCAGTAAAAATACAGCCATATTTTAGTTGTTAGGAATAAAGCCACAACAGAAAGCGTGTGAAACCTAAATGTTTGCTTCTGAAATAATATTTCTTACCAACAGCATGATTAGTTTATTCATTTTATAAACCATTGTGCTGGTTTTCAGTCTTAACATGTAGTTTACGCAACAATTAAATAAAACACTATGCAATCAGGGAAATAGATTCATTTAGTTAGTCTGTCAACTGTTTATATCAATAGAAGTTTGAGAAGTTTTCAAAACTAAAAACATGACATGTAGCAATGATCTTTCTTTTCTTTCTTTTTCTCTACTTGGTATGAGAACACCACACTTTGTTTTAAGCAGCATCTTATTTTATTTATTTTATATATTAGATTTGTATGCCATCCCTCTCCGCAGACTCGGGGTGGCACACAACAACAATAATAACAATATACAATGTAACAAATCTAATAGTAAAAGAAAGTATCTAAAAGCCCATCATTTAAAAAAGCTTACAACACAAATATACCATACATGAACTCTATAAGCCTGAGGGAGATGTCTCAATTCCCCCATGCCTGGCTATATAGGTGGGTCTTAAGCAATTTACAAAAGCCAAGGAGGGTAGGGGCAGTTCTGATCTCTGGGGAGAGTTGATTCCAGAGGGTCGGGGCCACCACAGAGAAGGCTCTTCCCCCTTGGGCTTGCCAGATGACATTGTTTAGTCGACGGGACCCGGAGAAGGCCAACTCTGTGGGACTTTATCAGTCGCTGGGATTCGTGCGGTAGCAGGCAGTTCCAGAGGTACTCTGGTCCAATGCCATGTAGGGCTTTAAAGGTCATTACCAACACTTTGAATTGTGACCGGAAACTGATTGGCAGCCAATGCAAGCCACAGAGTGTTGGAGAGACGTGGACAAACCTAGGTAACAATAGCCCTCGCAGCCGCATTCGGCACGATCTGAAGTTTCCGAACACTTTTCAAAGGTAGCCCCATGTAGAGAGCACTGCAGTAGTCGAACCTTGAGCTGATGAGGGCATGATCTTACAACTATATGTACACATTCAAGGTGCTGGTTATTACTTACAAGGCCCTACTTGCAGCGAAGGGCTACCAAAATTTTTACTCCCACACTGTGGGCATGGCTTATGCAGGATTCCCTGCATTTTCTTTCAACATCTTCCAGTTCAAATTGGGTGCTCTGAGGTGGAGCTCCCCACTGTGTGTGTGTGTCTCCCCCACCACGTCCCGGCAGCAGCCCACCCCTGCCTACTTGGTAAGGGGCCCAGTTGTTTGAGGAGTTGTATGTCTTCAGCAGACAGTTGGCTCAGTATACCATGATTGTGGTTAGGGTTAGTGTTTATTATTCACAACAGTATAATGTGACATATCATTATTGATGACATGCATGTTATCTCTTTCATTAAGTTAACCTATATCTTTATTTTCCTACATGCATTATAGATACCATTTTACAAGTTCAGATCTCAGATCTACCATTCAATGAGATCTCCAATATCATTTCCCCTACTTTTAGTCACAGGAGATCAAGATGTCTATTTTTTAAAAAATGTCTTTTACCATTTAGTAGTACATTTCAATCACACACTTCCACAGTCCTTAATCATCACCAAATGGTATATATTTCAACACCACGGACAACACATCTACTCTCCAAAAAGACCTCGACTCACATTGGTCTAGCACATGGCAACTTCAAATATCAACCAGCAAATGTTTTACCCTCCACATCGGCAAAAAGAATCCGAACCTCATATATAAACTGAATAAACAAAATCTCACAGCCAACCCCCACTCAGTAAAAGACCTTGGAATACTAATGTCAAATGACCTAAGTGCCAAAGCCCACTGCAACAATATTGCCCAAAAGGCTTCTAGAGTTGTTAACCTGATCCTACGCAGCTTCTGCTCTGGCAATCTCACACTACTCACCAGAGCCTACAAAACTTTTGCCAGACCCATCCTTGAATACAATTCATCTATCTGGAACCCATACCACATCTCGGACATCAACACCCTTGAAAATGTCCAAAGATACTTCACCAGAAGAGCCCTTCACTCCTCCATTACGAAAGCAGACCTATCAATCCTAGGTCTAGAAAGCTTAGAACTACGTCGCCTAAAACACGATCTAAGTATTGCCCACAAGATCATATGCTACAACGTTCTACCTGTCAATGACTACTTCAGCTTCAATTGCAACAACACAACAGATTCAAACTTAATATTAACCACTCCAAACTTGACTGTAAACCGAGTTGTCGAAGCGTGGAACTTCAGCAACCGAGTTGTCGAAGCGTGGAACTCATTACCTGGCTCAGTAGTGTCAACCCCTAACCCCCAACATTTTTCTCTTAGACTATCCACGATTGACCTCTCCAGGTTCCTTAGAGGTCCGTAAGGGGCGTGCATAAGTGCACCAGTGTGCCTTCCGTCCCCTGTCCAATTGTTTCTCCTTATTTCATTCTTTTCTTCCTTTCAAATATGTTTACCTATACTTTTATATCTTTTCTTCTATTCTTTTCTTTACTTATATTATTACATATCTTTCTCTTCAATGTGTATTATGTATTGGACAAAATAAATAAATAAAAATACAAATAAATATTTGCTTTTGCTGTCAAGGCTTTCATAAAATGTCTTTCTATAAGATAGAGAAGGTATGGACTAAACTACCAGATTAATTTTATCTCTACTGCATGCTAATAGTAAGGACATAATTGGTCAGTTTTACCCAAACATGGTCACAGTATTTTATGCAAGTAGGATCTCTGCTGCAGATATTTTCAATATTATTCCCACCTCCACAAATATGGAGGAATACGCAGTGATCTATAGAGTTGGATAATGATCTGGGGAATATGAAGTGGGAAATAGCCTTTTTTTTGCTTTGGTAGCCTGACGATCTATTTAGAAAAAAGTGTGTGTGTGTGTGTGTGTGTGTGTGTGTGTATACACACATACACTACATATGTATAGATACACACACATATACAGTATACATACACACATCTTCCTTCCCACACTTCTGTATAGCAATATAAGACACAGAAGATAAATTATTAAAGCCTTATTTTGAATTCTTCTGTGAGGAAAGTTGTCTGAAAATAGCAGCATTTAAAGCACATGTATTTTATTCTGCATCCCTGCTGAAGTGATTAAAATGTTCAACGTGAAGTCAACAGCCCCTTATTCCCTGGCAGCTGTCATAGCTACTGAATAGAAGTACGTATAACCGACCAAGGAAGCTTTCTTGCTTCACCTCTTATGTAGTGCCAGAAAAATAAGCCCTCCATTTTGCACAAGCATTTTTTATCTGTTGTGTCCTTATTACGATAAACCAAGGTGAGCCAGCGTCACGACTAAGCTTTTATTTAGCAGTAAGGGAAAACAGCAAAGAAACCCCAAACTGAATGGCAAGCAAGAGCTCTTAGCAACAGTTCTCCTCATTCGTGATATGACAGCTCATTTTATATGTGGCTGTCAGACGTGGCAGCCAATAGGGGGGAAGAATTCTCGCGCTTTCTAGTGGACCAATTAATGCATCCCAGGCTATTTACTGTAAGATGCTGAGATGCAACATTACCTTATTTTATTTCTTCTGCACCCAGTTCATATGAAATTCTTGATGTCATGCGCATATCCCTGCTCTTTATCTTCATTTCATGGGCGTTTTTTAAAAAATGATGATTAGAAAATTTAACTTCATTAAATCTTCAGGAAAAATAAGAGTTCCCAGCCTTTCAAATCTGGATGTAGCATGAAAATAGGACCACTGGTGAAAATTAGTCAGTTTCTGCTACTTTTTTTAACCCTGCTGTTCTGTTCGGGTCGTATGTGACCCGAAGCCAAGTTTGAGTCCCTGTAAAAAATTTTCCCTGCATATCTGAAACTTGAAATTTCATGTTGGTTCATCATTTCAGGGGTTCTCTCTATGAGAATTTTTTTGGGGGGGTGGGGGGCTTAGTTTTTGCTGGGCAAAAAAAGTTACAAATCTTATGTTCCTGGGTCACCCTGACCCGGACCGAAAACTCTTCATTTGCAGTGCTTATGTTTGGTCTTTTTGAAAGCTTTTTTCACTTGGAAAGTAGTCTGAACATTTCTGCACACAATGATATGAAAATTGAAATGAAAAAAGTAAATCTTATTGGTTTATTTTGCGGATATAATGCACGCCCCCCCCCGTTTTTGTGAAAAAATTTTCAATTTATGGATAGTTTTGCTTGCAAAATGCATTCTATTTTACTAAAGTTGGTGTGGGATTGGTAGGTTGAACATTTCTGAATATAAGAAAAATATAAAGGAACTGAAAAAAATGATTCTTATTGGTTTTTTAACATCAGAAATAAGGCCTCCCCCCCCCCTTGGCTGCTTGCAACCATTTTCACTTTTTATTTTTTTATGCTCCAAATCCGAAATATTCTTTAAAATCTTAGGCATTCATTTACTCAATTTAACAATGCTGATCATCAAAAAATATTTTTGGGGTGGTGGCTAATTGTTTTCTGTGCAAAAAAAAATCATAACTTTGAATCTGTTTCTGTTCGTATGGGACCGGACCAAAAATATTTTTTTTAGGTACTTGAATTTGATCTTTTTGAAAACTTTTTCAACTGGAAAACTAGTTTGAACATTTATGAACATAATGATATGAAAATTGAACTGGAAAAATTGAGACTTATATTTTTATTTTGATCAAAAAGCCCCTCCCCCCATCCTTTTTTAATTTCGTGTCAATTTCTATTTTTTAAGGCTACAAATCCCTAAGGAATTTTCCCCCAAAAGGTTTGATATACTAAATTGAACATTTCTGAATATAAGAAAAATATAAATGAACTGAAAAAAATGGTTCTTATTGGTTTATTTTTGCCACAAAAGGGCCCCCCCCCCCTCGGCCTTGCTGTGTGCCATTATTGTCACTGTTTATACATATTTGTCTAGAAATATTTGGAATATCCTTTTGAAAATCAACCACATTGTAGCCAGAGAACTAATTTTATGAAACAAATCCATTTTACTAAAAAAAAGTATGTAAGTTTGAAATTAACAGCATAATTTTTATATAAATTGAAATAATTGAGGCATACTTTATGTGCAAAATAAACCAATATGCATCAATTTTTCCAGTTCAATTTTCATATCATTATGTTCAGAAATGTTCAAGCTACCAATCCCACACCAACTTTAGTAAAATAGAATGTATTTTGCTAGCAAAACTATCCATAAAGTGAAGACTATTTAAAAAAAACGGGGGGCGTGCATTTCATCAACAAAATAAACCAATATGCAGCAATTTTTCCAGTTCAATTTTCATATCATTATGTTCAGAAATGTTCAAGCTACCAATCCCATACCAACTTTAGTAAAATAGAATGCATATTGCAAGCAAAACTATCCATAAATTGAAAAAAATTTCACAAAAACAGGGGGGGCGTGCATTATATCCGCAAAATAAACCAATAAGATTTACTTTTTTCATTTCAATTTTCATATCATTGTGTGCAGAAATGTTCAGACTACTTTCCAAGTGAAAAAAGCTTTCAAAAAGACCAAACATAAGCACTGCAAATGAAGAGTTTTCGGTCCGGGTCAGGGTGACCCGGGAACATAAGATTTGTTACTTTTCTTAAACAGAACAGCAGGTTAATATAGCAAACACTCCTTGTGGTTTACAGTTTTCTTACTTAGCTAACCCTAAATTAATTCTACTTATCCTGCTTATTGCCATTGTTGTATTTAAAAACACAGAAGTGTACAGTAGAATTTATCAGTAATTGATCTTTTTGCAAATTAAAATGTTCAGAATAATTGCTTGAGATCTATCTTCTATAAACTTCTGAAAAAGTGTTATACAATATAATAGTTTAGTCTTAGGATTCCTTATTAGGATATAGAGTATTACTTCAACCAGAATCATCTATTTATTTATTCAAAATTTAGTGTAGTCTGAATTCCCCAAATCATACCTAAGACAGCTTCTTTATTCAACAGAGAATAATCCCTTCCGATTTTCATGTAAGAATGCTTTTGCATGGGTAGAATCTGTCCTGATTTTTTTAAATCCAATAGCCTTTTCTACATTTATCCATTTGATGTCAACACAGAGCCGATAGTGGGGCCATGAAAACAAAAATATTCCCATATGTCACCAGTACTCTGTAAACAGCTCTGGTTCCTAGTGAGTTTTCAGATGAAAATAAAACTGCTGCTATTTTTTAAAAAATTGTCAAACATATATAAGATAACAGATACAGGAATAAACATGATTATAAATACAGGATAAGGATACAAATAAATAGGTACAGTATAACAGGGACGGTAGTGCATTAGTGCACTTATGCACGCCTCTTACTGATCTTTTTGGAATGGGATGGTCAGTCTAAGGTTAAAATTATGGAAGTTTGCAGAAGTAACTACAGAGTCATGTAGTGCATTCCAGGCATTGACCAATCTGTTGCTGAAGTTTAATTTTCTGCAATTGAGTTTGTACCAATTTACCTTAAGTTTGCATCTACAGGGTGCGTTCCAAAAGTAATGCATTTTTATATAAAAAAGTAATTTATTGAACAGATTTGCACAAAAATTTAAATTCTTCAAAGTACTGTCCTTGGGCCTTTACACATTTATTCCAGCAACTCTGCCATGACCGGTACGCGCCCTGGAAGGCATCTTCGGGGACCTCAAACAAGGTGTTAGTCACGGCTGATTGGATCTCTTCTATGAATGAAAAACGAGTTCCTTTCAGGGCTGACTTAATCCAAGGGAACGAAAAGAAGTCTGCTGGGGTGATGTCAGGAGTATAGGGGGTGTGGGGCAGCATTGGTACCTGGTGTTTGGCCAGAAACTCACAGACTTGTGGCAAGGCACATTTTTCGTCCATAGAAGAGAACCAATCAACCATGACGAAGACCTTGCAAGAGCTCCCCAAAGATGCCTTCCAGGATGCATACCGGTCATGGCAGAGTCTCTAGAAAAAATGTGTAGAGGCCCAAGGACAGTACTTTGAAGAATTCAGTATACTTTGATAAAATATGTCAATCAAATATTAATTTCAGTCATAGACTAGCAAGAGAATGTTTCAGGTTGAAATGGGAATTGAACTTTTAAAACTAATTTAATTCTGATATGACTCACTTTCCAGAACTGTTCTTTACAACTTTACTATCAGAAATAAAAAAATAATCCAGCCCGCTTATTACATTTTTAACTATTTTTAAAAAATTAATCATCCTTTTTGGTGATTGTAACTGGAATACTTTACCAATGATAAATAACCAATTTTCCTTTGAGCATAACATTTTGTATTCTATGGACATTTTCATCCCCCTCCCCCGCTACCACTATATATCCATTAGTAAAACAACATTTTATTTGTTCAGCTTCAAGTTAACATTTATAAATCTTCAGACCAGTTGTGAGTTTCTTTTTTTTTCAGTGCTCTTGTAACTTTGAACAGTTGCTAAAAGAATGGTTTCAAATCAAGGATTACCTGTATTGCATTAACACTATTAAGGAGTCATCTGAAAGTACAGCCCATAATTTTTAAAAAATGAACATGGAACAATTACAGATAAAATAAAATTTGTGATGAATTCATTTCAATGTGTTTATGACTTTAATAAAGTAATAAAATTTTCTAGATATAAAGTTGACTGTACATATTTTCCAATAAAAGTAATAGAATAAATAAGGAAAATTCAAAATTACTCTACAGTACCTCCCATCTCTCTAATACTTAGCTCCCACTTTGCAAGAACTTTTTATGTTAAAGAATTTTCAACCTACTCCTCATGTTCAAAGATCTTCTCTGTCTCCCATCAGTTCTTACCTTTTGGTAAAATTTATCTCCTCACACTTAATTTTAAAGACAAGCTCTCAGAAATCTCACATAAGTGCCACCAGTCAAATGTATAGTCACTTTCACATTTGGCTAGGAAACCAAATGTGTACAAACATCATTTGTACAAGGGTTTAGGCTTTAAATGAATTGGTCTTTAAATGAAGAAAAGCTGTGTGTACTGGAGGAGGACTATGATAAAGTTCAGTCCAACTTTCCCTAACTAGGAACTGAATATCCAGATATGAGTTGATTAGTGGATTATGAGGGTTAAAGATTAAGGGGAAGCCACTTAAAAGAGAAGGCTATTTAAGGAGCCACTGTAATTTCAGTAGAGTTTGGGTCAGAAATTAATTCTAGCTTCTATGAACAGAATATCAATTTTCCTATTCAAAGCTTTAACAAAAATATTTTAGAACACAAAAGAATTCTGGCATCGGACCAGAATATCTCCGGGACCGCCTTCTGCCGCAGGAATCCCAGCGACCGATTAGGTCCCACAGAGTTGGCCTTCTCCGGGTCCCGTCGACTAAACAATGTCGTTTGGCGGGCCCCAGAGGAAGAGCCTTCTCTGTGACAGCCCCGACTCTCTGGAACCAGCTCCCCCCGGAGATTAGAACTGCCCCCACCCTCCCTGCCTTTCATAAACTCCTTAAAATCCACCTTTTCTGTCAGGCATGGGGAAATTGAGTCATCTCCCCCGGGCCTATACAATTTAAGTATGGTATATCTGTGTCTATGTATGCTTTAATAATGGGGATTTTGATGTTTTCTTTTTTAATAGTTAAAATTATTAGATTTGTTATGAACTGTTCTTCTATTGTTGTGAGCCGCCCCGAGTCTACAGAGAGGGGCGGCATACAAATCTAATAAATGAATGAATGAATGAATGAATAAACAAACAAACAAACAAACAAACAAACAAACAAGAGGTTTTGTATAATGAAAATGGGAAACACTGAAATTAAATATGCAAATCCCCATTATTTTCATTATTACAATTCTGATTTTAGAAGAATGCTCTTGGATGATACTCAGACCTATATTTTGGATAATATTTGGTTGCTACCTTCTTGATTTTCGCTTTTGTTTCGCATTTTTATCATGCCCATTTTATTGTATTGTATGTTGTATTTTTATATCTCTTTGTACGATATTGTTTTGTTTTTATTTTAGGGGTATTGAATTTATTTTTAAGCATTTTATACACCGTTTACCCACACTGATTTTCATTGTTATGATATAGTCAAGCCTGAGCTTTCCAAAAGGCTGAAATGTTTCTTCTAGAACAATTTTCTTTATAGAAAATGCCACATAGACACACATGCACAATACGCACTCACAACCCCTCACATGGATACATAGTCCTTATGTCAGGCCAAAGCCATTTTAGTTGGGGTCTTTGGCCTGCCACACCTCAAGCTATAATAAAATACATTCTTTGCTATGGGAATTTAGGAAAGGTAATTGCATGATGGATATCTGCAGGTAGCCATAACAAATTCTTTCTAGATTGTCAAGGTCATCCTTTGTCTTTGCACTCCTGCACCTGCATTGAAGGAGATGGGAGTTGCTTCCACGTTGACAGATGAAGATTGGTCAATGTGATGGACTTGGGGGTGTGGGGAAAAGGGTTTGAACTTTCAACTGGGTGGTGAAACCCCTGGGACTTCAGATTCTGGTTTCTCCCAGATGTGCCAGCTTGGGTCTGCTAATAAATTGGAACTTTGAGAAATGCTTTGCTTCAGTCTCTGGTTTGATTTTGGATGCTATTTGGAACACTGACAGTCTAATTTACAGAGCATATTTGTTCTAAGGAATTCCAAGTCAGTGCCAAGAATAAAAGAAGGACCAGTTGTAGAGAGTTTGTAATACAAAAATATCGCTAGTGTACGGTACTGTTTGTAAAAAAGATCTGACTAAAAAGTATGTTCCCAGACTGAGAAAGAAGAAATGGGTTGAGGTGGGGGTGGGAACAGCTAATTAGACCCGAAGCAACCGTGAACAACCATGTTAGCAGAATCAATACCTGGAACTGATCAGCTATTTCTTCAATTGTGCCAGCCGGAGAATAGTGATTGCTTCGCAGAACATAATTACCCATTTTAGTTATGCAACAGCAGAGATGTTTTCTGTATCTCCCTCCATCCCTTCCCCCCACTCTTTGTGATTTATGTTTCTCTATTGCAACTTTTCCATCTCTTTAAATTAGTAAATGAGTGTACACTCTTTTGAGAAAAGGCTACTTTCAAAAAAATGAAATAGGAAATGACATTATACAAGTCTTACATTTTGAAGATTAAGCTGTATTGTGACCTAATCAGAAAGTGAGTCACTATGAAATTTGCCTATTCTTATTTTAAGGAACATAGTTTATTTAGATGCAAAGCAGCAATGTGAAAAATTAGAACTATTCTCATTCAGGTTGTGGTGAACTAATTTGTAAAACTGTGATTTATCTATAAATAGTTACATCTGATAGTATATCACTAGCTTTGTAACAGAAGTCTTAACAGTAGCAATAATAGGTAGCTGATATTT
Organism: Erythrolamprus reginae; assembly: GCF_031021105.1. Classification (NCBI taxonomy): domain Eukaryota; kingdom Metazoa; phylum Chordata; class Lepidosauria; order Squamata; family Dipsadidae; genus Erythrolamprus; species Erythrolamprus reginae. Next base: position 81,616,460 of record NC_091954.1, read on the forward strand.
GTATCCATTATAGTTAAATAATTATAGAAGAAATTAATATGCGACTGATATTTGTATTTGCAAGAGCTGTTTCAAAGGAATCCAGTTAAAATATAACTTGTATAGAATAAACTATGTAACACCACATTGTCATTAAAGTAATGGCCAAATGTTTCTTCTTCAGGTTAGCACCTCTTTAACTACACCTATTTAATAGTTATCAGTGGTTCATGGTTTTCTAAAAAGGTTAGAGGGGGGTGCCCAAAACTGTCTCATACTTAATGACCATACAATAATCGTTACTTTTTAGTGGAGAAAAAATACATAAACTTGGCAAAGAGCCCAGCTGGCAGGCTACAATCTGGAACAGAAATACTCTTCTCTAAAGTATTTTGGGGCAAATCTCACATGTATAATAATATATATAATATATATATTATTTTAGTTCCTCACTGTAGGGGTACCATTTGGTTGGTTGGTTGGTTGGTTGGTTGGTTGGTTGGTTGGTTGGTTGGTTGGTTGGTTGGTTGGTTGGTTGGTTGGTTGGTTCGTCCGTCCATCCATCCATCCATTCATTCATTCATTTGACTTTTATGCCACCCCTCTCCAAGGATTCCAAGGACCTTACAACATACAACATGTAGCGGAACAATATATAATGTCCTAAATCCAATTAATTCAAATTTATAATCTAAAAAACCCCAAAACCATAAAAAGACAGTCATTCCCATTCAATCGACTTACTCTCAATAAATTTGTTGGCCGGAGGGCTACAGTCTAGTGGAACCTAACCGGTCGCTGGGATTCCTGCGGCAGAAGGCAGTCCTGCAAGTATTCTGGCCCGGTGCCATGTAGGCCTTTAACTTAAATTAATATGATCTTAGTATCTTATTTTTTGTCTCTCAAAATACCATTTTTAAAGAACAGAAATTTAGATGCATGTTTAACAACTTTTTGATGTGTATGACCATTTCAACTCTCAAAATGTTCGTATTGGGGAGGAAAATGATATATAGAAATTTGTGGACTTGTTTATGAATTAGAAAAGGCTTTGGATGAAAGAAATGCATTAATGTTAACAAGCTTTATTTTCATAGAAAATAAAGAATAGCACAGAATAACATTGGACCATATGGAAATAACTTTTGCCTGAAGTATAAACCTTTCCCTCATTTGACAAGAAATAAGTCTATCTTCATTTTTTCAGATTTGAAAAATATTCCAATTATTTTGTAAAAAAATTATTGAGTTCTCGGATGAGAAGTGAATGCCTTCAAGGAAAACATCCAGTTGCCTTTTGGAAAAGCACCTTTAGGATAATTATATCCTGGATGACTGAGATTTTCCAGACATTGAAAAATGATAATACATTTTTATATAAATTTCATATATATAAATAGTAAATTATGTCATAAGAATTGTTGATCCTTTTCTATATCTATCTATCTATCTATCTATCTATCATTTTAAAGAGTAGAAAAGGCATATCACATGACTAATGTTCATTCATCATTATCAGGTATCCTGAAAAGCAAGGTACACAGCTAGAGTAGAGATGAAACTTATATACAGTATATTTAATTTTATGTACATATGAGTCCAAAGTTAACCATGCACAATTGGCAACTATGTATGACAAACAAGGGGAAAAATGATTGCATGTATTATCCTACAAACTCTTCATTTAGACATGAATAAGGCCATTCATCCATTAGAATATAGTGGCACTAGAAATCTATAATGATTATCCTTTGCATAAAATGCTATCAAGCTTCTGAAGTTAAAATGATTTAATTTTTTTCATATAAAAATTCTAGCACATATTTTTCTTTGGGTTGCAGTAAGACTAGGTTGCAATATTATAAATATCTCTAGCGATAGATCTATACTTTTTCCAAGCACATTTCAAATGGCATACGCTTGTGGAAGATATTTGTAGCAATAGAGAACTTGGGAGATTTGTGCCAAGGGTACCCTCTACTGGTAATTTGGTCATTACCCAAGGAAACAAAGTTCCAGTAGTTAAGCATAAATTGACTTCAATTTGTTTGACAATTATTACATTCTTTTTTATCCAGAAGTCAGACAGAAAGGATTAAAAAAAACAGTATGAATCTATACAAAGATATATGCAACAGTAAATCCAGTCTTTAATTATACTTCTTCATGCTTCAGGAAGATAGAGAGTGAGTGAGCTCTTTTCTATAAATATCTATATTTTTTCCTGACAGGCTACTTTTTTTATTATAAACAAAGCATTCCATCATGCATTCTCCCATAGTTCACAGCCAACCCAATTCTTCTTGTTAAATTGCTTATAATTCTCAGAATGTATTACCATTTGATTATGCTAGTTGAAGCATAAAACTATTGCACTCTAAAACAGAAACTCGGAGAACACCATGTTGATTACCTATGATAGTACATTATCAAGGATTTTTCTGTATCATGTGTATACATTAAGATGCTATATAATCAAATTGATAAATAATGTTATTGTTGCAACTTTATAAAACAAATTGATTTTCCCCACAAACATTTATTTCATATGATACCAAAATGACATAAAAGATCAAGGAATCCATATCTAAAAGTATACTGTAACTTAAAATTAAAAAACATGTTATTTTGCTTTAATACTTCAACAAAGCTGGACATTTTTACTTTGCAAAAACCTGTTCATAAATTCTAAGGCATGCTATCTTTTTCTTTCCTCCTCCTCTTCCTCATGTCAAAGAGTTAATTATATCCTAAATTAAGATTTGTATTTAATATGGACATGTTTAGTTATTTTAATAACTGTAATAATCAAAGAAGAGAACTACAGTACTTTTTTTAACTATTTACACCTATATTTTGTTTAATCTATAATTGAATCAGATGAAATATTTTCAATGGTTATACACATGTACAAAGTTTTAGTCATATCTTCATTAGATTTTTATGTTGGTAAAATTTAATAGCTTTATCTTACTTTTTTTTTAAATTGCTTTTTTAAAATATTGGATTTGTACTTTGTATTGCTTGTTGTGTGCCGCTCCGAGTCCTTGGAAAGGGGCGGTATACAAATCTAATTATTTATTATTATTATTATTATTATTATTATTATTATTATTATTATTATTATTATATTTCCTAATCTCATATCATTGATATTCTAACAATTTGTTTATTTTTTATTTTTTTTTACTATGCCAAATATCTGATCTGTGCTGTAAGCCTCTGAATGGCCACTACATGCAACCAAAATATAAAACACTAATTTTCTTATTTCCAGATTGGTCATCCATATCTTTGCATATGGTATTTATTGGCCCTTACTGCAGTAAGAATCTGAACAGAGTAGAGAGAGACAGGAGGGAGAGAGGGGGGGAGGAAGGAAGGAAGGAAGGAAGGAAGGAAGGAAGGAAGGAAGGAAGGAAGGAAGGAAGGAAGGAAGGAAGGAAAATTGTTCAATAAAGGTGATGTCAGAAATTACTTATTTCGGTGGAAAGTGGTTTTCTTCTTATATCATATAACCAGCTGAGCAGAATAATGACCATGAGTTAATCAGCTAGTTGTCTAATAATTGAATCAGTACATTGATAATCATGCAATATGCCTATAAAATAATACAAAAATTCAAGTGATAAGAAATGCACTTTGATTAGTTTACAGCTTTCATGCCTGAGTGCCTTATAAAAATGTTTTACTTAAAAGAAAAGATAGCATGCAGAGAGCTAAAAAGACAACATGCAGAGAGCTAAAAAAACAACAACCACCCTGCCATTTAAAAATAGGGAAAGACAATGTATGCATTTACAAAGAATATGCTGTATCACCACAGTATTTTACATGGGCTGAAATTTAGTTCTCATAATTCCAAGCTCCATATTAGATTTAAATCTAATAAATCTGGAAAGAATCATAATAGAAACATGATATAATTGCACCAGCTGGTTGGGGAATTCTGGGAGTTTAAGTCTACTCATCTTAACAATGTAAAGTTTTGGAAATACAAATAATCTTGGAGAACAAGTAGTCTGGAGACAATTTGAATTTTATCATTTGAGGCCACCATCCTATTGTTAGTAGTAGTAATAGTATAATTGTGTTAGAAGTAGTAGTGCTGTTATTTTAGTCCTTTTACATACAGTGAAGTTGTCAAACAGTTCTTTTAAAAATTACATATGAGGTAATTTTGTAGGTAGAGGCAGTTTAAGTTAACACTTAAAAAAAATCCTTAAACAAAGTTTATCTCAGCTCACCAGGTTTTCATTTTGAAGTGAATATGTGTTAAATTGCAGCCTAACATTCATATTTTTATTTTAAATTCATGCTAATGTAATTTCTCTCTTTTTAAAAAAATTAAGTAACTTGTGCAGAATTGCAGTGCTACACTCCATACACAATCCATCTCTGTAATGGGCATTAATCAGCTTTTAAGAAAAAAGAGTAATGTTGAAGTGAAAGGTATTTACAGTCAAAATTACATATATAATAAAAACCTAACAGGGTAGAAAAATTGAACAAATGTGATATTTCCACTGGACTCTAATATATTTGTTCTATGATTCTTGTTACAATAGAGCTTTCTTAAATTACCAGTGGCTTTAAATTCTTTGTGACAAGCCTATTTAATTTATCTCAGTTAAATAAGAAAATTGAAAAAGTTAAAGGGAAACATTTTAGTTTCATATTATATTTGTTTAAAATTCTGTCCTTGATACTGTCATCAGTATTTATCAGAATGTAAGCATTTTAAGGCCTCCCTTCCTTTCCAAGACAGGAATTAAATATAACCTTTATTTTCCATATCAAACCATGGAACCAAAAGGTTTTAATGTATAGTTAAAGGAAATCTATGATTCAAAATTCTGAAGCGAGGAATTGTTGGTCTCACATGTGCTACTAAATTACAACTCCGAGCATTCCTACTCAGTCATGCCTGTAGTGAAGAGTTGAAATACAACATCTTGAAAGCTTAATGCTGTGCACCTGAAGCTCTCTCATACTGTTTTCTCCAAGCATTAAAAATATATATATATGGCAATAATTACATAGACTAAAATGAAAAGAACTCAGTTTTTAAAATGTATACAGTCCTATACCAAATAAAATACAAGTAGGAAAATAGGAATCACCTTTGGTGGGAAAGTAACAGCATTCCGTGCACCTTAAGCATTTAGTAATGCCGGCCACATGTCCATAGTGACCTCTTTGGACAGGGATGACTCTTCAGCTTTGAAATGGAGGTGAACACCACCCCCTAGAGCAGTGATGGTGAACCTATGGCACGAGTGCCACAGGTGGCACACAGAGCCATATCTGCTGGCATGTGAACCACTGTCCTAGCTCAGCTCCAACGTGCATATGTGTGCCAGCATATATAGAGAATTATTACAAGCAGAAGAACAAGTAGTAAAAGGACTGACGAGATATTGGCAAGATGAATTAGAAATTGATGAATGGGATATGGAAAGTATAATTGAAAATATTAAAAGAATTAAAAACACAAGAATAAGAGAGATGAGAAGAAAAATATTACATAAATGGTATTATACACCAGTACAATTAGCACGTTTTTCAAACAACGAAGAAAGGAAATTGTTGGCATGGGTGTAAGGAAAAAGGAGTATTTATGCATGTTTTGGAAATGTAATAAAGTTCAAAATTTTTGGAAACAAATACAAATGAAAGTGAATAAAATTACGAATGGGCCCACCAGAAATTTGGAAGCAGGCTGTTTTCGGCCTCCAGAGGGCCTCCGGGGATTGGAGAAGCTGTGTTTGCCCTTCTCAGGCATTGAATTTGGGTGTGGGCATTCGTGCATGCGCAATAGAGCACACGCATGCTCTTTCGGTAACTGAGGGGGAAAAAGGTTCCCCATCACTGCCGTAGAGTCAGGAATGATTAACACATACAGTTTCCGGTCACAATTCAAAGTGTTGGTTATGACCTTTAAAGCCCTGCATGGCATTGGACCAGAGTACCTCTGGAACCGCCTGCTACCGTACCAATCTCAGCGACCGATAAGGTCCCACAGAGTTGGCCTTCTCCGGGTCCCGTTGACCAAACAATGTCGTTTGGCGGGCCCCAGGGGAAGAGCCTTCTCTGTGGCAGCCCCGGGCCTCTGGAATCAACTCCCCCTGGAGATTAGAACTGCCCCCATACTCCTTGTCTTTCGTAAATTACTCAAGACCCATCTATACCGCCAGGCATGGGGGAGTTGAGACACCTTTCCCCCAGGCTTTTTTATATTTATGTTTGGTTATGTATATGTTGTTTGCTTTTTAAAATATGATAGGGCTTTATGTGCTTTTTAATATTAGATTTGTTTTTTGCTGGAATATTGCTTTTATTATTGTTGTGAGCCGCCCCGAGTCTTCGGAGAGGGGCAGCATACAAATCTAATAAATTGAATTGAATTGAATGTGTGAGGGGAACCTTTACTTTTATGCTTATAGCAAATGGTTAAGCACACATTTGATCTGAATTCAGGTTCCAGGTTTTAATTCAGGTTTATGAAAAACTGTATAGTATCAGATTAAGGACCCATTTGGACAACACTCTATATATTGGGAGCCAACCAAATCTATTTGGAAAATTCATAACCTGCAGCACCAACAGGAAGCAAAGACATAAGATGGCAAGCATGGCAGAAGAATCCAAGCTCTACCTATTGGTAGATATGTAAATGTTCCAGTTGTGTTCATAGGGCTTAAATCACACTGAAGCAACAACTGCCTGTTTTGAAATTCTCTTCTTTCCCCAAGGAATTCATGGCAATTCAAAATCATTAATAGGAAGGGAATAGCTGCCTTTCATTCTTGTAGCCAGAATCACAGATGACAAACTGGGATTCCAGATTTTCCTTCCACTGGTATCTTCACCTCTGATGAACAATGATAGAAAAATCAAGAATTCATTAAGGACAAAGAAAAATAACAGGATTAGCAAGATGTAATAATTGTTAATGAGCTATTATTTGTAGTATTATACATGCATTAAAAATCTGTGGACTTAAGGTTTGTTACAGAGGTGCTATCATTTATAGTTTCTGTTGTGGTTAGCTCTGGCCCAGCTCTTGCCCCAAGGACTGTGGATGTGGGGGAGACATCCACATGCTGCAGGCCTGTTTTGCCCCCCCCCCCGTGGAATCTGCTGATGAAGGCTCCTCTGACCAAGAAGACATGAGTGATAGGGAGGAGGAGAGTGTGGCAGACAGCTCAGAAGGAGATCAATTATCTAGTTCCTCCTTGGATTCAGAACAAGAGTTAATGATACAGCCATGCATGCAGAGAGTGATGCATAGGCAACAACAACTGAGAGATTATTATCAAAGAAAATGAGGCCACCTGTGGTTGGGTGGGGCTGTGGTAATTAGTGAGGCTGCTATAAATAGCAGCCTGTGGGTTTGGCCATTGTGAAGGATTATCTGATCGTTCTGTTTCGTGACTGCTTTACTGACTTTGACCTTTTGTGTGCTGATTTTTCCCCCGCTTTGAAACTAAACCAGAGCAAAATGTGTTTCACTTTGTGAAAGAAGGAGGACTGTGAATTGCCTCACAGCTGCAAGCTAAGTATCACAGAACTGATAAGGGACTTGTACAAATTACCAATTTGCTATACCAAAAGAGGGCTTAGTTTAAGTGACTTTTAATTATAAAGAACATTGTTTTGAATTTTCAAACATATGTGTGTGTGAAATTTGTACCTGTGAATTTTTGGGAAAAGTCTACCAGAGAGCCCGATAACAGTTTCCATTTCTCTCTTGTTTGCCTGGATGATCTGAAGTGAAAATATAACTACATCCAGTCCAAATTTGTTGATAGAAGTCTGTGTTCAGGAACAGTATTTTGCCAAGATTCTGAATCCCTTGGAGATTTATGATCATATCCAAACACTGAATCCACCCGACAAAATACCACTCACCACTCCACCACCCCAACCTCAACCACTTCCAATACTCCAAAAACCCACTAATTCTACCACTGATATCTCTACCCTAGTCAAGGATGCCATGGAACGTGAACAAAAACGCCAGAATGCTATCCTCTTTGGTCTTGATGAAAGTCATGAATCAGATATAACAAGAATAAGAAATATCATCCACCAACATCACTCACATGCACAAACATTCGCCCAAGAAGACATTTTGGAAGTTACCAGAATTGGACCTGAGCACAAGTATAACGATGGCTCAATAGCTCCCCGCTTCTGCAAAGTAGTATGCAAAACTGAACAAATAAAACAGCAATTCATCAACACCATTAACCACATTGCCAGAAATAACAAGTCCTTCAACAAACTCAGATCCAGACCAGATCTTTCTCTCCTCCAACGTATTCGCTCTCGCGAACTACGGGCAGAACTCAAGAGACGCTATGAACTTGGTGAAACAAACCTTTACATAGATTACCGCACAGAAAGCATCAAACCCAAAACCCATAATTCTCCCCACATCTTCCGGTCTAACTTTCAACCTACCATCTCACAACATCAAACTGACACCAGCCAGACCACCATTCCACAACAACAAATGGACAACCCTACCACCTCAAACCAAGAATAGGAAAGCGTGCCCCTTACTTCCTCTAACCACCCCAAAACCAATTCTCAACACAAGACCAATCTCAAATGTAAACTATTAAATGCTAGAAGTTTAGTCAACAAGATATCTGAATTCCTCCTTCTACTTGACACCTCCAATTTTGATATAATTTTTATATGCGAAACATGGCTAAATGCTTCCTACCCAGACTCCATTATCACATCAAAAAACTACCATGTTTTCCGATCAGACCGTGAATCCCGCAGAGGAGGCGGAGTAGCTATATTTTACAAAAAATCGCTGAACCTAAAAATCCTTAAAGTTGCACAGGATTTATTGGTACCTGAAATTATTGTCTGTGATTTATCCCTAAATACCACAATTCGCTTCTTACTCTGCTACAGAGCCCCGGACTACGACATCGAACATGCTAACAAATTATCCACATTACTAACGTGGGCAACCAACTGCCCATACCCCATTATCTTCCTCGGAGACCTCAACCTACCACACATCAACTGGTCCTTAAATGAATGCAGCACGGAACCCATCCATTCTACTATATATAATACCGTCACCCAACTGGGACTTGACCAACTAGTAACTAAAAATACCAGACTTGATAACTGTCTGGATCTCATCTTCTGTAACAGCAAAAGTACAATATATGGCTTACAAATAACAGAACCATTTTCCAACAGCGACCACAGCATGATAAACTTCAGTCTCAACTTAAGCCACACTATGAACCACCAAAATAATACAACACCAAAATTCAATTTCAAAAAAGCGAACTACGAACTCATTGAAGCCCACCTCTCAACATTAAACTGGAAAACTCTATTCTCTGAATGCTACACTACTGATGACCTCTACAACACATTCCTACTCGAAATGAAAATTATCATCAGACTTCATGTACCTCTAACATGTACCATAAACAAAAAAAATAACCTCCCCATCTCAATAAGAAAATTACAAACAAGAAAAAAATCTCTCTGGAGGAAAAACAAAAAAGGACAAGTTTCCAACTTCAAAAGCCGATATAAAAGCATTTGCAATCAAATAAAAGCAGAATGCCTTAACTACTACAGCAAACAAGAGGAAAACCTCCTACGCACCAAATCTAATAGAGCTTTCTACAACTTTGTCAACAATAAACTCAAAGACTCTAGACCAATCCCACCTCTCAAAGGACCCAACAACAAAGAATACCATGATGATTCATCCAAAGCCAACCTCTTCAACTCTTTCTTTGGCTCTGTCTTTGTTAACAGCAATGGCTCATCCCCCAATTTCATCAATCGCACCTCAAACTCCCTCAATGATTTAACCCAAGTAGACTTCACTGAAGACCAAGTTGAAAAAGCATTACGTGACCTTAAACCTTCTCTATCAGTTGGACCAGATGGTCTATGTGCATACTTTCTAAAAAAGCTCTCTTCTGCCATAGCTGAACCACTAAGCATAATTTTTGAAAAATCCTTCAGAACCAGCACACTTCCTAAGCTATGGTCAAAAGCAATGGTCATCCCCATCTTCAAAAAAGGAGACCCCTCTCTTGTAGATAACTACAGACCAATTTCACTATGCTGCGTCCCATGCAAAGTCATGGAATCAATTATAAACAAATCAATTACTCTCCATTTAGAAACTAATAATTTGCTCTCTAATAAACAATTTGGTTTCAGAAAAAAACTATCCTGCAACCTGCAGCTCCTCCACTGCAAAAATATATGGACAACTCATCTAGATCAAGGGAAATCTACAGATGCAATTTATATTGACTTCTGCAAAGCCTTTGATTCAGTGGTCCATGACAAACTACTCCTAAAACTCAAATCCTATGGCATCTCAGGATCCCTCCACAGCTGGATTACAGCATTCCTATCAAACAGACAACAAGTGGTCAAAATAGGAAGCACCATATCCACCCCTGTCCCAGTTAAAAGCGGTGTTCCCCAAGGTAGTGTACTGGGACCAACGCTCTTCATTCTCTACATCAATGACCTTTGCGATTACATCACAAGCAACTGTGTCCTCTTTGCCGATGATGTAAAACTCTTCAACACCACCGATAACACAACTGCTCTCCAAAAAGACCTTGACGCTGTTTCTGAGTGGTCTAACACATGGCAACTTCAAATCTCAACTAGCAAATGCTCTGTCCTACACATTGGGAAGAAGAACCTGAACTCCAAATACGAACTGAATAATCAAATTATCACAGATAATCCCCACTCGGTTAAAGACCTTGGTATACTAATAACAAAAGATTTAAGTGCCAAAGCCCACTGCAACATTATAGCCAAGAAGGCTTCAAGAGTTGTAAACCTAATCCTACGTAGCTTCTGCTCTGGCAATCTCACACTACTTACCAGAGCTTACAAAACTTTTGCCAGACCCATCCTCGAATACAGCTCATCTGTTTGGAACCCATATCGCATCTCAGACATTAACACCCTTGAAAATGTCCAAAGATACTTCACCAGAAGAGCCCTTCACTCCTCCACTCGAAATAGAATACCCTATGAGACTAGACTTTCAATCCTGGGCCTAGAAAGTTTAGAACTAAGACGCCTTAAACAAGATCTAAGTATTGCCCACAAGATCATATGCTGCAACGTCCTGCCTGTCGGTGACTACTTCAGCTTCAACCACAACAACACAAGAGCACACAACAGATTTAAACTTAATATTAACCGCTCCAAACTTGACAGTAAAAAATATGACTTCAGTAACCGAGTTGTCGAAGCGTGGAACTCATTACCGGACTCCATAGTGTCATCCCCAAACCCCCAACACTTTACCCTTAGATTATCTACGGTTGACCTATCCAGATTCCTAAGAGGTCAGTAAGGGGCGAGTACAAGTGCACTAGAGTGCCTTCCGTCCCCTGTCCTATTGCTCTCCTATATCTCCTATATACCTTTCCTCTATTCCTATATCTCTTCTTCTATTCTTTCATTGATATATTCTATTCCTATATCTTCTTTTCTATTATTTCTTAGATATATTTTACTATGAGTATCTCCTCTATAACCTTCATCATGTATTTTACTATGTGTATATTGATATATACCCACTAAAACCCTCATTGTGTATTGGACTTTTATATCCTTTCTTTATATATAATAACTCATGTCTATCCTCTTCAATATGTATTGTGCATTGGACAAAATAAATAAATAAATAAATAAAAGTTTAATAAGATTTTCACTACAGACTTTCCAGAGAAGTCACCAAAGAACTGTCTTCTGTACTTACATGATGAGATGTAAGCACTGACAACTTTTGGCCAGTATCATTGGATGAGGACACTTAAATGGAAATCAAAGCCTGATTCAGAAGTTATATTGCACATGTTCCAAAAAGCATAGCAGTGGGAGCATTGGTCCAGCCCCCATCATTTTCACAAAGCCCTGAAAACACATCTCTGTCGACAAGCTGGAGGGCACTAAGAACTTTTAATATCCCTGGACCATGAATGAAGAATAATTAGAATGAATGTGGAGGTCTGTTTCTTAATGTTAGGGGGTTTTAGAATTAATTTAAATTAAATTTTTATGTATTTAGTAGTGATATTTTTTATATATTTAAATATTAGATTTATTTATGTACTGTATTCTTTGTTGTGAGCTGCCTTGAATCCCAGGAGAAGGGCATCATAGAAATCTGATCAAACAAACAAATAAATAAATAAATAAACGGACGGACAGACGGACAGACAGGCAGGCAGGCAGGCAGATAAATAAATAAATAAATAAATAAATAAATAAATAAATAAATAAATATTCAGTCATTAATAGTTCTAGTCCAGATACTTTTCTACGATAAAGGTAGGATAAAGGGATTTATGGACATTTGGCTGAATCAGGAATATTTCCCCTATTTGTTTTATTTTTGTTTAAAAGAACTTTTAAACTGATTCTTCAAATATATTGTACATTTTTAAAAGTCCATGCAAAACAATTAAATATTATTATAATTATAACCTGTTTATATTTTATATGCTTATGTAATGTTTTACCTGGACTTCTGCCTCAAATCATTCAGAACCCTAACAGTGCTTGTTATTTTAAATGGATGATGATGTGATGATTACTGGGCAATAAATTCATACTTAGCATCTATTATTAGAGTGAGTCAGTCTTCTGCCAGAAGTATTTTGGGAATGTCTAATATTAATGAATAAACATTGTTCATACTCAGCCAAGAATTCTAAATAACTTTGACAATAATTCCATAATAACATTTTAGTTCATAATAAATTAGCCATTTTACTAACCTGGTTACATTGGCTCAAGTCAATAAAGTAGATTGAAGTGATATCTGTGCCCACGATATATTCATTTAGTTGATTGAAGGAAATATAAAACATGCCAAAGAAGGCTGTTAGAAACTAGGCGTGCCACTGGCAATACTACACATAACAATAAGCAATACAAGCTGTCTTAGGTCTGCTAAAAGCAGTTTGAATTGTAGCTAGAATGAACTAACCATATCCCATGGAATTATTCTTTTTGATTACTCAAAAGCAAGAATATCCTTCATTCTTGTTGGATTGAGGAAAATGAGAACTTGTATATATTGCTTCAAACTTCATCTGTGGTCGTCTGCCCACAGTTAAACTGTTCTTGGTTAGAATATGGGAAAATAGGATCCTAGTAACCACATTTGGATTAGCACACAAACTATACTCCACATTTATAGTACACAATGAAATTTCAAGCATACAGTATAATACAGAATGCCTAGGCAAGGAAGGTGATTCCTTTTCTTTCTCCTGGCCAAAAAAAATAAAGCAATGGCAGGGCTTTTCTACTAGAGTTGATCGGTCAAGCTAATCAATCAAGATCTATCTCATAGATTAGATTCAAAAGAAATTCAATCAAATCCTTTAGTCAAATTACTTTTGAACCTAAGAACTTTTGATGGCTTTGAGTTGATTCAGTGATTCAGGAAATATGTCTTTAAAAAGTCATTGCAGAAAATTGAATCAAACCTATCAGATTTGAGTTTTTAAAAAATTGATACATTTAATAAAATCAGAGGTTTTTGGTTTTTTTTAAGGTATAAACTGTTAGATTTGCGCAGGACTGAAGAAGCAAGATGTAGAATAGTTCAGCATCTTTATTGAGCTTCAGCTAATACTGAGAAAGAACTGCCCACAAGCTGCAGGGAAGCCACTTTTAAGGGCTTACTTGGAACCCAGCTTGCCAGCAGTTCAGTTCAACATTGGCTAATCAGGGGTGGATATGCAAATTTACTCTGTAGGTATATAGATAACACCCTTCCCCTGTCAGTTTCTGAAACATCCAATTTGGAATGTACATAAGTAACATAGTCCCATAAGTACACAGGACAGCAGATGGTCCTACTGGATCTCCCTACAAATTCATTTGTAGGGAGTCTTTGACTGGAATGTACATGCCTGCTACTGCTGCCTCTGCCTTGTGGAAATATCTGGAACTGGCCTCCTAGCGTGGCAGCTGAATTTTGTGTATCTTCGACTCTCCAGGCTTGAGTTCAGGGATTCTCATTGTCTTTCAGATATGACTTGGTTCTTTTTGTGGCTATCTGGTTGGTTGGTATTGGCATTTCTCTGGGACAGAGACCTGGAACTCTCCAGATTGTCTGTTGTTGTTGGTTCTTGTTGGCACATCCAGGACTCTCTGAAGCAGCTCTGAGTTGTTCGATGTGTCTTCACCATTCTCAACCATCATCCAGCTTGATGCAATAGGATTTTGGCCCACTGACCTCAATTACACTGCTCTTTAGCCACTTTGGCTTCCCCACAAAATTTTGGGCAAAGACCAATTCCCCCATCACTAATGTCCTCATTAGTTTGTGTGATTCTAGAGATGTCTCTGCATTATACAGTAGTTGTGTTTTACCTGTCCAGTTGTGACTTCATCAGCATTTCAGCGGGAGTTCTGTTGGTGGCAGCACACAAAGTGATATGGTGTGCCATCAGGAACTGATCAATCCATTCCTACCAGTCCCTTAGGCTCATTCAAGCTAATTTGGTCTGCTTGGACATTTCTAGCTGGACTGAATGGTGAGATAAGGACATGTCATAAGCTTAGGTCAGCCAGGAACTATTCCATGTGTTTGGCTGTCAGTTGTGGGCCATTGTCTGATACTAGAATGTCCTATAATCCATGTATCACAAACAATCTTTTTAGGGCTTGGATGGTGGTAGAGGATGTCATGCGGCTGACCTCCACCATTTTTGAATATGTGTCCAACACAATGAGGAATATTTGTCCCTCCATGGGTCTTGCAAAATCTATATGGACTCTGGACCACAGACTATTTGGGGTCTCCCTTTCGAACGGTGTAGATTTTGGTGGGTGAGACAAGTCACAACCCATTTCATAATGTCTTGGTCTAATTTCAGCCACCACATATAGCTCCTTGATAATGCCTTCATGCGGACTATCCCTGGGTGGCCTACGTGAAGAGTCATTAGAACCCTTTTTCTCAGACCTAGGGGAATAACAACTCATTCCCACTTAGAAAAAACTGCCAGCTAGCTGCAGGGAAACCGCTTTTAAGGGCTTCTCTGAAACCTGCCGTCCAGTGACAGTTGTTCAATTCTGCTGCTGCTACATTGGCCAATCAGCAGCGGCTATGCAAATTTACTCTGTACATCAGTACATAATATAAACTGTTGAATTGGATCAATTCAACAATCTGAATCAAAGCTGAGTGCCCTCATTACTTATCCATAACATCCTATAATATGTAGCCAAATCTCATGAGTATGAGCAATGAAAAAAGAAATATCTTTTAAAAACCAAACAGCTGAACCTTTGGTATACATGAAAATTTCGATAGAAATTGGAAGTGATATTAGATTTATATCATAATTGCATTTCTAAATTAAGTCCAGTATCTGAATTCTTTTCATAGTAGCGCTTTTTTGTTCTTGCTTTCATTTCTGCAATGCTGTTAACTAGTGATCCTCAACATTTGACAATGGGCCTCTCAACATTGGACTGTTGTTGTTTTTTCTACAGTTGTCTAAATGCCTCCTTTTTTTTACTTTTGGCTCAATCACACCTACTTTGAAAGCTAAATTGCTTATATTTCACTTAATGACTATTGTGCCAAACGATGTCCTTGAATATACATTTACATGCAGCTCTCAGCATCATAAATACAACAGTAGTGGACAATCAGCTGACACCACTTTAAGAGTAGCCTTGTTTTAGCACCACCCTTATTGCATGCCAATTTATGTCATAATAAAGGAGAAGTAAACTTAAACCCCTTCTAGTAAATCCAAAGCCTTTGAAGATTATTTATATTATATTAAAAAGTTCTTAGTGTAATTTGATTTAAATATATATGCCACTTAAAAATCAAGATTCATTGGCAGATGGAAATGCTTTACTTACTTGACATTGCTTTGATTCTGTTTATGCGGATTATAATGGTCCCAATTATTGTCATAGCTTTATTGCCCATTAAATGACTAACAGTAAAAGCTTTTTCTCTGTGTAATGATCATTTAATGCAAATTTTAGATATCAATAATTGGAAAGAGCTTCAGTTAAAAATCACCTTGCTTTTAAATCAAAGGAGGAAGGGAATCTGTGGTGCAACTAAAAGGCAGTTGGATGGGATGGTTTGGGAACTGCTGGGGTGAGTCTGAAAAATAGCATTTCTATTTTATACAGAAAGAGAAAAGATAGTATGGACAAGCTAAGACTTAATGGAGATGAATAATGAAAAAATGCTTCTTAGCTAAGGATATTCCTATAATAGACGTGTAATTTCCATGAAATATTTTTTTTGCCAAACACACATTTGTAAAATTCCTTTAATAAAAGAAATAGATTCTCTGCTCTTTAGATATTAATGGTGCCAATTACTAGAAAAATTATTAGGGTATGTATACTCTTTATATAATTACTTCAAAGTAAGGTTTTCTTTGCTTAGTGAGATTAAATTATAAGAATGCTTAGAATAGCACATTTAGAAAACAAAATCTGCCCACATCATCCAGATTTCAAATACAAGTATCGGATCCAGTTTTTTTTATAGTAGCCTGCAATAATGGATCATAAGATAAAGTATTGTAATACTATAAAATTAATTCATAATACTTCATTACAATCTAATGCATCAAAAGAAATATTTTCTTTTTAACCATTTCAACAATGTGACATTTAATGTAGAGAAAAGCAAGGTTTTACATCTAGGCAGAAAAAACCCAAAGGTACAAATACAGATTAGGCAAAGCCTGGCTCAATTGCAGTAACTGTGCAAAGGATCTTGGAGGCCTAGTAAAGAATTATTTAAACATTAATCAGCAGTTGCCATAGAATGTGGCAGCAACCAAAAAAGCTAATATTGTACTTGGTTGTATAAACAGAGGCATAGAATCAAAATCACATGAAGTATTAATACGACTTTATAAATACTTTTTTGGAGTATAAGATGCATCATAGTTTTGGGAGAGGAAAATAGGGAAATAATCTGTTTACCAGATATTTATCTGGCTAGTGTCATTAGTCTGGTCAGCTTCAGCACATTATTTTATACCCTGGTTAGGGCTTTAAAAAAAACCTTATTCAGAGAGAGTAACAATAAAAGAGTTTGCAAGCCAGTAAGAGCTGGGAACATCATTAAAACATGGAAAGAAACATTTGGAGCAAGTTGAGCAATGAAAAAAAAACCTGCAAAGGGCTTAGGGCTTGGAAAACATTATTTGCAGAGAATAACAATGAAAGAGCCTGCAAGCCGGTAAGAGATGAAAACATCATTAGCACCTGGTTAGGGCTGGAAAGAAAGTTATTCAGAGCAAGTTAGAGCAATGAAAAAACCCTACAAAGACTTAGGGCTTGGAAAACACTCTTTGCAGAGAGAAACAATGAAAGAGCCTGCAACGTAAGAGTTGGGAAGATTGTTAGCAGTTAGTTAGGCTGGGGAAAAAAGCTACATTCAGAGTATAAGACGCATCCAAATTATCAGCCTCTTTTAGGGAGGAAAAAGGTGTGTTACACTCTGAAATATACGATACTTAGTAAGACTACACCTGGAATACCGCATCCAGTTTTTGTTATCAGATTAAGAAATATATGTTGAGACTTAGGAAAAAGTGTAAAGAAGAGCAACTAAGATGATTAAAATCCTGGGGACAAAAACATATGAATGGTTGCAGGTCTCAAAGGCCTTGCGAACATGGAAACAAACATGCTCTGGAACTGTTGGATATAGGTTTATTAAAGCCTGAGGCCTGGCACAAATGAGTATGTAGAAGTCCATTGCAAAGTCAGTACTGTGAAGTCCATTGCAAAGTCAATACTGTCTCTATATAGAATACATGGAACAACACCCCTCAGTTCTATCCTCACAATCACCATCACTGCCGGCCTCCATCTCATGGCTGTAGATTTCTTCAAGCCTGCATGCCGTTACCTCCGGTGCCAGCTGGTAGGGTCCCAGAAAGGTGCCAGTCAGCTGTGTGGGCAAGAATGCTGCCATTGCCTGCTTCACTGCCACATGATGCCCTCCCAGCTGCCCAGGCCTCCGGCTTTTGTACTTCCATACAGCTGTTCCTGCCACCACACTCTCCAATTCCCTCCTCTTCCCAGGTATGACACGACGATTGGGACTTGACAGCAGGAATTTGATATGGTTAGGCTAGAGAAAAGAAGGATGAAGAATGTCATTATAGCTGTAGAGTGTTCCTTCGATTTTGCGGGTTCGAACTTCGCGAAAAGTCTATACCACGGTTTTTTCAAAAATATTAATTAAAAAATATTTCGCGGGGTTTTTCCCTATACCACGGTTTTTCTCGCCCAATGACTTCATATGTCATCGCCAAACTTTCATCTGCCTTTAATAAATATTTTTAAAAATAAAAATAAACTTTAATAAATAAACATGGTGAGTAATAATCTAAATGGTTGCTAAGGGAATGGGAAATTGCAATTCAGGGGCTTAAAGTGTTAAGGAAAGGTTTGTGATACTGTTCATAGCCAAAAATAGTGTATTTACTTCCGCATCTCTACTTTGCGGAAATTCAACTTTCGCGGGCGGTCTTGGAACGCATCCCCGCGAAAATCGAGGGAACACTGTATTCCAATATTTGAGAGCTGCCACACACAAAAAAAGGGAATCAACTTATTTTCCAAAGCACCAGAAGACAAGAAAAAATGGATGGAAATTATCAAGGAGAGAAGCAACTTGGAATTAAATAAAAACTTTGTAACAGTGAGAACAATGAAATAATGGAATGGCTTGTCTTCAGAGGTTGTAGGTGCTTTATCACTGAAGTTTTTAAGAAAAGACTGGACAGTCACCTGTCTAAAATGGTATAGGATCTCCTGCTTGAGCAGGGGATTGGACTAGAAGTCCTCAGTATTGGGTTCTTACCTGATTGGGGGGACGGCACAGCTGTAGTGAAAATGGAGCTTTGTGCGCATCAGCACTGGTAGCGGTGATAAGTTGCAACCCCCGCCTGAAATGCCTCCAAGATCTCTTTCATACCTATTCTGATTGATTGACTTTAATCACAAGATTTATTTATTTATTTATTTATTTATTTATTTATCAGATTTGTGTGCCGCCCCTCTTAACTTACACAAGATTATTTAGTTTAATTCAGCAAACTCTTCTTATGTTTCAGAGGATTTTTCTACAGATATTCCTAAGCCTTATACCAGTTTTTGCAATTTCAATTCCAATTTTGCAATGTAGCAATTACATTTAAGAAAAAGCATAGCTTTTCAAATACAGTCTAAGCCTCTCCTGCTTTCCTAAAAAGCTCACAGCATTCATTTTTAAAAGCATTTATTCTTCCAACCACTTCAACATTTGCTAGTAAACCTTCCATTTTCACAGCCTGACTGAGAACATGAAAGCATAGAGGCAAGTTTGGCTTTGCTCTCATAAGTTTTCCTTATTGTCCAGCACTATATTCCCTTTTTTATAGAGAGAGGGTGTCAAGAAAAGAAAAGCTAGAATGAACTAAGAATGGTGACAATTGTGAGCAACAACAAAAAAAGGCTTCTTTCAACATGATCAAAATAAAATGAAGAGAAAAAAATGGAACACTAGATGTTCAGTGAAAATGGTAAAATGCAAGACCTAGGACCCCACATAGATACGGCAAAACTATCCATCTCCTTTTATTCTCTCTCTCTCTGTGTTTCTCTCATTCTGTCTCTGTATATGTGTGTATGTGTGTATATACACATATACTATGTGTGTGTGTGTGTGTGTGTGTGTGTGTGTGTGTATGTGTGTGTATCATGTGTTTTTGCTAAATATTTAAAATTAAGGGAGACTAGGATAGCGCTATTTTGGCCTTGTTCTGGCCTCATCAGCTAGCCATATCCTTACTGGGATTTGATCCTGGGGCTTTTGCCTTGTAAGGCAGAGAATTAACCTCTAGGCCACCGGATCTGATCCCTTCAGCTTTGTACCAGGGAGGGACTATATGTTTTTTTCTGTTGGATCACCCTTGTATATTGAAGGAACGTATATATACTCACTACACACACACACACAAACATTAAAAAGTACACATTTTGCAAGGAAACTGTCAAGATAGAATAATGGGGCAGGATCAGTGAAGAGCTACCAAAATTTTTGCCCCCAAACTGTGGCCGTGGCTTATGCATTTTCTTTCAACACTTTTTAGTGCAAACTGGGTGCTCTGGGATAGAGTTCCATTTTCACTACCCCACTGTGTCCCCAGGCAGTAGCCCACCCCTGGGCAGGATTAAAGCCGGAGACTATAAGCATAAGAGAATATTTACTTGAGTTCAAGGACAAATAAATTATATCTACTCTACTGAACAAATTACCTACTACTTTGGCTGAAAGAAAGACACTTTTTAGAAATTTGAAAAAGAACTAAAGAATACTAATGTTGTCCCTGCTTCAAAAAGGGTCATAAGAAGCATCCATAGAGCTAAGGATCTTGCTTAACATTTTGTCTTTTAACCTTGATTAATGATCTACTCCCTGGTAGTTTGGTCCAACTTGATTCAATTTTTTTACTTGATATCATCCCCAGTGAGTGGCAGGCATTGTCACTGTTACATTTTATTGTTTCTATGACAGTTTAAATTCAAATATATTGAGTTATTTTTTTTTACAATTGAGACAGCATGCAAATATTTAATGAAATATATATCTAATTAGCAAACTAGTTAAATATGTTAAATAAGTAGTTAACTTAAGGTCCTTTCCAACTCTGTTATTCTGTTATTCCAGATACTGTAGGTTCAATAGCAAAACAATTCAGGAAATACGAGATGCACAGATACATTACAATTTATATTCAAAAAATTATTATCAGTGATTCCGATCAAACTAAATGATGCAGTGACTGAGTGCCAGGTGACTCAGTTCTTTACCTTGAATTCAATGTTTTAATTATCTAGGTGAAGAAGTTGAAAGAATGTTGATCATATCTAGATTTACCAAAATTGGGAGGGATAATTAATAATTATAATTAATATCTGAATGTGTGTTGCATTCAATTTTATATTACATACCGTAAATAGATACTGTAAATAGGTAAGCTGAAATCTGATTTCCAAATTATTTCCTAATTAGAAAATAATAGTTCCAAAGTGCCACCTTGAATACTGTGCCCAGTTAGAAACAGGACATTAGATATTCAGATAAATCAGGGCAGTCAAAATAGTCAAGGTAATCAGAAATAATTCTTATTGATTGAAAGAACAGAATATATATTACTGTGGAGTAGAGACTTCAGATTCTACAAGACATATCACACAAAGAACCATAACCTGGTGACACCTGATTAAGTGGACAAGGCCATTGGAGCTGTGAGTTCTGTCACCTGTTTGCTGGACCCATGTCCCTCCTGGTTGGTCTCGGCCAGCAGGGAGATGACACGGAGCCGAGTCCAGGAGATTACCAATGCTTCTCTGAGGGAGGGGTCCTTTCTGGCTCTGTACAAGGAGGCACTTGTGCGCCCCCTCCTCAAGAAACCTTCCCTGGCCCCAGCTATACAACAACTATCGTCCAATCTCCAACCTTCCCTTTATGGGGAAGGTTGTTGAGAAGGTGGTGGCACTTCAGCTCCAGTGGTCCTTGGAAGAAGCCGATTATCTAGGCCCTCAGCAGTCAGGATTCAGACCCGGCTACAGCACAGAAACTGCTTTGGTCACGCTGATGGATGATCTCTGGCGGGCCCAGGACAGGGGTTTATCCTCTGTCCTGGTGCTTCTTGACCTCTCAGCATTTTTTGATACCATTGATCATGGTATCCTTTTGCACCAACTGGAGGGGTTGGGAGTGGGAAGCACCATTTTACAGTGGTTCTCCTCCTACCTCTCTGGTATGTTGCAGTCAGTGTTAGCCGGGGGGGGGCAGAGGTCCACTCCTATGTCCCTACATTTTGGGGTTCTTAAGGGTTGGTTCTCTCTCCTCTGCTGTTTAATATCTACATGAAACTGCTGGGTGAGATCATCCAGGGGCATGGGGTGAGTTACCATCAGTATGCTGATGATACCCAGCTCTACATCTCCACCCCATGTCCACTCAGCGAAGCAATGGAAGTAATGTGCCTGTGTCTGGAGGCTGTCAGGATCTGGATGGGTGCCAACAGGCTCAGACTCAATCCATACAAGATGGAGTGGCTGTGGGTACTGCCTCCCAAAGACACATCCATCTGTCCATCCATCACCCTGGGGGAGGGAACTATTGACCCCCTCAGAGATGGTTCGCAACTTGGGCATCCTCCTCGATCCACAGCTAACTTTAGAACACCATCTTTCGGCTATGGCAAGGGAGGCGTTGGCCCGGGTTCACCTGGTGCACCCAGTTGCGGCCCTACTTGGACAGGGAGTCTTTGCTCATGGTCACTCTATCCCTTATCACCTCGAGGTTCGACTACTGCAATGCTCTCTACATGGGGCTACCTTTGAAGAGTGTTCAGAAACTTCAACTTGTCCAAAATGCAGCTGTGCAAACAGTCTTGGGCCTTCCAAGAAATGCCCATATCTTACCATCACTCTGCGGACTGCATTAGGTACCAATTTGTTTCCAGACACAATTCAAAGTGTTGGTTATGACCTATAAAGCCCTACATGGCATAGGACCAGACTATCTCTGAGACCGTCTTCTGCCGCACGAATCCCAGTGACCAGTGAGGTCCCACAGAGTTGATCTCATTAGAGTCCCATCGACCAAACAATGTCGGCTGGCAGGACCTAGGGGAAGAGCCTTCTCTGTGGGAGCCCCGGCCCTCTGGAATCAGCTTCCCACGGAGATTTGCACTGCCCCCACTCTCCTCGCCTTCCAAAAGAGTTTAAAAACTCATCTTTGCCACCAGGCTTGGGGCTTTTAGATCTTCCCCCTGACCAATGAATGTTTTCAGTATGATTGTTGAATGATTGGTTTGATAGGTTTTCTTTTAATTGAATTGTTTTAATGTATTATTAATTGGATTCATATTATTGTTCTGTTTTTGTACTTGCTGTGAGCCACCCCGAGGCCTCGGAGAGGGGTGGCATACAAATCCAAATAAATAAATAAATGCTTGAGAATAGGGCATAAAATAATAGATTTAAATTACAGAAGAGCAGATCCAACTTAATATTTGGGAAATATTCCTAACTATGATATAATAACAGTTTAGCAACAGACCATTTCCAATAGAAGCTACATCATAATATCTGGAGTACACCTTAATTTAGAGTCCTACACTAAGCAGGAGGTTGGACTTGATGGTCTGAACATTCCTTTCAGCTCTGCTTTGTTAATTTATGCATGTTATTTAAACTTCACTTATGAAATTGCTTTGCTATTTCCATAATTAAATGATTTTATTTTTAAAAAATCAAGCATGAAACATTCAATTAAAAATGAGACTGTGAAGTAATCACATATAATTTCTATCTTATGCATGTTTAGATGGTTGCATCATACTAATCAGATTTAGATGTCTCTTCATTTTTTTCATTATTTGACAGCTCTTTTTTGCGATGATATTCCTAATGCAGCAAGTACACATTGTACTAACTCAGCTTTCTGAAACTGTAATATATTTTCAAATTCTGTACACAGTTGCTAAGGCAAAATAATGAGGATTTATTAATTATTTATATACAAAGAATTTCTAAGAATTTTAAGCCATTCCTGTTGCGATACTTCACTAGAAGATAAAGAAAACACTTCTTGTCTATATTGATATCAAATCAAAACTTTACCACATAAGCAAAATGTGGCAGAGGAAAGAAGACAAATTTGAACATGTCCTTCAGATCTTCTACTACCTAAACCTTTCATGAGATTATCCAGGACTTGGTTTGGAATCTTGGTTATAAGCTAGGGAATCTGAATTCTCTGAAGCCAAGTTCAAGTTCCAGAGTGCTGAATAGCAAAGGAAAAATGTTGGTGAGATCCACCATATTATAAAACACATTAATCAATAGATATAGTATATTGGAGCCCTAAAGGGTTATTTAATTCTTTGCTAGAGGAACATGGAAATCTGATTCTCAACAAATTCTCAACACCACTGATAACACACTCACTCTCCAAAAAGACCTGGACTCCAAAAAGACTGGTCTAACACCTGGCAACTTCAAATATCAACCAACAAATGCTCTACCCTCCACATCGGCAAAAAGAATCCAAACCGCATATACAAACTGAATAATCAATCTCTCACTGCTAACCCACATTCTGTAAAATACCTTGGAATACTAATATCGAATGACCTAAGTGCTAAAGCCCACTGCAACAATATCGCCAAAAAAGCCTCTAGAGTTGTTAACCTGATCCTACGCAGCTTCTGCTCAGGCAATCTCACACTACTCACAATAGCCTACAAAACTTTTGCCAGACCCATCTGCTCATCTGTCTGGAACCCATACCACATCTCAGACATCAACACCCTTGAAAATGTCCAAAGATATTGCCCACAAGATCATATGCTGCAATGTCCTACCGGTCAATGACTACTTCAGCTTCAACCGCAATAACACAAGAGCACGCAACAGATTTAAACTTAATACGAACCGCTCCAAACTTGACTGTAAAAAATATGATTTCAATAATTGAGTTATCGAAGCGTGGAACTCATTACCAGACTCAATTGTGTCAACCCCTAACCCCCAACACTTCTCCCTCAGACTCTCCACGATTGACCTCTCCAGGTTCCTAAGAGGCCAGTAAGGGGTGTACGTAAGTGCACTGGTGTGCCTTTCGTCCCCTGTCCAATTGTCTTTCCTTTCTTTCACCTATCTTATATATTCTCTTCCTTTCATATATCCTCTCTTCTAAGTTCACTTTCACCCTCTTTTATATTATCACATGTCTATCTTTCTTCCTTCCTATGTATTTGTGTATTGGACAAATGAATAAAATAAAAAAAATAAAATAAAATGCTTTGAAAAGCAGGCTCAACGTTAAACTCTTTGGGGACTTGAAAAATCAGTTGATGCAGAATTGTTGTGAGGGAAGAAATTGCAAGGATGAAAAGATTGCTTTTAAAAAAAATTTAGACTTGTATGTAAAATATACATGTCGATCTTTTCAGAATTCACCCTATGATTATGTTCACTTGTCACCGAAAGAACATACAGATTACTAGCTGGAGTTATCACAAATGTCATTAGCACTCTTTTCTGATAAAATTCTAAATAGCAACACTGCAGCTACACAACTATAGCATCTATCACAGATCAAATTTAAATTCACTCTTATGTGCTTGTTTGTTGGATTATTTATTTATTGTGTGTGTATATATG
Source organism: Erythrolamprus reginae (assembly GCF_031021105.1). Classification (NCBI taxonomy): domain Eukaryota; kingdom Metazoa; phylum Chordata; class Lepidosauria; order Squamata; family Dipsadidae; genus Erythrolamprus; species Erythrolamprus reginae. The sequence continues at coordinate 81,641,726 of NC_091954.1, forward strand.
TTAAAGTTTGTACATATATTTTTCTTTATTAAAAGTTAAAATTATTTCATTATTACAAACATACTAAATTAATGCTTAGTGATAAGAACAAATGAATAAATCTAAGACTGCAGTAGCATTATATTTATTTATAAAATTCATATGCTTACCCATCTTACCTCAAGGTAATTTTGAGAGTCAATATCAAGTGAACTTACTTTTTTCTTAAATATGTAATTTATTCATATTTAAAATTTAAGAGGAAATATTGAATAGCATTATGTATGTGAGAATATTTATTGTTTAAAAAAATAGCAATTAACCAGTATTTTTGTAATTTTTTTTCAAATTTGCCATTTATCTTCTAATCTAAATAGCAAATCTTGAAGACTTCTGAAGATATAGCTTGATTTTTTTTTAATTGTCAAACTAAAACTCAGGTCCAAATTACCAGAAACTTAACATTTTCTGTATAACAAATAGAATGTTGTTAAATATCTAAAACCAAAAGAACAACTACTAGCAGAGCAGGGAGATGAATAAGACTGTAAACGTCTAAAGAGACAGAGGCTAATATTTCATATTTGTTGCATCTGGCAGTTCTAATGTTATATGTGTTAGTTTGTTCCAAAAAGCAATTTGGACTCAGGCTTATAATGTGAGGTTTTAGAAAAGAGCGCTTCAGTTGCAGAGAATTGCCTTTGGCTTTTCTACCCCATTGATGAGATACAGTGGGATTCCTACTGATCTTTGAGGTGACAGAAAAGTACAGTCATGAAATTTGCAGATCCCTATCTAGCATCTATTGCTTCTATTTTAAGTTAGCACAGTCTAACATAACATAACATAACATAACATAATATAATAATATAATATATAATTTAATTTATTTGACTTCTATGCCGCACAATCCCATGGAACTCAGGGTGGCTTACAACAATATAAAATGCAATACAATAATAAAATGTCAAATATTAAATGCTAAAAAACAGTAAAACCCGATAATAAAACTCAGTAAAAATGTCCCATCAAACATCTTTCTTTCTTTCTTTCTTTTTTCTTTCCTTCCTTCCTTCCCTCCTTCCTTCCTTGCTCTCTCTCCTTCTTTCCTTCCTTCCTTCCTTCCTTCCTTCATCTCTCTCCCCTCCCTCCCTCCCTTCCTTCCTTCCTCCCTTCCTTCTTTTCTCTCTCTTTTCTTCCCTCCTTCCTCTTTCTTTCTTTCTTTCTTTCTTTCTTTTATAGCAATAGCATTTGAACTTATATGCTATTACATAGAAAAAAGAGGGAGGAAAGAAAAGAGAGTAAGAGGGACAGAGAGGGAGAGAAAGAAAGAGAGGATGGAAGAGAGCGAAGAAAGAGGGAGGGAGAGAGAGAAAGAGAGAAAGAAATAGGAGAAAGAGAGATAGAGAGAAAAATAAATTTTTTTTCCTCCATGTAAACCAAATTTTTAATCAAGACACCCCACCACCGACCACCCCACCCCCATCAATGGTGTCCCTCTTTAACAATGTAAAAATCTGGTCACTTTATTCTATACTTCTCTTTCAATGTAACCTGGGGGGGGGGGGAGAGAAAAAGGCCAACAGATATTGTTACCATTTGTTCTCAGAAATAAAAGGACCCCATTGCTTTGCAGAGCAGCTTCAAGTGGGTGTTTTGTTCAAGACCACTTCCCACAGCCCTGCTTAGCAACATCTGTGATGTCAAAACTTCACTAGTCTTCTCCAGAAAAAAGTTTTACACTGACATGTAAACTACTTTTGATCTTAAGTGAAATTCCTGATAATTTCAGTCTGTTCCTTTATGGGAATAATTGTATTTGTAGTCTGGCCTTCAAATTAACAATAGGACTAAAGCAGCTGAATAGAAGACTATAACTTGTTTTTTTCCCCTCCAGCTGCAGTAAAATACAGCTCTGCAATTTAAATATGTACATTTCCTTACTCAAGCATGTTACATGATATGTCTTGTAATTTCATAAATGTGACTGTATATAAACACAAGAGGAATCTAATTTACTTCAAAGAGGAAAAAACAGAGAAAAAATGTTCCTTAAAATAGAGAAAATCAGCTTCCAGATAACAGAGTTGTTTTCACAGACAACTAGATTATTTTTACCACAGCAATAGAAAGGAAATGTATTACCCTGCACTGAAATAGGAATGGTTTAAAGAACAGAGATTTGGGTATACGTTTGTTTGCAAAGAGGTTAAGAAAAAGTAAATAAGCTATTCCTTTCTCCTGCCAATAAAAGGAGAAATGAAACTTTTTTCTCTTCTTAATTTCTTTTTCAGCCTATATCAGCTAATGACAACTAGAGTTATTTCAATTGCTAAGTCTCAAGTTAGCTTTTCACTATTTTTCACCTTTTCTTTTCCTCTTGTTTTTTTTTGGGGGGGGCAAATCCCACCCTGCTGGGGCTGGTCTGGGAAACACAAAGCTTAGGTTTGTTGGCAGGCTTGGGGCCAGCAGTCTGCAAAATTCCTGCTGCCAGGCCAGTGGGTGATGGGTCACCCACAAAGGATTAACCCCAGTGGAGAGACCTACTAGGTTTTGTTCCTTACTGTGTGGAACAAGGCAGAGTCTCCACTCAATTGGGCCAGTGGGTCCCTCTTCAGGAATGAGAATGTTGGTTGGGCCAAGTTCCACCTTTTAGCCTGCGGTCCCAAAGGGGGGGTTGGTGCAACTGGTTGGGGAGTTCCATCAGCAATAAGCTGCCCAACAGCAGCTGGGATCTCTCACCTGCAGGTTGTCCAGCTGGTGTGAGATTTGGCTGCCTCCATTTGTGGTCCAAGGCTGATCCCGCAGCCAGATGTGGCTCCCACATTCAATCTGTGGGAGAACTTAGCCCTCTGGCTGCACTGCTTCTGTGGGAAGAGGTACCCAGAGGTCAGCTGTTTGTGCCAAGCCCCTAACCGAGCCCCTAACTCTGGAGTCTATTTGGCTTCCACCATGGCTTTGGAAGGAACATAGATGGTCTCAATGTGAACATGTGATCCATCCGCTGCTTGCTCCCCCAACACATGCCTTTCTTTCTCCAACTAGTCTGAGTCTTTACATTGCCCATTGCTGGGTCGGCGCTGGGGCTCAGGACCCCAAACAGTGCTCCGAAGAGTTGGGATAACTGGGTGAATTTTAAGAGAGATTCAGGTGAGTATCCAGGTTCCAAATAGCATAAAAAATTAAATCAAAGTATTCCTCAAAGTTCCAATTTATTAGCAGAGCCATATTGCCACATCTGGGAGAAATATGAATCTGAAGTCCCAGGGGCTTGTCCATCTGGTTGAAAGTTTAAGCAAAGCTGAGGTTGTCTGTTAAACATTGCGTGTTCATCTGGGACAAGGATTTTTCTTAAGATTACATTAAGACTGAAAAACAATGCAGCTGAGTTTTAGTATTGTCTACCTATGAGGGTCACCCAGAAAGTAATGCACCACATTTTTTTTCTTCTACAATTTTTTATAGAACACAATGGAACTTACACACAAGAAAGAATTGTGTTTCTTCTACACTCCCTTTTCCCCCCACATAAACTCCATCCCGTTCTATGGCTTTCCTCCAGCGAGACACAAATGTGTGTATGCCCTGCGGGACCACTCCATGTTCTGATCATGAAGCCATTTCTGCACTGTGCGAATCACCTCTTTGTATCCTCAAAATGTCTTCTGCGAATGGCATCCTTTAATGGCCCAAACAAGTGGAAGGGGTAACACTGTCCAACCCTGTTTGGTTATATGTTCCGAAGTCCTCAAACTTGTGGGAGGCTGAGCTTTATCATGTTGAATCAAACATTCACATGGGTTGTTACGTCACCAAAGTCACTGGAAGTGCTTCTTGAGTTTGGTTAATGTCTTCACATAAGCTTCAGAATTAATGGTGCTGCCTCTTGGCATCACGTCAATGAATATGACACCCTCACAGTACCACAACACAGTGATCATGACCTTACTGGTGGAAGCAGTTGCTTTGAATTGTTTCTTCTGTGGCGATTGAGGATGACGCTCAAAATGGTGAACCCAGGTTTCAGCACCTGTCACAATCCTGGACAAGATTGCTTCCCCCTCAGCTTCAAATCATTTCAGCAGCTCAGAAGAATTTTTTTTTTTCTGAGAGATTTGTGGTCCAAAATAAGACAGTGCAGAACCCATCATGCACACACTTTTGAGTAATCAAGAGCACGGATGATTGCGCCTAAAACACGATTTAGGTATTGCCCACAAGATCATATGCTGCAACGTCCTACCGGTCAATGACTACTTCAGCTTCAACCGCAACCACACAAGAGCACGCAACAGATTCAAACTTAATATTAACCGCTCCAAACTTGACTGTAAAAAATATGACTTTAACAATCGAGTTGTCTAAGCGTGGAACTAATTACCAGACTCAATAGTGTCAACCCCTAACCTCCAACATTTCTCCCTTAGACTATCCACGATTGACCTCTCCAGGTTCCTAAGAGGTCAGTAAGGGACGTACATAAGTGCACTAGTGTGCCTTTCGTCCCCTGTCCAATTGTCTTTCCTTTATCTCATATATCATATATATTTTCTTCCTTTCATATATCTTCTCTATTTTTACATATTATCGTTATATATATTACTTCATGTCTATTCTCTTCCATATGTATTGTGTATTGGACAAATGAATGAATGAATAAATAAATAAATCCACATTTCCTTTGCTGATTGACAGCTTCAATGCCAACTGCTGAGTCATTATGAGTCAGTCCTCGTGAGTGAGCACATCAGCAAGCTGCATCTTGTGACAGCTGTGGCCGCCCTGAACACTGCAAGTCTTGTAGCTCTGTCAAACCATCTTCTAATGGCCTCACCCTCTGTGCCCAGTGACTAACCATACTTCGATCGACAGAAGATTCTCCATAAACTGTACACAAATGTTTGTGAATGTTCCCAACAGTTTATTTCTCCACAGTGAGAAATTCAATGACGACATGCTGCTTGTAATGTACATCACTTAAGATGCCATTTTGAAACACTGCTGCAGCTACACTATCTGTCTGAAGAAATGTAAAGTTTACACACACATTCCTGACAATTCAAATAATGTATATCTAAAGTTTCGCATTCATACCATTACTGTAGCCAGAGGGGGAAAAAATTGGTGCATTACTTTCTGGGCGACCCTTGTATATCATTCAGATCTGAAGCTTAACTAATGCTAATATTAAATAAAAATCTCACAGTTTTCTTGCAAAATGAAGAACGATGAAATGGCCAGCAGAACACTAGTACAGGTGAAGTCCATAATGGGGAAATCACATTCAATAATCTACATTATAAATATGTTGAGTGGGCAGGTTACTATATCTTTCACAGAAAAAGGTATGTAATAATCTAACAAATAAATAAAGAGCTAAGCTTCAACATAGTCAGCAAATTTATGACATAGGTTCTAAAGGAAAAATCAATATTTATTGATTTTTGCCATAGGTAGACAGGACTAGAGAGCATGATGCCTTACTTACAGCACAGAATCAGACCTGCATTTTAGCCACATTCTCCAATGCTGCAGGGCTACCCTCTAATTCAGCTGAGTGGAAACAAATCACTATAAGTCGTATTTGCTCTTCATATCAGTATCCCAGCACTGTAATTACTTTGGACATATCTTACAGCATGCTAGCCTGAACAAGTTGTCAATCAATATGCTAGAATTCTTAGAGAAGTCATAGTAACTTGCTACAATACAAGCATACAACGAAAGGATAATAGCCTAGCTTCTTTATAACATACTAGAAGGCTTTTTGAAAAAAAAATGGAGGCAATTATCCCCAACTTCAGCAAACTATTGGAACAGGGCTAAACAAGACCATGCAGGAATCAAGGATGCAGTTTGTATTTGTATTTATTAGATTTGTATGCCGCCCCTCTCCGAAGACTCGGGGCAACTAACAACAATAAAAAAGACAATGTGAACAAATCTAATATTAAAAATAATCTAAAAAAAACCCCAATTTAAAGAACCAATCATACATACAAGCATACCATGTATAAATTCTATAAGCCTAGGGGGAAGGGAAAATTTCAATTCCCCCATGCCTGATGACAGAGGTGGGTTTTAAGGAGCTTGTGAAAGGCAAGGAGGGTGGGGGCAACTCTGATATCTGGGGGGAGCTGATTCCAGAGGGTCGGGGCCGCCACAGAGAAGGCTCTTCTCCTGGGTCCCGCCAAACGACATTGTTTAGTTGACGGGACCCCGAGAAGGCCAACTCTGTGGGACCTAACCGGTCACTGGGATTCATGCGGCGGAAGGCGGTCCCAGAGATATTCTGGTCTGATGCCATGAAGAGCTTGAATGAAAGTTTTCTGAATTTGCTCTCAGTCTGCCTGTTTCCTGCCTGTCTCCAGCAGATTACAGGACAGGTTGGAAAAAGGAAGAAGGAATTTTCAAGGATCAGTATTACCTTCATTGTGTGAACAAAGAAGCATAAGATAGTGCTAGACAAAACCAGATCATAGGATAGACAAAAGAGAGATTTACTTACCAAACTTGCTATTCTGGTACATAAGAATGCCAGCTTAGGGATCATTAAAAAGTGTGAAAATCTTTTCATCAGACAAAATGTAATTATAAGCAGGAACAAGTAGTGATAGAGGTTGACAAAAAAATATTTGATACTGAAATTATAAATACTGCATGGCTGACATCTTAAATTAAAATAGAGGAAGAGCAGATCAAAATGGATTTAATTGTTCGAGTTTATATAGAATAATTTTGTTCCAAGAGATTGAAACACTGAAAGAATTTAAGTAAAACCTGACCTACAGCATCGATCTAGGGAAATGGGTAGAGTCATCTGAAGTCTTTCCAAAATGAAACTCTTGAGAAATCTATTAGGAATAAGAAAGTTTATAGACAGACTTTGAAAAGCCAATGTGTTATATCTATTTTCCTTGTATATTTTGATTTTTCCTCTCACTTCTTTAGGGCTGGTTGAAAAGAAAGGAAGTTCCAACTTCTAGAAATTTCAATTGAAGATCAGAAAAATATAGACAAGAAAAATTATAATATCATTTAGCATTAATTTTTTAAGGATTATGATCTGCACAGTATGTCTTATATGAGTTTGCAGGCAATCCTATGCTGAGGGAGAAATAATATAACAGTATCCTATTCAGAAACAATTGTCAATTTCTTTTGCCCTACTCACACCTTTTATTTTGTTTTAAACTCCCTTCTACTTCTTTGACCTTGATATGCACAATAAATCTTGAATTCTAAATTAATTCAGTGATACTCATTCTTCTGAAAGGCATTGACTTCATAGTAATATATGTTCTGCAATGAAGAAAAAGAATTATCCCTTTCTCCTAAGTAAGTCAGGCTAGAGATGGATTTTTTTTCCCTGGAAAATGACAGCATTACCAATTGGTTGTTCCTAAGAGTTGTGCACAGTACATTTTGTAGAAAGGTGGCTTAAAGCACCTCTCATTGGAGCCCGCAATGCCTAGTTCACCATAGCCTGTTTGGTTCATGCAACCTATTACAATTAGCTAACATACGTAGTTCAGATTATACTAATTAGACAAATGAATTTTCTTCTTATTCAGATTCTTTAATTTATTTAGCATATTGTATTCTGTTCACACCTGGGAAAGCCAATCTGCAAAGTTAAAAGATTTGTAAATGCCTTTATGAATATTCTTAAAGGAATATGAAGTCAAAACACATTCCAAATGGCTTATGTTAACATATATACATCAAGATTACATCATGATTATTGTGGAAGATGTGTTTGTTTATTTAAAAATTATATTGTTTTTGTTTTCATTTGCCCTAGAACAAATATAATAACTTGAATAATTATAAAAATACTGTATCAATTTTATTTAGATATAATAAAAATTAGCACCTCATGCCAATTCAATGAAGCAGTTGATGTGATATACCGGTGTCTGGAAGCTGCAAGGGTCTGGATGGGAGCCAAGAGATTCAAGTTCAATCCCAACAAGACCATACTATCTGTCAATCCAGTGTTCTGGGGCGACAAACTTTAACCCCTCAGCAGTGTAGGGCTACCAAAATTCAGTTTCTGTGGATTTACAGAAGTTTGGAAGTTTGTTCCAAGCATCTACTACTCTTTCAGTAAAATAATATTTTCTCACATTGCTTCTGATCTTTTCCCCAACTAATCTCAGATTATGCCCCCTTGTTCTTGTGTTCACTTTCCTATTAAAATGTCTTATCTGATTCTATCACAAATATATTTTTCTTGTTGTCTTATATGCAGCAGTCTCACTTTTTCTGAAATGATGCAGTACACACCTATAATAGTCTTATCTTTTCTTTTATGTACACTGAGAGCACATGAACCAAGACAAACTTGGCCAACAAAAAAAATATATATTCTATTCTTCTACACGAAAAGAACCATCACACACATATACCTTGTTCTTTTTGTCACTATGAACTAGGGTTTGACAGCATTTTGACATAATTTATAAGCATTTTGACATAATTTATAGATAAATATTAAAATTGTACTATGAGGCCTGGACACTTGTCTTTGAAGATATTCTCAGAGTTCATTGCACATTGCACATTATTAAACTGTAGAGATCTGGATTTGAAGACCAACCTATCATTCAGAAAGCACATGGGCACACTTGTAAAATTTGCTACAATGCTTTAAATTAAAAGGGTTATAATACAGTGGTGAAACATACTTACACGAATCCATGAAAAAGTCATAGCTATTTAATATTGCTCCTGACAGGTATTTAGATTGAATAATTTAAGATAATCTACTGTATTAGAGGGAAATTCCAGACAAGCCATAACAGTAGCAATGAATTTCTGAAAGCTCCAAGATACTATTTGTATATAGGAAACTTTGGCTCAGGTGATACTTTTTGAATTCTAACCATGACTGAGTGATTGGTGAAGTGTCATCAAGTTTAGCAGCCATGTGGACAGATATTCTCCATAACATGGTTTTCAGGTCTTCCAACAACACTTTAATTGCCACTGTGACTGAGTTAATCTACTATATTGTGGCTGTCTTCCTCCTTTTTTACACCTTTCCAGCATGAAAAAGCTTTTTCCACAAGCATAATCAAAAGGGCATTATTTTTGTTATTTCCATTTGCAGATCTCAATGAATTAAATTCATAAATTTATAAGCCTGGTTTACCCAGCTTTGGCGTCTCACTTCTTTATTTCTTTGGTTCCTGCATTACTAACATTCCAGGTCAAATAATAAATGTAAGAAGTCTTTTCTTTAAGTTCGTATAGAAAATGTAAGGACAAAATTCTCCCTCCTACTAAGAGGAGATTTGGTTAGCTCAGAGGAAGAACCAGGTTTACTATGCCGTTCTATAAATTTTGTTCTCTATGTGCTTTTTCTCCCAAGCTATATATTGATCATCCTGAAATTACATTTCCAGACATGGCAAAGAGTGATGGAAGCAATCCCTTGTCTTTACAGTGTAATGTGAGAGACAGCATTTGACTTATAAAAAGGCTTTTCTGAAATGGGGATATCCTTATGCATTTGATATCTTCACCTTATATAGTTTTATACTCCCATTCTTTGAAACTCAAATTTAAAAAGATTAAATACTTTGTGAGATATATTCAGGCTTTCATGAAATTTTCCGTGAATTATTAGTCCAACAATCTGTTTTGCAGCTTGCAACCAGTGCTAGTTCCAGAGAAAGCAGCTCCATTCATCTTTCCTTGAAAATAGAAATGAAAATGGTTCCTGTCAAACAGCATGAATGACTGAGTTTATTCTGTGTTTGCTGAATATCAGTGGCTTGATGGAAATCTTAATGCCCATTTAAATACATCCCCTCCCCCCCCCTTCAGGAAAAGTATTTAAATAAGATAAAATATTTTGATTCATTATAAAACAGAGATAGATAATATGTGACTCTTAAAGCTCCCTTTTTTGAATCCCAAGAACCCTCTCTAGATATGTTGCCAAAATGCCCATTAGTATGAGACAGGAAAAATATATTCCTTGTGTTATGTCCTGAAGAAGTTGGGAAGTTTTCACTGCTGTCGGACAGGAAAGTAAGAGACAGTCTCCTGCCTCTTCAGTATTGGAACTCAACACCTGGAGAAAAGAGAGGGGGAAAGGAGGGAGGGAGGGAGAGAGGGAGGGAGAGATTGGAGGGGAGAGAATGGGAGAGAATATGAATATATACAATTGGAGAAAGATGAAACGTGGACTGGGAAATAAACTTCCTGGAATATAGCTTATGTCAAAAGGAGACAGAGCCATTTTTGTCTAGTCATAGAAACATAGAAACATAGTAGACTGACGGCAGAAAAAGACCTCATGGTCCATCTAGTCTGCCCTTATACTATTTTCTGTATTTTATCTTAGGTTGGATATATGTTTATCCCAGGCATGTTTAAATTCAGTTACTGTGGATTTACCAACCACATCTGCTGGAAGTTTGTTCCAAGGATCTACAACTCTTTCAGTAAAATAATATTTTCTCATGTTGTTTTTGATCTTTCCCCCAACTAACTTCAGATTGTGCCCCCTTGTTCTTGTGTTCACTTTCCTATTAAAAACACTTCCCTCCTGGACCTTATTTAACCCTTTAACATATTTAAATGTTTCGATCATGTCCCCCCTTTTCCTTCTGTCCTCCAGACTATACAGATTGAGTTCATTAAGTCTTTCCTGATATGTTTTATGCTTAAGACCTTCCACCATTCTTGTAGCCCGTCTTTGGACCTGTTCAATTTTTTCAATATCTTTTTGTAGGTGAGGTCTCCAGAACTGAACACAGTATTCCAAATGTGGTCTCACCAGCACTCTATATAGCGGGATCATAATCTCCCACATAGTCATTCTTTATTAGGATATATTTATGCATTTTCTTCACATAATAACTGACATAGCTGAATATCAGTACTAAGGAAAACTCCCCTAGAGTCTTACTTTAACAAAGATCTAGATCTAGGATCAAGTTTTTAAAACTTATATGGATTTGCATCTCTATTGTAATGTTTACTCATAATGCTTTGAACTATGTGTTTTGAAATTAAAATACCGGTAAGTGTGTCTCGTCCAAACATTTTCTACATATGACAAACTGCCTAGGAATTCACTCTACTTTATTTTCCATAAGAGATGAAGCAAAACAAAACAAAATTGCACCTGAAACTTTTATTATCTCATGAAGATGTATAATTCTAGGAGGTGGTGGGGTAGATAAAGAGAAAAGAAATGTAATTTAACATATTTTGCCCAAATTTGCTGTTACATCTCCTATTGCAATTCAGCATATCGTATCTGAAGGTGGTTTTGATAAAATTCTCAAGCGGCCATGATAGCTTTGTGTCACTGGAATGTTTGCAGATCTTCAAGTTAAATTTCATATACCTGAAAATAATATTAACACTAATAAATCTTAGTACATGTCAGATCTTTTGAAGAATGACTAATATCTTTCTCTTCCTCCCCCCCCAAAATCAATTACTGATCAAAGGAATTATCAAAGACAATTTTATTTCCTTTTTAAAAAATTAGGTTTTAAGGGGAAGAGTCTATTACAAATGAAATATAAAAGATGTCAGTTACTTAATCTTAAAAAAAAAACTTATGAGGTATTTAAATAATGTGCCCAGAGTTTGATGAATGAGTCTAAGACATAGAAGGTAGTGTCAGAGCTGTCAGATGAAGAATCAATCAAGGATTGACACCCACAAATGACAAAAATGATTTGTAGAGGGAGGGCATTAAGGGATATTTTTGAAGCCGTCTTCAGCAATCTATTGTAGAACACATTTCCAGAACTTTTAAAAAAGATAGTAATAATAACAGCCTTGAGTTAATAAATACCAGATCCACACCTGACATTTCACCAAAAGATATTCTTCAGTGATAGAAGGGGTAATCTTGTGATAACTTATGGCCACCAAGGGGTTTTACAAGGTCATCTTGTGGCAACTGTTTTTAGGGACTTCGTATAAAAGTTATATTAAATTTGTGATGCCTTTATTGACAATCTGGGTTACCATGCTTTGCAAACATTGTTTCCATACATTTGTGGCAGTATGATGAAAATGCCTGTAGATTTACTGACAATCTCAGTAGAGACAATCTTTGTCTTTATCAGTTGTGCATTCTCAGGCCAACTCCTAATGTATGTTAGTGTATGATACAAGGAGGCACAGTTACTGTATAATTATGTAACAATGTATTAAGTAACCTTTGAAGACTAAGGAAACTTTATTTTAATGTCCATATTTTGTCTTAATACCATTTAGGAATAATATCCTTTTAAAAGACTTCCTTGAAGATAGGGAAATCAGAAATTATGGTATTTTTCTCACCTCAAACCTTCCATGATAGGAAATTACAGTATAATACTTCTGGAGGCAGGCAGGAAGTTTCTGTGGAAACATTATTTCATAGCTAAATCTGATAGAAAAGTTGGGTTTATAAAGAATAGTCAGGCAAAAGAGCTAGAATCCTCTATTGGTTTGGAACTTCACATATGATGTGCCAAACAGCTGCAGACTGGACTTTATTGGATAGCCAGTTATTGACTTTTTGGCAGGAACTCTTTTGGCAGGCAAAAAAGAACAAGAGCTCCTCACACCAGGAAGATGACTGGTATAAGTTTTCCCTCAAGTGAAATGTTTCTTGATCCCTGGATCCTTTATAATGAGATAACTAAAGAACTCCTTCCAGATACCTGCTCACATTCATCAGGGTGCCTGTCCACTATTTATTTATTTACTAAATTTAGAAAGCATCCATCCTCATCACAGAGGGACTATTATAGCTATTTGTTAAATATTCGTTAAATAAAATAAATTGTAAAGTAATCACCAGCCTCTAGCATTATATCTATTTGCTGTCACGCTTTCTTGCTTCTAGACTCATATACCATGGCAGCCATTTTGTAAATATGTCTCCTGGGTTGCATATAAGGCTGGCTAGTAAAGTTAGAAAAGCAAAAATTATCGACATCATTTTCTTTGAAACAGAGCAAGCCTTGATTTGATTATTCCCCAGGATGTTATTTAATTTGCATTTTGTATATTAATTAACTTTTCTCTATATGGATTGCTTTCCTCACATGGGGACATACATAGGAGATAATTAGTATAAAGAGTGGTCAATGTAAAGGCAAATAGCTTTTGCCAATGAAATGTTTTCTGTCTGTCTGGTCCAACAGACACATGATCAGGAACAGCACATTTCACTTAAATAATTCCATTCACTTTATAGTGGTTTCCTGGCCAAGTGCTAATAATGCTATATTTAAAATGCAGGGATGAAGGAAACTTGGTTGGTATAAATTTGATGTTTTAATTGTCCTGCTGGATGATGAAAGGAATATTCACTGTCCTGCATTTCACTGAATTAATAATTATAGTGAGAGGCTCCCAGGCCAAGAATGGAAGAAACAGCTTTTCAATCACTGCCCCTGCATTTCAATCGAAGCACCATGCTGTAAAACAAGGTGTAAATCAGCTTAAGAACATAGAACTGCATTCAATGCTTTGTGGTTTATGATTCCCAAATGACCTTCATCTATCTTCCTTAGCTGAAGAGGTGTATAATTGAACTAAGGGGTAGCTTGACTAATGAATGTAAGATCAGCAGCTCTACTGAACCTGGTTAATAGCATAGCAGGTTTGCTCCCTGCATATTTGAAATGTAGCAAAATATTTCAGCACATTTAATTCTTCTTTTAGATGAATTTAGAAGAAAAAGGAAACATTAGGTTTTCCCTTTTTTTTACTTTCTAACACTAACCCCAATTTGCTTTTCCTTCTTTTTCCTATTTATTTATTTATTTATTTATTTATTTATTTATTTAGTTAGTTAGTTAGTTAGTTAGTTAGTTAGTTAGTTAGTTAGTTAGTCCAATATACAATGAGGGTTTTAGTGGGTATATATCTATATACACATAGTAAAATACATGATGAAGGTTATAAAGGAGATACTCATAGTAAAATATATCTATGAAATAATAGAAAAGAAGATATAGTAATAGAATATATCAATGAAAGAATAGAAGAAGAGATATAGGAATAGAAGAAAGGTATAGGAGATATAGGAGAGCAATAGGACAGGGGACGGAAGGCACTTTAGTGCACTTGTACTCGCCCCTTACTGACCTCTTAGGAATCTGGATAGGTCAACTGTAGATAATCTAAGGGTAAAGTTTGCAAGTATAAGGAATAATGGCATCTCTAAGTACATAAAGTTTCCTATAAAAGATTCAGTGGCATTACATGATTTGGGAGCTCTAGCAATTTTGTTCAAGGAAAAGAAATAAGCTTTAATTGTTGGGATAGATGAGTAGATAGTGACAACATTTGCATTGGTACGCTGTGTAGCCTTTCTAGCAAGATAAAAGTTTTTCTGGCCATCTTATTTTCTTCTATTTACAATGTTTACCCACTAGTCAAGTGACCATGCAGAAGTATGTGTTCAGAAATTGCTTTATTGTGAAGTGCACAATTTCCATAGACATTCGAATTTCTGATTTTTTTTTTTAAATCATCTTCATTTTTGAAACATGAAGAATATGAAATTCTATTCTGTTATGTGGCTATAAATGAAATTCTGCTTCTTCATTTACATAGTATGAAGTGTGAAATTAGTGCTCTGCCTGTAGTTAATAGTTTTCAGTTAGGCATGGGCATATCTAGATTCCCAGAAATGAAAGTTGTGAAAATTTTCAATGAAGATCTACAAAGGAGAACCAATTATTGAATCCTCAAGTCTATAACCTTTCAGGACCATATGTATGCATTTAAGGCATGATACAATGGTCTTTTGAGACTGAAGGATGCCAATGCATAGTCTCCGATACTGACATTTTCTTGCTATGTAATAGAATGGAATGGAATAGGATAGGATAGAATAGAATAGAATTTTATTGGCCAAGTGTGATTGGACACACAAGGAATTTGTCTTGGTGCATATGCTCTCAGCATACATAAAATGGTATGACACTTAATGATTGTCATAGGGGTCAAATAAGCAATGAAGAAGCAATATTAATAAAAATCTTAGGATATAAGCAACAAGTTACAGTCAACATGGGAGGAAATGGGTGATAGGAATGATGAGAAAAACTAGTAGAATAGAAGTGCAGATTTAGTAGAAAGTCTGACAGTGTTGAGGGAATTATTTGTTTAGGAGAGTGATGGCGTTCGGAAAAAAACTGTTCTTGTGTCTAGTTGTCTTGGTGTGCAGTGCTCTGTAGTGATGTTTTGAGGTTAGGAGTTGAAACAGTTTGTGTCCAGGATGTGAGGGGTCAGTATATAATATGTACTGGACTTGCATTCATTTTATAGAAAGTACCATGGGAATTCTAATATTTATATGGTTTAAATAAGTGAATTAAACTGCCAAATGAAAAGCAATTTCAATCAAATGAAAAGCAATTTGGAAATGAGCTCCTGTTTTGGCAAGTATCCATGAGAAACTACAGTACATCCCATATTGTAGAGATCCCTAACAGAACAGCCCCAGATTTATTCAGGTTCCATTTAATCCCATGATATTTCTTGGAATTGGTATTAAAATGCAGACTCAATGAAGATACTTGTAGAATTAATATAATTTTATAAAAGGATCACAGCCTTTGATAGACTCCAAAGACATTGTGAGCAAACAAGGGTGAAAGCAGTCTGAAGCAGTCTCACAAAATAAGTAGGTCGTTGGTGGAATTTTGGTCACTTTGTTGTGTCTAGGTGCCATTTATAAAGGGCACCTATGGAAATCTGTTGGAACAAAGTGGGTTGATAATGTTTCCTCTTTTTTTAAAGGAAGGATAATTTCCCTAGCAGTTTCTCAGAGAACTCCTGTTTTTCAGGGAACTCCTGTTAACAGTGACAAACATTATTACTAAAAAGGCCCAATGGGAGGTGTTCACATCTGTGTCTTCTCTTGGGATTCCAGTAACTAAAATGTAAGGAGATTGAAGCCTGCTGGAGAAGTGATTGTTACAATGAAAGGCAGAATATTCACACAACCCCAAGGCACCTAATAATGAAATAAATGCTTATTTATGCATCCATATCCCATACTTGAGAATTACTCCAAAATTCTCTTGTTAGAAAGATAATTCTAAATCATTTTTCCATTAGACTGATTAGAATTGTTGGGGGGGGGAGAGAGATAGGAGAATTTATATGTCTAACACTAGAATAAAGAATGTTAAACGGAAGTTGTGAAACACAGAACAGCATGAGTTTAAATTTTCCCATTCTAGCACTGACTGTAGTAGCAGACACCTGCATCTGAAATACAGAATGTGATTTTGCCACATAGCCAAAGAAAGAAAATCTCATTATAGAGAAACTAATAAAGGTTCTAACACTCCCTTGTGGGGGGCTTAGCTCTAAGTAAGAACGTGAAACCTGTCTGGGAGGAATAAGGCAGGAGACAGCTGTACCTTTTTTCAATTTCACACCTTCACTACCTGCCTATACCAGTTAAAATACAAACCTGATGATCCCGTGGCATTTGCTCTGACATGTGGCTGATGCCTGCAGTGGCACAGTGCCAGCATTTTCTTCTCAAAACTCCACTATTGTTGCACCTGGAGTATTTGCTGAGAAAATAATAGAGAAATCAGGTTTATAAGCTGTCACCTTCATCAGGCTAAGTTGCCCATAAACTGCTGCAAGGAAAAAGCAGCCATTCCATTCCATTTTGAAAAGCCTTCTGCATGCAACCTAGCTTATATTTAATAGTGGGGGGGTGGACCACCAATACTGTATTGTTTGCAACTGTTCTGTTTCACCACCATTATTATCACCCCCAGTACTGTTTTCCTACTTATTGCATTTTAAAATCAGTGGTTATATTTATAGCATATGTAAGCATTTAGTACATTTAATGGATTTAATCATCTGTCAAAAGGTAAAGCCACATTTCACTTTTTTTGCCTCAAACAAATGTCATTAAACTGAACATGCTGAATATTATCCAGGTTAATAGCTAAATATAGAGACTAGGTTAATAGCTAAATATAATGGGAAGCTAAAATTTTGCCTTTTTTGTATTCCCCCCCACACACACACACTAGCCTATTTAATATACTAGTTCAACATAATCATAACGAGATATCAAAGAACCTATTATTACTCACAGAATTTCAATATATACTGCTGAGCAAATATATTGTTATATAACTTAAATAACTTCTGCAGAAGATAAATTAAGATCACTCCAGTACAAACTTTTACAAATATTTAACCATAGCTTCTGTATGCAATGTCAGCCATTTCAAGCAGATCAGATCAAGAAATAGATTTTATGGGAACATAAAAATTACTTTAATTGCTATAGTAACTATCTTGCAAATCTGTGTCACCTCATCCTTCTTTTATATCCATGTGAATTAAGGGAATATCTGACCCATTTTTTTAAATTTTGTAATCCACCTCCAATTCAAGCAAAGCTTTCTTTTCTGTTGTGTTGAAGATCTATACCAGTGATGGCAAACCTTTTTTTCCTTTTTTCCACACCGAAAGAGTGTGGACATGCGCTATCACACATGCACAATTGCCCACACCCATAATTCAATGCCTGGGGAGGGCAAAAACAGCTTCCTCCGCCTCCCGGAGGCCCTCTGGAGGCAGGAAATGGCTTGTTTCCTAACTTCTGGTGGGCCCAGTAGTCTTGTATTTCACCTTCACCATGCTCCAAAGGCATCCCTGGAGCTGCGG